>NC_090331.1:23144542-23447572 GCF_035084215.1 Heptranchias perlo
GCTGCATACTGCTAACCAACTCAATGGTTTCATCTCATACCTTGCTCAAGCCCTGAGCTCTGTCCAGAGTCGCTCTAGCCTTTCCTGTTCTTTATCATGCTCTTTTCAAATGCATGGGCCGCATTCTTAATTGTCTGTCAGTCATCACTCCACTAGTTTCCACCCTCTCTCCTCATTGCTTATTTCTGGAAGCAGAAATGAAAGGAAAACATGAAAAAACAAGAGATTGAAAAATTAGGTGCATCAACAAAAAACCTTAATTGGGATTTTAGCCAAGGTTTGTGGGTGGGCATGGTACAGCTGAAATTTAAATCCAGCCTACAATTCATTTAGTTATTTCAGTGCTTCTGAAATCAATGTTGCTGGTACCATAATGACAATAGAAATACTGAAAGAACATTCCAGGCAGTTCTCTGCCTATACGTTTCTCTTATCTAAAATCTGCAACAAATTATTAATATTGAATAATATCACAAAGTAGAATTAGGAGCATCTATGCTATCTAAAATATTTCACAGCACTGTCAGAATATTTCTTCACACAAAGGGTAGTGGAAATCTGGAACTCTCTCTCACAAAAAGCTGTTGAGGCCAGGCCAATTGAAAATTTCAAACTGTGATGGATAGATTTTTGTTAGGCAAGAGTTTTAAGGGTTACAGAACCAAAGTGGATGGAGATAAGATACAGATCAGCCACGATGTAATTGAATGGCTCGAGGGGCTGAATGGCCTACTCCTGTTCCTATCTTCCTTTCAACATTAAAAAACTTTCACTTATATTTTCTAGCTGTTATTAGAATCTCTTTTTGGTATCGAGGAGTTGAAGAAGATTCTATTAGGAAAAAATATAGAAAGGAAGTTCAGATCCTTTTTCGAGAATTGGTTAATCTTACAAAATCTTCAGAATTTTTTCTGTATGCTCGTAGATTTTGTTTAGTCGAATTTCCAGTTGAAGAAATAAAAGTGAAGTAATAGAAAATGATGGAAACCTGAAATAAAAACAGGAAATGCTAGAAAAATACAGCAGGTCAGCCAGCATCTGGAACGAGAAAAAACAGGTACCATTTCAGGTGCGGACTCCGCATATGAACTGGAAACTTGGGGATAATCAACCTCTTTGTAGAAACTAAACAAAACAAGAGTTGGAGGTGAGGTAGAAGGTTAATGGGGATGATTTTCCTTTTACTGCATTTGGGTGTAAAAGATTCCCTGGATGCAGCGCAGAGAAGAAGATCAAGCATTTAAATTAATGGATGGAAAATCCGATGGGAGCAGGTGTGTGAACCTTTCTGCCTAAGTTCCATCTCTCCTCTGTGCCCAGATGAAAGAAATAAATAAATAAGGAAAGACTTGCATATATACAGCGCCTTTCATGACCTCAGGACGTCCCAAAGCACTTTACAGCCAATGAAGTACTTTTTGAAGTGTAGTCACTGTTGTAATGTAGGATAATGAGGGCCGATTTTAACTACGGGCAGAGAACAGGAGCGTGGCAAGCAGAGTGGACCTGCCTCCCATTTTGATCTTGCAGGTGAGATGTCCAAGCCACTTTAAGACCTGGGCCTCATTTACATGCCGCAGCTCCTGGTTCAGGGAGGCGGGCAATCAGCTGGCTCCCACACTGAGGTGGCTGACAGTGGGGTCCTGGGAAGAGTGGGAAGGCTATCCTATGGGTGGCCTTGGATGGGCTGGCAGCGGCCTGTAGTTTTTTGTGGGCCCAGGAGCATCACTCCTCCTCCTCCTGGCCCCACCAAAAAAAAGTACCATTTCCTGGGCTGTTTTGTGAGTGGTCGTCAGTGGTCCCTTTAAGGACTGCTGGCTAGGCCACTCACTGCCAGGTACAAGTGGGCGGACGGTGCACAGCGCTTATTCGTCCCATTTTTACCTGGAAATTGCAATCGAGGCCTTATGTACGTCAAGGGACTCCGATTTGCATATTACAAGTAGTCTCCTGCCTGAAACAGGTGGGTGCTTCAGTCGCCCAACTCAGGACTCTACCCATGATGGCAGCAGCCAAAGTGGTAGCGTAAAGGGTGGGCTGGGCTGTGACTGATGCCGTTTATGGGCTGCTGCTGCCCCGTTTAGGCTGTGTGGAGGGAATTAAAATCGACCCTATGATCTTTTATGCCAAGTGCCACAATAGGAGAATCTGTCTCAATGGATTCAATGCCCAAATGTTTTTAATAGCTGGATAGAGGCAAAAACTGAAGGACCATGATTGGAGGTCATCTCATTGCTGCAATGAAAAGGTATTAAGATAACAAAAACACATGGGGCCCGATATTAGGAGTGAGGCGCTGGAAAACTGCTCAGCGAGCGGACTGTGCACCCGCATCATAGGCTGTCAGCTGGAGGAGCCCTATTTAAAGCGGCAGTCCTCCACTGACTGATGCTGCAGAAAGGAACCAAAATTACAGCATGGAGTAGCCCAGGGGAAAGGCTGCTCCCAGGCTTACTGATGCCTCATTCCAGGTCCTACTGGATGGGGTGAGGAGGAGGAGGGGGAAGACAGAGATCTTCTCCCCGGCGGATGGGAGGAAGTGGCCTGCCTCTGCCACCACGAAGGCCTGGCTCAAGGTGGCAGAGGAGGTCACCAGCACCACCAACACATCACGCACCTGTATACAGTGCAGGAGGCGCTTCAATGACCTAAGTAGGTCAGCCGAAGTGAGTACACTTACTCATTCCCCTACACTCCGTCTGCCATATCACCACCCCCACCCCACATCTCCTTCTGCACTGCCAACACTACTCTATCACATCACCCCTCACACCCACTCAAAGCTCATCCTCATCTCACCTGCACTTACTCACCTCGCCAGTACTCCTCCCACCACTAGCACTCAATCCAATCCTCATACAATCTCATGGCTCCATCTCATACTCACCCTCTGATGCATCTCTTTCACGGTCAGCCTCACCCTACCTGCCACTACCTGTGCTGCAGCCACAAGACATGCATCACGTATGTGTAGTAGGAAGTGTAAGGAAAACATGTCGTGAGCATGAAGAGGATGCACAAGGGTGTTTGAGGGTTTGTCATGGTTTTTACTTATATTTGATTTCTGATCAGCTCATGTTACATATTATATTGTCACCACTACTGCCACGTCTTGGCCATTCTTGACTGGCTTGTGCAATAAGGTCCTTTCATGAGGATCACCATGAAGACCCACACCTGATGCCACCCATTGTGTCACTGCAGAGTGGGTGTAGGTGTATTGCAGGGCTCTTTTGTGCAGACGACTGAGAGACGTCGACGATGTCCCCGGTGGCACCCTGGAAGGATCCGGAGGAGAAGTTGTTGAGGGCAGTGGTGACTTTGACAGCGACAGGTAAGAAGATGGTGCTCGGGCCAGCCGGGAGCAGCTCGGCATGAAGGAGGCTGCAGATATCCACGACTACATGTCGAGTGACTCTGAGCCTCTGTGTGCACTGTTACTCAGAGAGGTCCAGGAAGCTGAGCCTCGGTCTATAGACCCTGTGGCGAGGGTAGTGCCTTCTGCGACGCATCTCTCTCTTCGGTTGCCCTCCCTCCTGCTATGCAGGTGGATGTGTCACAGCACTGTGTTGTGGGGCTCCACGTGTCAGAGGTGGACGGCGTGGCCGGCGAGGCTGGTGAGGCTGGTGATGCTGTTCGTCCTCCGAGGAGGTCATGACTGCAGCTATGGCGGCCCCCATCCGGAAGATGTACGTTTGAGGGAGTCCGCAAGGTAGGTAAATGTGTCTGCACACTGGGGTTGAACATAAGAACATAAGAAATAGGAGCAGGAGTAGGCCAATCGGCCCCTCGAGCCTGGTCCGCCATTTAATAAGATCATGGCTGATCTGATCCCAACCATAAATCTAAAGAACACAAGAAGTAGGAGCAGGACCCGGCCACTCAGCCCCTGGGCCCTCTCCGCCACCCACAGGGCATTGACCGATCCGAGCTCAGTTTCATGTCCAATTTCCTGCCCGCTCCCCATAACCCCTAATTCCCTTTACTTCTAGGAAACTGTCTATTTCTGTTTTAAATTTATTGCAAGTTGGTGACTTTTTGTGTTAGGAGGAGGATGGTACAGGCCAAACTTTGTCCAAAATAACAGAGTGGCCTCCTGCAATGAGTGAGGGTCTCCCCCCCCCCCACCTATCAAATGGACCTTTGCAGCTCCCACAGACTGGTGGCTGCAACACGTCTGTTTCAATTGGGAGTGTTTCCCCCAGTACGGGAAACACGCTCAGTTTGGATGAAAATCCCACCCCTCCTAAAATATCCTCCCAATCAGATCTGCTAATGACCTGAAGTATCAAAATAATTGGTTTAATTGGGATCCCACCGGAAGTGGGTGGGTTGGAGCCGGGCTCCGGATCCGCTCCGGGAATCCCGAATTTTCGGAGCTCCCCCCGCCACGAACGCACCTGCTCGGTCATCCTAAAATCGACCCCATGGAAGTAGTAAGGTGGTCTGAAGCTGCTAACAGCAGTGTTCAGGTCAGAGTGCTCCAGGATGCCCAGAAAAAAATCCCGTTCTTAGAAGGTCATACCGACAATCAGCAAAATACATCTGACTTCCACCTCCCAGTGGAGAACATTTAAAGGAGCCCACAGCTATGAAATAAAAGACACCTGCCATACATTTTCACTAAGAGGAACTACTGGGCTAAAACACAGTGAACAAACTTGCATCATGCACTGTATGGTTCAATAAAAGTTGGAATGACTGATTATCTAAATGACTTGCTCGTTCTTTCAGTATGAAACACATGACTGTAGTTGAGGAGAAGTGAAGTTGAATTCATGGGTCCGTATGTAGGGTTAGGCACCATGGAAAGAAGGTCTCATTTGGAAAGGACTTTGGGCCCACGTAGAGATGACTGTTATGTTTTAGAAATATAAGGCACTTAAATTAAAGACCCTCCCTGATGACTCTTGCAGACTGAATTGGTCATTGTGAAGCTAATTGCACTGCCTCATGGTTGGTCTTACTTCATCTTCTGCTTATTGTTGACTTTCTTCTCTTACCTGCTCCATGGTTAGATGCCTTTACAGGGCAAAGTTATGCAGGCCACAATCGACAACAATAATCAAAGAGAACTTGGCTAGGCTGTCCTGTAGCACTCCTTGTGATTCATCCAAGCATCGGGATGCTAAAGGTGTGTTCCACTAAGAACTTCATTCAAACCTTTCCTTGGATCCTGTCCCAGCTGTACATTAATGGAGTGATGGCTTTCACATTTTGGGATGTTCAACCATTTTCCTGTGGAAGATTTGGATATGATTTATATTGAAGTGTTACTTTTAAATTGGATTGAACTCACAAAGGTTTGCGGATCCCTTTTGCCACATAAAGCAGGGAGGGGGAAATGTGTATTAAAGCCAGACAGGCCTTTCTTCAATTTAGATGATGGGAGTACATCCAGACCTATTGGGGTGGAAATTCATTTCAGCCTGTTTTCAGACCTGAAATAGACCGTGTGCTGGGAGCGGGAGCCAGAAGCCAAAGGCCCAAGGCTGATCTGAATTTGTGCCTTTGGCCTCATCAGCATATTGCTGGCGAGCTGTGGACGCTAATCAGGCAACCGGAGGCAGCTCATTGGTTGGACAAGGATGAAGTTGGGCAGGCTGCCACCCTGGCAGTGGCACTCAGGTAAGTCTTGGGAGGCGATCACGAGGGGTGAGGGGCTTATCGGAAGGGGTGAGGGTGCTATTGGGAGGGGGTGAGGGGGCGATCGGGAGAGGGTGAAGGGGCTGAGGGAGGGGCTGAGGGACTGCTGTGGTGCTCCTGCTCCTCCCGGCTTCACATTCAGATAAGTATTTAAAAAAAACACCTTTTGGTGATGGTCTCCAGTGGTCCCTTTAATGACTGCTGGTTAGGCCGCACATAGACATGGTTACCCTGAACACAATGGGTCCGGCGCTGGCTGTGTTCAGGGCAGCCTAATTTTGGGAATGGGGCCTCAAACAGGTGTTAGGTTCCTATGCCTGTTTTAGACTTGGGTCCTGGACACCAAGACTGGATCCTTTACCAATATGGCAGGCGGTGCACTTCCTCTTGCTATATGGGATGCTTAAGTGCTCCTTTACTGGTGTTAATCAGTCCACCTTTTGAAAGCTTGAAGAAGTGCCTGAGGATACACGCAGAGGAAGCATCCAGTACATAGAGCAAGGGAGGTCTCATTGTTTCATCCTTGGGCCATACTATCATGTCTGGATATTAGGTAGTGAAAGTAAACTCTTAATTGTAAGGGACATGGGGTCTGCTTATAGCAGAGACCAGTGACATTTGAACCCAAGAGAATATCGAGGGCAGATCCAAAATTTGTAACAGTAGCTCTTTCCATTTGTTAATGGAATTGCGTTGAGGGTAGTGGCACATACGGCCACATGAGTGCAGTAAATGATGCATCCGACCATATAGCAGGAGTGGAGGCATCTTTCCTGCTGCTGGCCGCTTTCCAAAAGGAAATTGATGATTTTCCTGGTCCTGGCAAACAATAAGTTACTGACTGCTTAATGCAAGTGCGCACTGAAGGTAATGTGACACAGACCTCCTGCACTTACTTGAAAGGAGCCTGCCACATAAAAGCTCAGCGCAGCTGTAACTTTCACAGTCACTGACAGAGCAGTTCCTCTATTCAAACTGGTTTGCAAATCTGACTGCAGGCTTGTGAATAGTCATATTATGGTATCATTTGGGATTCTTTGCACGGACAGTATCCTCAGACTGGTTCAGATATGAGGACTTGGCCATGTATACATGAGCAGCAATATAATAATGTGTCTGAATAGAGTGTCTAAGGTGCAAACACATTTGTCTGGCACGCATCTTTGATCCTTCTCCTCCAGGACATGCAGTCAGAAAGTCTTGCTCGTAGGCATACCCATAGCTGCACACAATTGGTGTCATGATCAGCTTCAGTTGTATATTTTTAAATGTTCAAGGGATGTGGGCATTGCTGGCAAGGCCAGCATTTATTGCCCATCCCTAATTGCCCTCGAGAAGGTGGTGGTGAGCCGCCTTCTTGAACTGCTGCAGTCCGTGTGGTGAAGGTTCTCCCACAGTGCTGTTGGGTAGGGAGTTCCAGGATTTTGACCCATCGACGATGAAGGAACGGCAATATATTTCCAAGTCGGGATGGTGTCTGACTTGGAGGGAAACATGCGGGTGGCGTTGTTCCCATGTGCCTGCTGCCCTTGTCCTTCTAGGTGGTGGAGGTCGCAGGTTTGGGAGTTGCTGTCGAAGAAAGCTTTGGTGAGTTGCTGCAGTGCATCCTGCAGATGGTACACACTGCAGCCACTGTGCGCCGGTGGTGAAGGGAGTGAATGCTTCGGGTGGTGGATGCGATGCCAATCAAGCCGGCTGCTTTGTCCTGGATGGTGTCGAGCTTCTTGAGTGTTGTTGGAGCTGCACTCATCCAGGCAAGTGGAGAGTATTCCATCACACCCTTGACTTGTGCCTTGTAGATGGTGGAAAGGCTTTGGGGAGTCAGGAGGTGAGTCACTCGCCGCAGAATACCCAGCCTCTGACCTGTTCTTGTAGCCACAGTATTTATGTGGCTGGTCCAGTTAAGTTTCTGGTCAATGGTGACCCCCAGGATGTTGATGGTGGGGGATTCGGTGATGGTAATGCCGTTGAATATCAAGAGGAGGTGGCTCGACTCTCTCTTGTTGGAGATGGTCATTGCCTGTCATTTGTCTGGCGTGAACGTTACTTGCCACTTATGAGCCCAAGCCTGGATGTTGTCCAGGTCTTGCTGCATGCGGGCACGGACTGCTTCATTATCTGAGGGGTTGCGAATGGAACTGAACACTGTGCAATCGTCAGCGAACATCCCCATTTCTGACCTTATGATGGAGGGAAGGTCATTGATGAAGCTGCTGAAGATGGTTGGGCCAAGGACACTGCCCTGAGGAACTCCTGCAGCAATGCCCTGGGGCTGAGATGATTGGCCTCCAACAACCACTACCATCTTCCTTTGTGCTAGATATGACTCCAGCCACTGGAGAGTTTTCCCCCTGATTAATAGACACAGAGATGCAAGACAGCATTAAAAAGCTGTCAGGAAGGCTGCAAGAAGTTCTTATCACTTGCTTTGTCCAACAAGATTGAAATATCAAAATACAACTTATAAAGCAAAAATACAACAAGTACCAACTAAAGGGAACATGCATCCCTTGCACCACGTACAGGCACTTAGCTGCTATGGTCTGGGATCACAGCACGGAACTCTCTTCTCAATAACACAATGAGGCCAACTTTGATGTAACCCATTTCATCAGGGAAGAGAAGGTGTGAGCAGGCCCAAAGAAAGCAGTCAGAGGCCCGAATCATTTTGACGGTTGGGCCTCAATACCATGCACGGGCCAAGCTTCCTGCACTTTTGGAACAGCTCACTGATGGGAGGTGGAGGGACATTAATGCTCCTCCTAGTCCTACAATAAGTGCTAAATAACCTACCTGCACCGTTTTTTGAGTTGCCTCCAATGTTCACTTTAAGCACTACTCGTTAGACAACCCTACATCCACAACCATTAGTACTGGAAAATTGCATCGGGGTACTATTGTTTCCAGCAGAATCCTTGGCCACCCTTGAAGGCCCCAATCAAAAGAGCGGTAGAATCTTTTGAATCAATTTGCAGGAATAGGGTGATAAGTTCCTCATTCCAATTTTGAGTACACTATCATCCCACTTGCCTGAAAACGGGGATGAAAATTGTGGCCAATAATTATCTTCAAGTGCTAAAAACACGTCTGGATTGAATTGACGTGTATTCTCATGGGTTATGGAGTAGGCCTCAGGTCTCTGCATTCAATAATATAGCAGTTGATTAAACTTAGAGCGCTACAGATTCCTCCAATTACATTAATGGCTCCAGAGTCGAAGTAGTTGCGGGAGTCTGTGGGCTTGTGATGAATGTCTAAAGAAAGTCCATTGCCAGATCTGGACAGAAAGCAGTCCAGGAAAGGAAAGAAAAGCCCCGATTTTAACTCGGGGCGGGAATTGGCTGGGCTGGGGCCGAGGCGGGCGACAAACTGTCCTGACCTCGGCAGTGTGAGGCCTGGGCGATTATCATTCCTGGGACTCATCTCCATGTTGTTGGTCAATTGCCTGCCAAAAGCGGTGAGAAGCGGCAGTTGGCCGGGAGGCGGAGGTGGAATGTTGGGCGGCAGGAGGCTGTTGACGTGGACCAAAGAAACACTCAGGTAAGTCACAGGGAGGGGTATCGGGAGGGCCTCGCGATCAGGAAGGCGGGGGGGGGGGGGGTGCCCGGGGTAGAGTTGGCATAAACTTTCCTTGTGTGGCCCGGAGGAGCACTCCTGTTCCTCAACCTCCACAGGGAAAGTCAAAAAAAGTTAAAAGGCTTAGCTGTTTGGACCTCTTCTGGCCCCGGCTCCTCTTCCTGTTAGGTTGACTTGGCGAGAAAGCCACGAGAGCTTCCCCGCCCAGGCCACTGCTTGAAATAGTCAGGCACCAATTACTTTATCGGAGTCTGATCTGCATATTTAAAGAAGGACCCCACTGGGATGTCCTTCTCGCCTACTCAGAACAGCAGGCCAAAATAGACCGGAAAGGAAACGGGACATTGGCAGAGAAGCTCTCGGGCGATTTTAACTGCCCGTCTGCCTGGTTTCCGCTGGGCGGGCAGGGATAAAATCGCTCCTGAAGAGGCAGAGAAAGACCAGATAACGATGAGTGGAAATTGTATCATAGTCAATGAATTCCTTAAGATCAGACCAAGAGCAGGAACTCATCACATAGTCAACAATTTAAAGGAGGAATTGAGTCGGCAAGAGCATATCATAAACCAGTTTCCAACTTAAAAAAAAATACGTTTGGACATTCACCCATTACGTCTCTTCTCCCTGTCCCTTTAGTTTTGTTCAGTTCCATTAAAGAGCATGTCTGTTTTTCAGTTTCCAGTTCTGACGAAGAATTCACAGTTGAACTGATTGCCTGGGACTGAAAATACGCAGCCATTCCAATAGATATCCATTGTAACTTCGGTGGGTGCCTGCCGACATGACTGGAAAGTAGGCCTGAGCTCAGTCATGTTTGGTAGTCTCACGCAAGACTGTTTCCTAGTTGGGGAATTTCTGTAAAATGAAGGGGAAGGATGCAAAATGTTTTTCTTCATGGGGATTCTCCTCTTTATAGCTTATTTGTTGGAGAAAGAGGAGGACAGGCGGCGGGGTACTGTAACCTAGAGGTTATGGTCCAGAGGCTGTGAGTACAAATCCCATCATGGCCAGGTTTCATGAAATTTGGTGATTTGTGGGCTTGCACCCATTCACCAGGGTGTATAGGCCTCAATACATCCATGGAGTTATTTGTCAGGAAACATCACTGTTCTGTGGGAATTGTTCATAAGTTCCTGCAGCTGAAACTTGCTTCAGGATGCTCTGCATTGTAGAGAAGCTCACTCTGATAGTGCTGCAAAGAATGGCAGTGCGATCTGCTACTCATTTTTGATTTCCAGCAGGGCTGCAGGGCGAATGGAAGTCCCATCCTACCACACTTCTGGCGGCAGATACAGGACTCAGAATTTTGGTGCCGGAATTTCCTGTTGTGTAGGCTGAATTTCCAGTTGTTTAGGCTGAATTTCCAGTTGTTTAGGCTGAATTTCCTGTTGTATAGGCTAAATCTCCAGTTGTGTAGGCTGAATTTCCAGTTGTGTAGGCTGAATTTCCTGTTGTATAGGCTGAATTTCCAGTTGTGTAGGCTGAATTTCCTGTTGTGTAGGCTGAATTTCCTGTTGTGTAGGCTGAATTTCCAGTTGTAATTTATGTAGCAGCCATTGTGGAATGTTTTTAGCTGCCTATCATTTTAGAATGAGAGACTGAGATGTCCTTTGTCTACTCTCAAATAGTGCAACACTGAAAGTTTCCACAATCTGCTTCCCTTGCTAAAAGATCCATTAATCACAACACATAAAATAGGCCGCAGTCATTAACTTCACAACTGGTTCATTCACTCGTAGATCTGCTGGACTGAATGCAATGTGAAAGGGTTAGAATCATAGGGGGAAAAATTCGATAAGGGCCATTTTCGGGTGCGGGTAGCTTGTTGCGCTATTACCCCGCACCCGATGGCCCCTACGCAGGCAGCAGGTGAACTTCGTGCTGCCAGCTAATTAGCATGATAGCTCTGTGCAACCAGCGCTACCCGCGCTGCTGAGGGGCTGCATGGAGAATGAGGAAGTTGGAAATGGCCATCGCACGTCATCAGCAGCCTGCACCTCTTAAAGGTGCAGGCGCACATTTTAAATGAGACATGCACAGTCCACTCGGATGGCCGCCAGGATGGCAGGACCGGCGTGAGAGAGAGTCCCACACTTCTCCGATGATGTACTGGACGCCCTGGTGGAGGGGATGGACAAAAGGAGGGCCAACATGTACCTGCAGGGTGGCAGGAAACCCTCTAGACTGCAGCTCTACAGGTTTGGTAGGCTGTGGCACAGGAAGTGAACGCCAGGAGCATGGCACCACATACGCACGAGCAGTGCGAAAGAAGTTCAATGATTTGACATGAGTGGTCAAGGTGGGTGAATGCAAATGTCAAGTGTCACATCCTACGAACTGCACCACTGCTCCATGCATCATACTCCCTATCACCCACCCATCCATAGGCAATGCTGCACTTGGCATGCAGCATCTTACTCACACATAGTGCCACACTTGCAGGCCACACAACCACCACTCACAAGTCACACACACTGGCAGCTATTCGACCACAACAGGCACATCACCTTACAGGATACTCACTGTCACACTGTCCTCTGTCTTGCAGGAGAAGGTGGCGCATAACAGCCGGCAAAAGGAGAGACTTGAGGGTGGGCGGGGACGCTTACATGTCCTCATCCCCCTAGAGGACATCGTGCTTCGGATCGTTGGGCGGGCCGCCACTGCAGCAGTGACCACATGCCGCGCTGGAGGTCCCGATGAAGAGGGTTTCTGCATAGTTAATGCTCCTTCTCCTTTCCCACATCTCCCTCCTCCCATAATCTTTTCTGACTCACGTGCTGCAGATGCTGTCCACACGCACGTCTTACTTGATGCTCTCCCCGCTCCACAACTCAACCTGTTTCCCTTTGTCATTGCAGATTCCCAACAACACGTGGCAGCACTGTCTGAGGAGGAGGAGGAGGAGGAGGAGGAGGGGGACACTGAAGGCACACCGTCATTCAATCTGGCACTTGCATCCACCAGCTCAGAGACTGACACTGCACGTCCTTTAGAGGCTAGGTTAGAGGAGGGATCTGCACGTGGTGAGATACCGGGCACAAGTGCACAGGAGCCGGGGCAGGGGGAACGGATACCACAGGTGCCAGCTCGCTGGAGGGCAAGGTCGCTCACTAGTTCTGCTGCAGAAGAGTCAGATGAGGACTTCAATGGGCCAGGCTACAGAAGACGGCTGATGGGCAAGCACCATCAAATGCTCGGGGCACTGGAAAGCCTGCGCGCAATGATAAGGGGCATGGAGGAGTCCAGCTCCAACTTGGCACAGGGCTTTGCGCAGAGCTTGGAGCCTATCCTTTCCAACATGGAATCAGTGGCCACCTCCATCAGCGCACCTGTGGAACCCACCATGACATCACGTCTGATGGCCGATGTCGCGGCTTCCATTGCAGCATAAACTAATGTCATCAAAGGTCGGCAAGCTACAGTTGCTGCTCAGACTGCTGCAATGGAAGCTCAGACTGCTGCTATCATGGCTCTGGGGTTCACTGTGGAACGGGGCTTCCATGGTGTCACAGCACTCCAGCAATCCGTTCTCCAGCTGATCACCAGGATTGCTGAGGCGCCACACAGGGAGAGTGGCAGTGGCACCATGGCAGTCGGACCTGCTGTCCTCTCTCAGGACGACAGAATTCCTGCTCCCACCCCTGACACTAGGGATGGGCAATAAATGCTGGCCTTGCCAGCAATGCCCAAATCCCATGAACAAATAAAAAAAAACTCTGCCAGTGCTCTCGTTGTTGCCTATCAGCCAGCCAGGCAAGACTGCTGCAGCCCATGCTGAGATGGTGCAGTCTGAAGCCGGGCCCTCCTGGCCCAGAGCTGCTCGAGGTCATCCTCCAAGGCCATCTCCACGTTCCTCCATGGGAAAGCCAGCAATGCGAGCGAACCCCCGTGCTCGCTCGTTCTGATTATCTCTGTCAAGAAGGAAGGTGATGAACCTGTTCCTCATCTGGTACAGTGCGTCTGTGACCTCCCTTATGTAGCAGTGCACTGCATACTGTGAGATGTTGCATATGTCGCCAGCAGAGGCCTGAAAAGATCCTGAACCGTAGAAATTTAGTGCCACGGTGACCTTCACAGCCAATGCTGTCCTTGCCCTGCTCTGAGGCTGTAGTTGTGTCCTCACCAGTTGACAGATCTCGGTCACAGCTTCCTTGGTGAACCTCAGGCGTCGGATGCAATCCTCCTTGGTCATGCTGAGGTAAGAGAATTGATCCCGGAAGGCCCTCATTGGGTAGGGCCTCCTGCTTTTATTCCATGGGTTTCAATTTTGCTGACAAGCCTATTATGCGGCACTTCATCAATCGCCTTTTGAAAGTCCATATACACCACATCAACTGCATTGCCCTCAACAATCATCATCAAACAACTCAATGAAGTTAGTTAAACATGATTTGTCTTTAATAAATCCATGCTGGCTTTCCTTTATTAATCTACACTTGTCCAAGTGACTATTAATTCTGTCCCGGATTATTGTTTCTAAAAACTTCCCTACCACCAAATTTGAACTAACTGGCCTGTAGTTGGGGGTAAATTAGGAGTTTGAAAAAAACTTAGCCTGAAAGATAATGGCCCAGATTTTGCGCTGGATGGCGAATGAATGGTGCCCGCCACTTACCCACAAACTATCCAACTTCCTGTAATGGGAAGCCAAAAAATGTGCAGCGTCCTCTCCCAGGCATCTATGAGCTGTGTGAGCGGGGCAAGAACATAAGAATATAAGACTATAAGAAATAGGAGCAGGAATAACCATACGGCCCCTCGAGCCTGCTCCGCCATTCAATAAGATCATGGCTGATCTTCTACCTCAACTCCACTTTCCTGCCCTATCCCCATATCCCTTGGTTCCCTTAGTGTCCAAAAATCTATCGATCTCAAACTTGAATATACTTAACGACTGAGCATCCACAGCCCTCTGGGGTAGAGAATTCCAAAGATTCACAACCCTCTGAGTGAAGAAATTTTTTCTCATCTCGGTCTTAAATGGCCGACCCCTTATTCTGGGACTATGACCCCTAGTTCTAGACTCTCCAGCCTGGGGAAACAGCCTCTCAGCATCTACCCTGTCAAACCCTCTCAGAATTTTATACGCAAGAAACTGTCTGTCCCCTCAGCCAATCAGATTGAAGCATCCTTAACAAGCTACTAAGAGTCAGAACCAGGAAATGCAAGCTATAACAATAAATTCAATGTAAAATCAATTAGGGAAAGCGAAATAAAGAAAGGGTAAGAAATATTTAATTAAAAGATAGAGTTAAAGAGACAGAAAGAAAAAGTAATAAAATAAAAATGTTTTTTTTTCAGATGTGCAACAATTAAAATCGGATGGAATGAGAGATCACATTTTTAAAAGTTAATTTTCAGTGCCAGAGGGTTTGTTTGGCAGTCATTAAGACTTAGCACATGTTTAAAAGTTAGCTTAGACCTAAAAAACTGAGCCTACCTTTTTCTGGAGAGATTAGTTCGTTTCCAGCTTGGCAGGAGAGCAACTTTGCTCTGGTCCATAACATAGCGAGCTGTCCTTCCCGCACAGCTGTCGGAGGAGCAGGGAATCTCGGAGAGCAACTTGCGGATTTCAGCATTTGACTGCCCATGTGTGCTTGCCGGTAGTTGCTCTTCCACTTGCCCTGAAATAACGGTGAGCCCTGTTAGCGTCGCCGTTATTTTTAAGAGCAAATTCCGGGCAATTAATATATAGGTTCAAAAACAGAATATGGTTCCTTGCTTTGGTTTTGGTTAAATATATATATATTGCAGTTTAGATATAGGTTTAAAAAATGGGCTAGAATTTTGTACATTGAAGCCAGAAATGAAAAGCAATTGTTGCGACTTTCAACTTTCTTATAAAGCTTAGCTGCAATATTTAAGACTAGGAATTACCGTTGGTAATAAGAAAGGGCAAATGCTTAATGCTGTCATATGATATTCCTGTGCCCCTTATTTTGATGCAGACATTAACCTGTTTATTTTAACTGATATAATGGGCTCAATTTTCAAACGGAGCCGGGAAGGGGGCGGGAGGGTCAATTTGAGGTCAGGAAACTCATTAATATGGGTTTCCCGGACGTCCTTACGATTTTGACGTAAGGACGTCTTTTATTTTTTTTTGTCAGTTTCCTGTCCAACTGACCGGCTGATTGACAGGCTGGCCTCAGATGGACGGAAGACCAACCAGGGAGAGGATGTTAAGTCTTTGTTTGCATGACTGGGGGGAGGAGGGGCATGGGTGGGCAAGGGGCACAGGTGGGCATTGGTGGGCATTGGTGGGCATAGGTGGGCACGGGGGTCATGGGGAATTGGATTGGGGGTCAGTCATGGCGGGATGGGATCGGGGGTCATCGCGGGGGTCCGCGATCATTGAGGGGGAGGGTCGGGGGTCGGAGGATTAGGGTCATGGTCGGAGGATCGGAATCGGGGTCGGGATTGGAGGAGGAGGATCGGGGTCGGGGGTTGGGGAAAGGGGTTGGATGATTGGGGTTGGAGGATCGGGGGTTGGAGGGGGAGGATCAGGGTTGGTGGGGAGGGGTCTGGTCCCGTGATTGGGAGGGGAGGGGGATTCCGCGATGGGGGGGCGGTCCATGATCGGGGAGGGGTGTCGGTGCAGGTAGGCTTGTTGGGCCTGGGGGAAGCACTACTGCTCCTCCGGGCCCACAAGCTGTGCCTTTCTAGGCACTTACCTGCAGCCTCGGGCCTTCTCACCTCCTTTCACGAGGCGTAAAACAAAAGGCCCGGGAATCCCGGACCCCCGAGGTTGAAATGGGGAATTAGTTAAAAATGGAGGCCTAAGACCTCCTTTAAAGATTTTAAGGCCTGACCCACCTCCTGGGAGCGGGTTGGCCGCCCACCCCTCATCCCGCCCCAGTGAAAACCGGAAATGGGTGGGTTGGGGGTGGGTCTGAAATGGCGGCAATTTTCAATGCCCCCCCACCCACAACCCACCCATTTTTTACTTTGAAAATCAAGCCCAATGCCTCTGATAAAATAATTACCGAAGAGAGGTTGCACAAATGCATTAAGCATTCATCCATGGATATTGGACTCCTGGGCTTTAATGCACTAGGATGTTGAGAGCACTTCCCTTATTACACTGAATTTCCTGTGTAGTATATCTTTAAAAAATAAGAAAAATGCTGAGTGTCTTAAAGTCCACAATAACCAACAAAAACCTGCATTATTAATTCTTTGTGACCATTTCCATGACACAATTGATTGCACTTCAATGGATATCTGATGTGTAAATATTTAAGCCGTAAATATAAGTTCCAAAATCTGGCCTCATTGCATTTAGAAACATAGAAGCATAGAAGCATGGAAAATTTGCTGCATATTGAACTCTTTTAGCTATAAATTCCCTTTAAGCAAGTATTTGACATAATTCTCCAATAAAGCCTACTGGATAGGATTTCTTGTGGGAGAGGGAGGGGGGTGGGGAGTGTGGTCTTCTGATCTCCCGGTGTAACTTTGATGGAGAATCTGGAGAAATGGCATAAAAACTGTTTATCCAGGGTCTCCGCTAAAGTTACAGTTGGAGAACGCTGGGGGGAGGGGGACATATCTACAGTAGTATTTTTGACTGCCAGCTGAAATACAGCAGAGTAAATGATTGAAAACAGTAAGAAATAGGGCTGATATAAGCTACAGTGCAAGAACTTAAGCCAGACAATTGAGAGGCCTCAGTTCAAATCCCAGTGTTGCCATTTGTTTGTACTTCAGAGTTGCCTAGAGCAGAGGTGTACAAGTTATGGCCTGTGGGCCACATGTGGACATCAACCCCTGGCAATCCAGACCTCAAAGTCCAAGCAACTCAGGTTTATTTCTGCTTATATTTCATATTTCCTGCTTTGTCCTCTGAATTTTGTGGCTGTGAAGATTTGGAAAGGTCTGTTCTTAGTGCTGTTGGCTCATTAGTCGATAAATCCTAAATAGAATACAAAATTGGTTGGTATGAGCAAATTGAGATATATGCAAATTATAATGAACATGGATTTAAACTTTATTGTGGCCCACCCGAGGCTCCAAGGTATGCACTTATGCAATCCATAAACAAAAAAAATAGCTTGAATACCCCTGCCCTTGATAAACTTGGATAAGTTTACTGAAGAAATAGAGGGACACTGACTATTGACCCTTCCACAGCAGCCATGGAGCAGCATTGGCACCATCCATGGAAATGTCTGCAGATTGGGCAGAATGTGAACAGAAAATGAGGAAAATTTTTAATATTCCAATCCTCAGAACAGTGGAACAGCAATCTGCTGCTAAGCACCCTTTTGAGTAATAAAAATGTTGCATCAGAAAAGGCAACTTGTTTGCAAAGTTTAGATATAAATGCACCATAGACAACAGAAACAAATGTGCTGGGGCTGTTGGTGTAGCAAGAAGAGTGTGGCATTCTGGGTTGGTGATGCAGCAGAAAGAGTGGGAGAAGGTAGGTTCATTCAACTGATAAATCATGAGAGCACAACGAAATGGGACGAGCGCCTCAGAACAGGGAAACCATATACACGAAGAAAGAGGCATATTCCTTTGTGCATATGTTGGAGCTCCAGGTGCTTGGCGGCTCTTTTACATCAGCAATTGGACTAATGTGCATGCACATTTTGTTTGCTTACATTAGGCCACTGACAGTGGGTATGGGATGTTAGCTGGCCAGGTGTGCACTGTGATGTATGGAGGAAGGATCGACCTGAAGTCCAGGATGTTCAGCAGCCCAGCAACGTGCGCTGTGCTGCTTGTGGAAGGTGGCGTCAAAGTTTTGGAACCAAGTTTCTAGGTAAGACTGTGACGATTTTTTAATGTGTTATATAATTGTTTTTTTCCAGGGTATATAGATGGGTGAGTGAGGAACTCTCATAGCAGCTGTGTTTCAGGGATTGTTTGTTTTGCTGGAATGCGACTGGGGAGAAAATTGAACTTAGAGGAGATAAGTTTGTGCAATACAATATAAATAAAAACAAAAGTAATAAACAATCAATTGGAAAGGAGACTTAACCATTGAGGAAGAACAAAAACAACTTGCATTTATATAGCACCTTTAACATAAGAAAACGTCTCAAGGCACTTCACAGGAGCGTTATCATACAAAATTTGACACCGAGCCACGTAAGATCATAGAATCATAGAATCATAGAAGTTACAACATGGAAACAGGCCCTTCGGCCCAACATGTCCATGTCGCCCAGTTTATACCACTAAGCTAGTCCCAATTTCCTGCACTTGGCCCATATCCCTCTATACCCATCTTACCCATGCAACTGTCCAAATGCTTTTTAAAAGACAAAATTGTACCCGCCTCTACTACTGCCTCTGGCAGCTCGTTCCAGACACTCACCACCCTTTGAGTGAAAAAATTGCCCCTCTGGACCCTTTTGTATAAGAACATAAGAACATAAGAAATTGGAGCAGGAGTAGGCCAATTGGCCCCTCGAGCCTGCTCCGCCATTCAATAAGATCATGGCTGATCTGATCCCAACCACAAATCTAAAGAACACAAGAAGTCGGAGCAGGACCCGGCCACATAGCCCCTGGGCCCTCTCCGCCACCCACAGGGCATTGACCGATCCGAACTCAGCTTCATGTCCAATTTCCTGCCCGCTCCCCATAACCCCTAATTCCCTTTACTTCTAGGAAACTGTCTATTTCTGTTTTAAATTTATCTAATGATGTAGCTTCCACAGCTTCCTGGGGCAGCAAATTCCACAGACCTACCACCCTCTGAGTGAAGAAGTTTCTCCTCATCTCAGTTTTGAAAGAGCAGCCCCTTATTCTAAGATTATGCCCCCTAGTTCTAGTTTCACCCATCTTTGGGAACATCCTTACTGCATCCACCCGATCAAGACCCTTCACAATCTTATATGTTTCAATAAGATCGCCTCTCATTCTTCTGAACTCCAATGAGTAGAGTCCCAATCTACTCAACCTCTCCTCATATGTCCGCCCCCTCATCCCCGGGATTAACCGAGTGAACCTTCTTTGTACTGCCTCGAGAGCAAGTATGTCTTTTCTTAAGTATGGAGACCAAAACTGTATGCAGTATTCCAGGTGCGGTCTCACCAATACCTTATATAACTGCAGCAATACCTCCTTGTTTTTATATTCTATCCCCCTAGCAATAAAAGCCAACATTCCGTTGGCTTTCTTGATCACCTGCTGCACCTGCATACCAACTTTTTGATTTTCTTGCACTAGGACCCCCAGATCCCTTTGTACTGCAGTACTTTCCAGTCTCTCGCCATTAAGAAAATAACTTGCTCTCTGATTTTTCCTGCCAAAGTGCATAACCTCACATTTTCCAATATTATATTGCATCTGCCAAATCTCCGCCCACTCACCCAGCCTGTCTATATCCCCTTGCAGGTTTTTTATGTCCTCCTCACTCTCTACTTTCCCTCCCATCTTTGTATCATCTGCAAATTTTGATATGTTGCACTCGGTCCCCTCCTCCAAATCGTTAATATAGATTGTAAAGAGTTGGGGACCCAGCACCGACCCCTGTGGAACACCACTGGTTACTGGTTGCCAGTCCGAAAATGAACCATTTATCCCAACTCTCTGCTTCCTGTTCGATAACCAATCCTCCACCCATGCCAGAATATTACCCCCAATCCCGTGATTTTTTATCTTAAGTAATAATCTTTTATGTGGCACCTTGTCGAATGCCTTCTGGAAGTCTAAATACACTATGTCCACTGGTTCCCCTTTATCCACCCTATACATTATATCCTCGAAGAACTCAAGCAAATTTGTCAGACATGACTTCCCCTTCATAAAGCCATGCTGACTTTGTCCTATTAAATTATGCTTATCTAAATGTTCCGTTACTGTCTCCTTAATAATAGACTCCAAAATTTTACCCACCACAGATGTTAAGCTAACTGGCCTATAATTTCCAGCCTTCTGCCTACTACCCTTTTTAAATAACGGTGTTACATTAGCAGTTTTCCAATCTGCCGGGACCTCTCCTGAGTCCAGGGAATTTTGGAAAACTATCACCAAAGCATCCACAATCCCTACTGCCACTTCCCTCAAGACCCTAGGATGGAAGCCATCAGGTCCAGGGGATTTATCCGCCTTGAGTCCCATTATTTTACTGAGTACCATCTCCTGAGTGATTTTAATCGTATTTAGCTCCTCCCCCCCGAGAGTCCCCTGTTTGTCCAGTGTTGGGATATTCTTAGTGTCCTCTACTGTAAAGACTGAAACAAAATATTTGTTCAGCATTTTTGCCATCTCCATGTTTCCCACCATTAATTTCCCGGTCTCATCCTCTAAGGGACCTATGTTTGCCTTAGCCACCCTTTTTCTTTTTATATAACTATAGAAACTCTTGCTATCTGTTTTTATATTTTTTGCTAATTTCTTTTCATAATCTAACTTCCCTTTCTTAATCAATCCTTTAGTTACTTTTTGCTGTCTTTTGAAGACTTCCCAATCTTCTATCCTCCCACTAAGTTTGGCTACCTTATATGTCCTTGTTTTTAGTCGGATACTATCCTTGATTTCTTTACTTAGCCACGGATGGCTGTCATTTCTTTTACACCCTTTTTTCCTCAGTGGAATATATTTATTTTGAAAGTTGTAAAATAACTCCCTAAATGAACACCACTGCTCATGTACCGTCTTACCCTTTAATCTATTTTCCCAGTCCACTTTAATCAATTCCGCTCTCATACCATCATAGTCTCCTTTATTCAAGCTCAGTACGCTTGTTTGAGAATCAACCTTCTCACCCTCTAATTGGATATGGAATTCAACCATGTTGTGGTCGCTCGTTCCAAGGGGATTCTTAACTAGGACATTATTAATTAATCCTGACTCATTACACAGGACCAGGTCCAAGGTTGCCTGCCCCCTTGTAGGATCAGTTACATACTGCTCAAGAAATCCATCCCTGATGCACTCAATGAACTCGTCCTTAAGGCTGCTCTGCCCAATTTGATTTGTCCAGTTAATATGATAATTAAAATCCCCCATAATTATGGCTGTTCCCTTATTACATGCCCCGACTATCTCCTGATTAATACTTCTTCCAGCAGAGTTGCAACTATTAGGAGGCCTATATACTACGCCCACTAATGTTTTTTTTCCCTTATTATTCCTTATCTCCACCCAAACTGTTTCATTATCTTGATGCTTTGTCCCAATATCATTTCTCTGTATTACAGTGATTCCTTCCTTTATTAACATAGCCACCCCACCTCCCCTTCCTTCCTGCCTGTCCTTCCTGATTGTTAAATACCCTGGCATATTTAATTCCCAGTCGTTGTCACCCTGCAGCCATGTTTCTGTAATGGCCACAAGATCATACCCATACGTAGTTATTTGTGCCGTTAACTCGTCCATTTTATTACGAATGCTACGTGCATTCAGATAAAGAACTTTCAAATCTGTTTTGTGACGCTTAGTTCCTGCTTTTTCCTTTTTTAACACTTTACCTATTACTCCATACCTTCTGTCCCTTCCTGTTACGCTTTCCTCTCTCTCCCTGCTCAGGTTCCCAACCCCCTGCCACTTTAGTTTAAACCCTCCCCAACAGCACTAGCAAACACTCCTCCTAGGACAGCGGTCCCGGCCCTGCCCAGGTGCAGACCATCCGGTTTGTACTGGTCCCACCTCCCCCAGAACCATTTCCAGTGTCCCAGGAATTTGAATCCCTCCCCCTTGCACCATTCCTCTAGCCACGTATTCATTTGAAATATCCTCCTATTTCTACTCTGACTAGCACGTGGCACTGGCAGCAATCCTGAGATTACTACCTTTGAGGTCCTATTTTTTAATTTACCTCCTAACTCCCTATATTCTGCTTTTAGGACCTCATCCCCTTTTTTACCTATATCGTTGGTGCCTATGTGCACCACGACAGCTGGCTGTTCGCCCTCCCCCTCCAAAATGTTCTGTAGCCGCTCCGAGACATCCTTGATCCTTGCACCAGGGAGGCAACACACCATCCTGGAGTCTCGGTTGCGGCCGCAGAAACGCCTGTCTATTCCCCTTACAATTGAGTCCCCTATCACTATAGCTCTGCCACTCTTTTTCCTCCCAGCCTGTGCAGCAGAGCTACCCGTGGTGCCAGGAAGTTGGCTGCTGCTGCCTTCCCCTGATAAGTCATCCCCCCCAACAGCATCCAAAGTGGCATATCTGTTTGAGAGGGGGATGGCCACAGGGGACCCCTGCACTACCTGCCTGCATCTCTTACTCTTCCTGGTGGTCACCCATTCACTTCCTGCCTGTATACCCTTTACCTGCGGTGTGACCAACTCGCTAAACGTGCTATCCACGAGTTTCTCTGCATCGCGGATGCTCCACAGTGAGTCCACCCGCAGCTCCAGCTCCGAGATACGATCGGTCAGTAGCTGCAGGTGGACACACTTCCCGCACACATGGTCGGCAGGGACACTGGTAGTGTCCATGACTTCCCACATCTTGCAGGAGGAGCATATCACGGGTGCGAGGTCTGCTGCCATGACTTGCCTTAGCTTAGTTACCCCTTTTAAATTACGTTCAAACTAGAAAATGTTAACTATACTAGGGACCTAGGTTCACTAAAAAAAATACTATCTGCTATAAAACCTGCAGATCTTCCCTTTCTTATTACTTTACTTACAGTAAAATGGTAGAAATACTCACCTGAACCTACTCACCAATCAGCTGCCTCCCCTGTGCCACGTCACTTTCTGACTGGTGACGTCACCCCGAACTCTGCCGCTGGTCTCAGAGTCTCGCTCTCAGAGTAAGCTCTGGTCTCGCTCTCTCCGCGCTGTTTATATCCCCGCTCTGGTCTCGCTCTCTCCCGCCGCTCACCGACTGGACTCTCGCTCTCTCCGCGCTGTTTATATCTCCGCTCTGGTCTCGCTCTTTACCGCCGCTCACCGACTGGACTCTCGCTCTCTCCGCGCTGTTTTTATCCCCGCTCTGGTCTCGCTCTCTCCCGCCGCTCACCGCTCTCAGGTCCACTACCGCTCTGCAGGAAAAGCAAGGCAAAGCAGCACCTCCTTCCCCCACTTTACCAAACTCCCACACGTACCGAACTCTCAGCACACTATGTTGTCCTCACACCGTGCTGTCCGCACTGACAGGCCCCTGTATTTCTACAGTTGAGACTCAGATGAGTCAGGCCTGCCCCACCTTCAGGTACCAATTGAATCCAGCTAACCAATTAACTTGCTACAGCAGCTCTCTGCTGAAGCCAGACAGAAACTTAGAAATTTAAACTTTTAAATTGACCTTAAACAGTTGAAGCAATATGCACTAGATTTAAAGAGATTAACCCTTAAAGAGATTAACCCTTCAACTCCCACACGTACCGAACTCTCAGCACACTATCTCTCCCCTCTCACCTTAAATCTATGCCCCCTCGTTATAGACTCCCCTACCTTTGGGAAAAGATTTTGACTATCTACCTTATCTATGCCCCTCATTATTTTATAGACTTCTATAAGATCACCCCTAAACCTCCTACTCTCCAGGGAAAAAAGTCTCAGTCTATCCAACCTCTCCCTATAAGTCAAACCATCAAGTCCCGGTAGCATCCTAGTAAATCTTTTCTGCACTCTTTCTAGTTTAATAATATCCGTTCTATAATAGGGTGACCAGAACTGTACACAGTATTCCAAGTGTGGCCTCACCAATGCCCTGTACAACTTCAACAAGACATCCCAACTCCTGTATTCAATGTTCTGACCAATGAAACCAAGCATGCCGAATGCCTTCTTCACCACCCTATCCACCTGTGATTCCACTTTCAAGGAGCTATGAACCATTTACTCCTAGATCTCTTTGTTCTATAACTCTCCCCAACGCCCTACCATTAACGGAGTAGGTCCTGGCCCGATTCGATCTACCAAAATGCATCACCTCACATTTATCTAAATTAAACTCCATCTGCCATTCATCGGCCCACTGGCCCAATTTATCAAGATCCCGTTGCAATCCTAGATAACCTTCTTCACTGTCCACAATGCCACCAATCTTGGTGTCATCTGCAAACTTACTAACCATGCCTCCTAAATTCTCATCCAAATCATTAATATAAATAACAAATAACAGCGGACCCAGCACCGATCCCTGAGGCACACCGCTGGACACAGGCATCCAGTTTGAAAAACAACCCTCTACAACCACTGTCTTCTGTCGTCAAGCCAATTTTGTATCCAATTGGCTACCTCACCTTGGATCCCATGAGATTTAACCTTATGTAACAACCTACCATGCGGTACCTTGTCAAAGGCTTTGCTGAAGTCCATGCAGACCACGTCTACTGCACAGCCCTCATCTATCTTCTTGGTTACCCCTTCAAAAAACTCAATCAAATTCGTGAGACATGATTTTCCTCTCACAAAACCATGCTGACTGTTCCTAATTAGTCCCTGCCTCTCCAAATGCCTGTAGATCCTGTCCCTCAGAATACCCTCTAACAACTTACCCACTACAGATGTCAGGCTCACCGGTTTGTAGTTCCCAGGCTTTTCCCTGCCGCCCTTCTTAAACAAAGGCACAACATTTGCTACCCTCCAATCTTCAGGCACCTCACCTGTAGCGGTGGATGATTCAAATATCTCTGCTAGGGGACCCGCAATTTCCTCCCTAACCTCCCATGACGTCCTGGGATACATTTCATCAGGTCCCGAAGATTTATCTACCTTGATGCGTGTTAAGACTTCCAGCACCTCCCTCTCTGTAATATGTACACTCCTCAAGACATCACTATTTATTTCCCCAAGTTCCCTAACATCCATGCCTTTCTCAACCGTAAATACCGATGTGAAATATTCATTCAGGATCTCACCCATCTCTTGTGGTTCCGCACATAGATGACCTTGTTGATCCTTAAGAGGCCCTACTCTCTCCCTAGTTACCCTTTTGCCCTTTATGTATTTGTAGAAGCTCTTTGGATTCACCTTTGCCTGATCTGCCAAAGCAATCTCATATCCCCTTTTTGCCCTCCTGATTTCTCTCTTAACTCTACTCCGGCAATCTCTATACTCTTCAAGGGATCCACTTGATCCCAGCTGCCTATGCATGTCATATGCCTCCTTCTTCTTTTTGACTAGGGCCTCAATCTCCCGAGTCATCCAAGGTTCCCTACTTCTACCAGCCTTGCCCTTCACTTTATAAGGAATGTGCTTACCCTGAACCCTGGTTAACACACTTTTGAAAGCCTCCCACTTACCAGACGTCCCTTTGCCTGCCAACAGACTCTTCCAATCAACTTCTGAAAGTTCCTGTCTAATACCATCAAAATTGGCCTTTCCCCAATTTAGAATTTTAACTTTTGGGCCAGACCTATCCTTCTCCATAGCTATCTTAAAACTAATGGAATTATGATCACTGGTCCCAAAGTGATCCCTCACTAACACTTCTGTCACCTGCCCTTCCTTATTTCCCAAGAGGAGGTCAAGTTTTGCCCCCTCTCTAGTCGGGCCATCCACATACTGAATGAGAAATTCCTCCTGAATACACTCAACAAATTTCTCTCCATCCAAGCCCCTAATGCTATGGCTGTCCCAGTCAATGTTGGGAAAGTTAAAGTCCCCTACTATTACCACCCTATTTTTCTTGCAGCTGTCTGTAATCTCCTTACATATTTGCTCCTCAATTTCCCGTTGACTATTTGGGGGTCTGTAGTACAATCCTATCAAAGTGATCTCTCCCTTCTTATTTTTCAGTTCCACCCATATAGACTCAGTGGGCGAACCCTCGGATATATCCCCTCTCACTACTGCCGTGATGTTCTCCCTAATCAAGAACGCAACTCCCCCTCCTCTCTTACCTCCTGCTCTATCTTTCCTATAGCATCTGTACCCTGGAACATTGAGCTGCCAGTCCTGCCCCTCCCTTAGCCATGTTTCAGTAATAGCTATAACATCCCAGTCCCATGTACCCATCCATGCCCTGAGTTCATCTGCCTTGCCCATCAGACTTCTTGCATTGAAATAAATGCAGATTAATCTAGACTTCCCTTGGTCTTTGCCCTGCTTTCTCAGACCATCTGTCCGGTCATGTTTTGTACACTCTCCCTTACTGCCTTTTGTTTCTGTCACCACTTTATTTCCCACTGACTTCCTGCATCGGTTCCCATCCCCCTGCCACATTAGTTTAAACCCTCCCCAACAGCACTAGCAAACACTCCCCCTAGGACATTGGTTCCAGTCCTGCCCAGATGCAGACCGTCCAATTTGTACTGGTCCCACCTCCCCCAGAACCGGTTCCAATGGCCCAGGAATTTGAATCCCTCCCTCTTGCACCATCTCTCAAGCCACGTGTTCATCCTAGCTATCCTGTCATTCCTACTCTGACTAGCCCGTGGCACTGGTAGCAATCCTGAGATTACTACCTTTGAGGTCCTACTCTTTAGTTTAACTCCTAACTCCCTAAATTCAGCTTGTAGGACCTCATCCTGTTTTTTACCTATATCGTTGGTGCCTATATGCACCACGGCAACTGGCTGTTCACCCTCCCCCTCCAGAATGTCCTGCAGCCGCTCCGAGACATCCTTGACCCTTGCACCAGGGAGGGAACATACCATCCTGGAGTCTCGGTTGCGTCCGCAGAAACGCCTGTCTATTCCCCTTACAATCGAGTCCCCTATCACTATAGCTCTGCCACTCTTTTTCCTGCCCTCCTGTGCAGCAGAGCCAGCCATGATATTAGGAAAGGTGACCAAAAGCTTGGTCAAAGAGGTAGGTTTTAAAGAGCATCTTGAACAGGCAGAGGGGTTTAGGGAGGGACTTCCACAGCTTAGGGCCTAGATACCATTCACTAATAAGGAAGAAAAAAACTGACAGATAATTATGGCGCAGATGACTGTCACAACACAGGTGACAGTCGCAGCATAGTTAAGAGTCACAGTGTCGACAATGGTGATGAGAAACAAAATAAATTCTATTCTAAACGTTTGAAATAAATGTGGTCATTGGAGTAAGTGTTTCTGCTAAAAAAAAATTGCAGCAAGAAGAGTAATGATGTAACACTGCTATAATCTTTCTTCAGGGGATAACTGTATTTTTTTTGGCTCTTTATTTTGTTCTTATCTGTCTTCATAACATTCAGCATTAACGTCTGTGCACAGAATCAATCCTGTAGATATTACATGATAAAGTTACAATGCCTTGCACCATGTGTTGCAAGATACTCTTGAAAAACTAAGTCCTATATTCTCAAATTAAACTGAAATCCTCCTACATTTGTCATATGTTTTAGACACAACAAAGGTTCAATACTATTGAATATACTAGCTTAAATGTCTGCCTTATTGAACAAGTATCGAACCCAACACAGAAGCGAGGCCCAAAGGCCCAATGTTTCCTGAAAGATCCTATATTTCAGATGGAAAGGGGAGCTCTGGGCTAAATGAAATTGTTGAGCAGAAATGGTAATCAAAAGGACAACAGAGTAGGAAGAGTGATTATAGAAAGCAGCTGTACCATCAGAGAAAGGGGAAAGAAATCAATGGCTATAATTTGAACACTAAAAACAAAGTAGGGACATCAAGATAGAAGGTTGAAAGCAGAAAGAAATTGCTGCTGCAGTAGAATTTTACTCATTATGCTTATGCTTCAGGGGTATATCTTCAATAATTTGCTTGGCTTCAGTTCACTATTATCTATCCAATATTATCTTCAGTTTTTTTCCTGAGACTGAGAGCAAGCTTAATCAGGGGTGAGATTGAAAATCACTTTTGGATCTAAAGTAAGATTCTTGCTGAATTTGTCCAGCTTAGATCAACCTGAACTTTGGTTACTATCATCCATATTTTTCTTTCCTCATTAATTTTAGTGAAAAAGTAGACTTTTGAATTGAACTACAGCATTTGGAATTCAACAATACTGTGCGTTATATGATATAATTTTCAAGTCTTTATAAAACAGCGCATCCACCCCCCACCCCCCCTCAAACTTACAGTGAGCAATGCCACGGGAGATCCACTTAAAGAAAATCAATATTGCTCGAAAAATTTATGATCTCACATCATTTCAGTATTCAGTGTGAAGTAGATATAGCCCTCAAAGCTCAACCAAAGTAAATAAAATATCTTTCAGTTTGATGATAGTAAGAAGTAAAATGGAAATGTCCCTTTAAAGATGAGCAAGAAAAATGACCATTATTACATTGCCTTTCAAAAATTTGCCTTTATTTGTGAGTGTATTTTGTCCCCACAACATACATTATAAATTCAGTATTGCTCGGAGCAAGCATCAGATATCAAACACAGAAGAAATTAAAATATACATCAAGTTTATTTTATGTGTGGCAGTGGACAGGGCCTCATCATAAACATGCTGTTTAAGATCAGCAAACCAGTGGGTCTCCTGTAACATTGCTTATCGTAAGTCAGATGATAAGCTGTTTATAAGGACGGCAACAATCTACCATGTAGCACGTTGCGTGTTATTCTGCTGCTAAAGAGCAACTGTGTCCATTTTCTGGCCTGCTCCTTTAAGGCCAAAATGTCTAATTGCTGAAACAGGGTATGTTAGTGTAGTGGTTATGATAGTGGACCAGCAACCCAGAAGTTGTGAGTTCAAATTGCACAATGGTAAATTGTGAAACTGAATTCAATAAATCTGGTAATTTGTGATCTAGCAGCAGAAAAATGACCATGAAAGCTGCCAGATTGTCATAAAAACCAAAATAATTGATTAATGTCCTTCAGGGATAGAGCCTACAATCCCCTACTCTGGTTGACTCTTAATGCTCTCTAAAGTGACCTAGCAGGCTCCACAGCTGTATGAACAATTTCTAATTTGAAGAAGGCAGCCTAGCACTACCTTTTCAAGGCTAGAGATGGACAATAAATGCTCCACATCCCAAGAACAAACGAAGGGGGAAAAAAACATTTGAGATCAATTAGAGCTCTAAATGTGTTTAGTGACATCCAGATCTAGATTCCCTCCCCTCAGAGTTGGGACACATCTCCATCTTCTGCTTGCCACAAAGACACACCCGTGACCCTGATCAATCTCCCGATCTTGGGGTCATTACTATTTTCTTTTGCAGGCTCCCCAGCTTCCACCAGGGGGTCTGCACAGAATGGAGTAGAGTCATATTTTGAGGCAGACTTCTGAGTTGCATGTAAAAGTTTTCTCTGTAGATTTTTAAAAAATTTCCGATGTAGCTTTGCAATTGATTGCAGAGTGATTGTACTGGTTTCCGAGGCTAAAAAGGTCAACATGGATCTTTGGCATCCAGAGTTGCTACAGCGCAAATGATGGGAAATATGCCAGAGGACGTATTTTCCTCATTTGCATCTGCTTGCTATATGTCTGCCCATATATGAGGAGGTGCAATGTACATCATCACCCTGGCTGCAGGAACTCAGGAGGATGTAAAAATGGGTAGGAGACATCCCCAATCCAATTTCTGCCTCTGCCCACACCACTTAGGACGAAGAATTGGTGGAGGGAAGGCAGGAAATTCTGGTCTGAGATGAATTAGGCCTTAACATCCACCCCCTCCACCACCGGCGTACCGTGGCCTCAGTGTGTACTATGTACAAGATGCACCGCAGCAACTTGCCAAGACTTCTTCAGCAGCACCTCCCAAACCCGCGACCTCCACCACCTAGAAGGACATGAGCAGCACATGCATGGGAACACCATCACCTTCAAGTTCTCCTCCAAGTCACAAAGCATCCTGACTTGGAACTATATTACCGTTCCTTCATCGTCACTGGGGTCAAAATCCTGAAACACCCTACCTAACAGACTGCAGCAGTTCAAGAAGGCGGCTCACCATCACCATCTCAAGGGCAACTAGGGATGAGCGATAAATGCCGGCCTTGCCAGCGATGTCCACATCCTGATAATGAAAAAGAATTGGAAGGTATTGTTTGTTGCTAGGATGTTTCCATTCAGATGAAAAATGACTGGATTTCTTAATACTACTTTAAAAAATGCGACTTCTGAGTCTAGATTTTCTGATTGGTGCTATTTTAATGCCAACATTAACCCATTTAAAATGAATGTATTAAGGCCAATGTTAAAATAAAGCTGATGAAAAATCTGGCCTCTTGAGTTCAATTAGAAGGTATTTTATGTTGCTGGATGATGCCAGGGATGGGAAACTATAATTAAGAGAAGAGACTGGAAATACTAGGATTATTTCCACTGGATCAGAGAAGAGTAGAAGTAGATTTAATAGAGGTTTTTAAAAATATTATGAATGGTTTGATAGAGTGAATAAGGAAAGACTATTTCCCTTCGGTGGGGAGTCAATGTCAGTGATGAAGGGTCATCAATTTTAAAATTGCCATTATTGAGTGAGGAGGGAGCTCAGGAGAAATTTCTATACACAGAAGATTGTTGGATCATGGAATGCGTGGCCACAAGGAATGGTTGAGGCAGAGACCATTGTATATTTTAACGGAAAATTTGATAAATATTTGAAGCAGCGGAAGATACAAGGCAATGGGTAGAGAGCAGAAAATAATATAGGGTTGGCACAGACACGATGGGCCAAATGGCCTCTTTCCGTGCTGCAAACTTCTATGGTTTTATGAGGAGGTTTAACTATAGATTGGAAATTATTGGCTTTCGTTCAGTTTTCATATTTTTTTATTAGAGTGACATAGAGCATAGATTTTCAAGTATTGGCATAGTTTAGACAAGACTGGCCATTGGTAAATTCTAGACAGACACAAATGGAAGTAGACTGTTTGCAACCAATTTTCTAAAGGTCAACTCATTAACATAGGGGGTGATTTTCAACTGCTCGTCGCCTGTTTCTCGCCTAAGAAACAGGTGACCTATAGAGAAAAAATTAGGTGGGAACCTTGGACACCCTTTTGATGTCCAAAGATCTGCCTGATTCAATTTTCAGGCAGGCGTTTAAATGGGTGGGAGACTGCTTATATCACTGGTTGCAGGGCCCCGATTGCATTTTCATGTACAAATGAGTGGAGCGTGCGCTCTGCACGCTAGGCCCAGTTACACCAGGCGTTGAGCCTGGGAAATTTTACGGTGTGGGGGGGATTCTTTTTGCCTGGAGAAGTAGGGAATCTCTAAGCCAAATTGCTTTGCTTTGAGTTTGTGCTTCAGGTATCTAACTAATTTTCGGTGCAACCTTCAGTCCATCTTTCTTGGTGGAATCCTTCTCCTTCAGTGTTGTTATTCTGCTGATTGATTTATTTTTCTCTTCACTAATGCCTGCACTCCCTTGACTTCTTACTTGGAATTACAGCACAGAAACAGACCATTCAGCCCAACTGGTCTATGCTGGTGTTTATGCTCCACAGGAGCCTCCTCCCTCCTGACTTCATCTCACCTTATCTGCATATCCTTCTATTCCTTTCTCCCTCATGTGTTTATCTAGCTTGCCTTTAAATGAATCAATGCTGGTCACCTCAACTACTATTTGTGGGAGTGAATTCAACATTCTAACCACTCTCTGGAGTACATCTATACCAGCTGGTGATTGTCATCTGGTACTTCACCCAAGAGGCCATTATTCGTATGTGACAGTTGACAGCGAATATTGGTGGCCTATTTAACCACACGGGTCACCGTAGACAAGTCCAGTCCTTTTACCACCCGTTGTTCATATGTGCACACTTTCAGCAGGTGCTGCCAAATAGCAATCAGAAGCAGGAACCCTACCATGGTCCCAGTAGAGATCAGTCAACTCAGCATGGGACTAGGGAATGAACTGGGCCTTCCCGGCCTGTTATTACTCGAGTGCACACTGGATAAACTCACGGTGCCATCGGAGGAGCCTGTCAACTACATTCTTAATATGTTCATGGATGGTAATTAGCTCAGCTGTCTCCTCTCCTCTCCTGTTCATGCAATTTTTAATGTCTGCCAGCTCTTCCATTAATGTGGACCAATCTGGGAGCATGCCGCAGGTGGCGCTGCTGACAATTCCTGCCAATGATTGCACGGAGGAGGAGAAGGGAATACCCTCTATCTGCCAGTTTCTACACCATCATAATAACATTTTACAAAAATATTTGGCCAGGTTAGTAGCAATATGTCTAACCTTTAAAAGATACATTTTTCTCCAGCTGTCAGATGGATCCTAAGGACAGATGGCTGTGGATAGAGGGGTGAGACATCAGGAGGTCTAACAGAATGTCGCTACCCATTATGAGAGCATCACGTGCCATCCTCTCTTTCTCTCAGTCTCAATCACTGTAGTTCATTGTATGAATAGAGTTAGATGAAATTTCTGAGAGATCTGATAGTACGCTATATGATTGCAAGTCTCTTTTTTAAATCATTTACATTTTGATTGAGCCCAGTGATTTGCCCTAATATCTCCAAAGCAAAGTGTTAATTGACATGTGATAAAAAGCAAAATTGCCAGTATGGAATGCCATAATTCATCTTCCTGTGGATAACCACTGTATACTGACATCGGCCTGACTAAAATTAGTGAACAGAGGGATTTTGTCCCCATGGTTTATTGAAGTGTTGTGTAATGATCTGACAAGAAGTGTTCAGTTGACAGAAATAAAGCTTGTGTATGAGATCTATAGACATGAAATAATTACACCAGAACATGACAATCACCCTAAGCTAAATTAGGTTTTTTACATCTTTTTATAACATTGATAGCTTTCATTTTATTTTGGTGGTTGCTTTATAATGTGCCTGAATTTTTGACCATATTGTTTATTGTCACTTATATGCTGCCAGTTTCCTCCTTATTAAAGTTCAGAAAGTATTTCCTATTTCCTATCTCCTGTGATATTTTGGCTTCAGGTTTGCATATGATTTGGATGCATTGCCTTTCAAATATGGAGGTAAGCATCATTAACATGCAATAGCATCTGTTATTCATGTTTAGCTTAGATTTGTTTCCCAATTTCTTGCTGCATTTTTCATACATCCATCTGAATTTCTCAAGTCCAGTGGATCTTGCTTAAATGTACTAACAACATAAAAGATCAAAATATTTTCTATATTATTTCTTGTGATGTGGAAGATTTTCAAAGAAAAGCAAACTTTTGCAAATTGTTAATATGTGTTCTATTGTGTAAAATAGCAATTACCCGGCAGGGAGCTAAAGACTATGGCGTGGATCTTTCACTTGGCCTCTAGCAGGGAGCCTGCCTGAGAGGAAGGTGGAGACTGGTTATTTCAGGCCTTGGAGATCTGCCAGAGGGCAGCCTGGCAAGCAGCCTTGTTGCTGCCATTTTTAATTAAATAAAACTCGAGGTTTGTAAGACCGCACTGAGGCCTATGCAATTGATCTCTCTGTGGTTAGTTGCATGGAGATTTTGGCCATTTAAATCTTAAAAGGCCCCTTTGTTCCCCATAGCAACGCTGAAATTCAGGAATGAACTGGTGTCTTTTGATCCAGTGCTATTATGACCCAAATGATTGGAAATACTCCAAATGATGTATTTTCAGCGTTTGCATATTAGTACAACCCACCTGCCCATATATGGGAGAATGTATTGTACGTCACCATCACTGCCGTAAAAATGTCAGAAAACCTGGTGGAACAAGTTCCTGACTCATTTTCCACTGACAGCACCAACTCCCGGTCAGGGAATGAAGGGCAGAAGATTTTGGCTCATAAATCAATCTTGGGGTTCAGAGAATGTTAACAAATTATACAAGCTTCAATCTCTTGCATTACAGATTTGTAACTATCTTTTTTCCCTAATTTTCTCCATTTTCTCCTGGAGCCATTGGGCATCATTTTAGCACCCGCTATCGGGTGCTTTGCTGGCGGGGGGGCTCCAAAAATCGGAGAATCCCGGAGCGGGACCGGAGCCCGGCTCCAACCCAACCACTTCCGGGTTCCCCACTGACGCGCCGGCATGCGCGTGCAGCCCCCGCTGTTGGGAATCCCACAGGCAATTAAAGCCAGCGGGATGCCACTTGAAGGTATTTATTTGGCTTGTTCAGGTCATTAACTGACCTGATTAAGGGATTATGTGAGGAGGGGTGGGATTTTATAGCAAACTGGGACTGTTTCCTGTACTGGGGGAAACACTCCCAGTTCAAATGGACGTGTTGCAGCTGTCAGCCTGTGGCAGCTGCAAAGGTCCATTTGACAGGTGAGGGGGGAGACCCTCACTCATTGCAGGAGGCCACTCTGTCACTTGGGACAAAGTTTGGCCTCCACCACCCTCCTCGTGACAATCAAAGTCACCAACTTGCACACTTACCCCGGGGTCCAGAGACATGTACCTACCTTGCCGACCCCCTCAGATGTACATCTTCCGGATGGGGGCCGCCGTAGCTGCAGTCATGACCTCCTCGGAGGGTGAACAGCATCACCAGGCTCACCAGCCTCGCCATCCACGCCGTCCACCTCTGACACATGGAAATCCACAACAGAGTGCTGTGACACATTCACCTGTACAGCAGGAGGGAGGGCAACCGCAGAGAGAGATGCACCGCAGAGGGCACTACCCTCGCCACAGGGTCCACAGACCGAGGCTCAGCTTCCTGGACCTCTCTGAGCAGCAGTGCACACGGAGGCTCAGAGTCACTCGACATGTAGTCGTGGACATCTGCAGCCTCCTTCATGCCAAGCTGCTCCCGGCTGGCCCGAGCACCATCTTCTTACCTGTTGCTGTCAAAGTCACCACAGCCCTCAACAACTTCTCCTCCGCATCCTTCCAGGGTGCAACCGGGGACATCGCTGACGTCTCTCAGCCGTCTGCACAAAAGAGCCCTGCAAATACACCTACACCCACTCTGCAGTGACACAATGGGTGGCATCAGTTGTGGGTCTTCATAGTGATCCTCAGGAAAGGGCATTATTGCACAAACCAGACAAGATTCGCAAAGACGTGGCAGTAGTGGTGTCAATATAATATGTAATGTGAGTTGGTCAGATATTCAATATAAGTAACAACCATGACAAACCCTCAAACACCCTTGTGCATCCCCTTCATGCTCACGACACGTTTGCCTTACGCTGCCTACTGCACATATGTGATGCATGCCCTGTGGCTGCAGCACAGGTAGTGGCAGGTTGAGTGAGGCTGACCGTGAAAGAGATGCACGAGAGGGTGAGTATGAGATCGAGCCATGAGATTGTATGAGGATTGGGTTGAGTGGTAGTGGCGGGATGAGTACTGGCGAGGTGAGTAAGTGCAGGTAAGATGAGGTTGAGGTTTGAGTGGGTATGAGGGGTGATGTGACAGAGTAGTGTTGGCAGTGCAGAAGGAGGTGTGGGGTGGGGGCGGGGATGTGGCAGACAGAGTGTAGGGGAATGAATAAGTGTACTCACTTTGGCTGACCTACTGAGGTCATTGGAGCACCTCCTGCACTGTTGGTGGTGCAGGTGACCTCCTCTGCCACCTCGAGCCAGGCCTTCCTGGTGGCAGAGGCAGGCCGCTTCCTCCCGCCCGCCGGGGGAAGATCTCTGTCCTCCCCCTCCTCCTCACCCCATGTATTGATACCTGGAGTGACACATCATTAAACTGGGAGCAGCCTTCCCCCTGGGCTGCTCCATGCTGTAATTTTTGCTATTTGTTGCATCATCTGTCAGTGGAGGACTGCCCCTTTAAATAGAGCTCCTCCAGCTGACAGACCTTACTGCGCATGCGCAGCCCGCCCGACGCGCAGATCAGCAGTGGGGAACCCGGAAGACCAGGTAAGTGGATCCAATTGGGCTACGATCGCGCGGGGGGCTGACTAATTTCACCGGGCGCGTTACCCACGCGCTTGATAGCCCCCCCGCCGCGAACCCGCAGCCCTGGTAACATCGAGCCCATTAACTAACTCTCTGCTGGGACATATTAATACATTCAATCGTGAGACACATTGGGGGTAATTTTAAACCCCTCCCATGACAGGCAGGAGAGGGTCGGAGCGGGGAGTGGGGGTTAAATCAATAAATATTTGAATCCCGACTCCAACCCGCCTTGAATGCGCCTACTTCCGGTTTAACCTCGGTGGGTTTGGGGGCGTCCGAGTAACATGCTCTGGAGAAGCAGGTCCGTGATTAGAAAATTTAAAAGAGGCTCTGTTCCTCAGATTTTGGGAGCCATTTGAATTTAGCGATCAAAACCTGGGAAACTCGGCAGCTAAAGGGAGGCGGGAGCTGCCAGATCCAGCAGGTAAGTGCGTTTCCAGCACTGCCTGCGGGCCAGGAAGAGTAGGAGCGCTTCCCTCTGGCCCCTCAAGCAAATCTTCTGCCGTGATCTTCTGTCACCTCTCGATCGGCCGCCATTCCCTGTCCCACCGCAATCTGCCTCCCACCCTGCGATTTTCCGACCCCCCCCCCGCGATCTGCTTACCCCCACCACTATGCCCTGATCTTTCCCTCCCTGCTCCCTGCCGCACTCCAAGCCCCCCCCCCCCCAACCTATGCCCCAATCTTTTCCGATTGCCGGGGAGTGCCCCCAAGTGTCCCCGGCTGCGATCTTGTACTGCAGACTTTCCCATCCGGCAGCTGGCCAGACTCTCAATCTGGCCGGCTGCCGGGCGGGAAACAAAGTAAAAAAAATGATATGAGGTCCTGCTGTTAAATTCAGCAGGACCTCCGCCTTCTTGGCATTTTCGGTTTTCCGGCTGCAATCACGTGTCGCCAGTCCCTCCCCATCTCCCCGTAAATATCGGGGCCATTATAGCAGAAACTGACCATGTCTCTGTCTAATATCCACAGAGGTGCATTGTCAGCAATTAGGAGCTGGAACCCCAGCCTATTATCCCCTGCTGACCCGTGGGTGCTGAGATCAATATTAGCACCCCAACTGATGCCCTCAGCTGAGATCACCCTACTCAGTGCAGACAGTGGATAAAAACAGGAACCTTCCTGGTCTGCATTGCTCATCTACTCAATGCATAAATTCGCCGAGGCAAAGAGGAAATGAAACTGTAATAATCCTTATTAGCAATCCGGTATTCAATAATATTTACGTATAGTTCTTGAACTGACCGCCCACCTCCTGCAAGCAACGGTTCTTGCTCTAATTTGCAATAAATCTCAATCCAACAATCTTCTGATTTCAAGGAAGCTCTTAAAACCCTTTAAAACATTGAATTTAATGGCTGTACGTACCATTTCAGAGCACTGAATGCAACATAAGCTGCAGTTTCAACATAGGCATTTTTACATTGCTGAACAAAAACATTTTAGGCATTATTTCTGATTGGAAACATAGAATGATGCAATGGGATGAATGTTTCAAATTAAACTGATTGCTGGACTTGATTCTAGGGAATGAGGCGGGCCAAGTGGAGCAAGTGTCAATGGGGGAGCATTTAGGGAGCAGCGATTACAGTATCATAAGGTTTAGAATAGCTATGGAAAATGACATGGACCACTCTAAAATAAAATTACTCAATTGGAGGAGGGCCAATTTCAGTGGGATGAGAACACATCTGGCCCGGGTAAATTTGAATCAAAGATTGTCAGGCAAAACTGTAATTGAACAATGGGCGGCCTTTAAAGAGGAGAAGGTTCGGGTACAGTCTAGGCACATTCCCACAAAGGAGAAAGGTAGGGCAACTAAAGCCAGAGCTCCCTAAATGACAAAAGAGATCGTGAGTAAGATGAAATGGAAAAAAGGGGCGTATGACAGATGTCAGGTTGATAACGCAAGTGAGAGCCAGGCAGAATATAGAAAGTTCAGAGGGGAAGTGAAAAAGGAGATAAAAGGGGTAAAGAGAGAGTATGACTATAGACTTGCGGCCAACATAAAAGGGAATCCAAAAGTCTTCTACGTACATCTAAACAGTAAGAGGAGGGGTGGGGCCGATTAAGGACCATAAAGGAGATCTACTCATGGAGACAGAGGGGATGGCCGAGGTACTAAATCAATACTTCGGATCTGTCTTTACCAAGGAAGAAGATGCTGCCAGAGTCTCAGTAAAGGAAGATAGAGTTGAGATACTGGATGGGCTAAAAATTGAAAATGAAGAGTTACTTGAAAGGCTAGCTGTACTTAAAGTAGATAAGTCACCCAGTGCGGATGGGATGCATCCTAAGTTGCTGAGGGAAGTAAGGGTGGAAATTGCGGAGGTACTGGCCATAATCTTCCAAACATCCGTAGAAACGGTGGCAGAGGAATGGAGAATTGCAAATGTTACACCCTTGTTCAAAAAAGAGTGTAAGGATAAACCCAGCAACTATAGGCCAGTCAGTTTAACCTCAGTGATGGGGAAACTTTTAGAAACGATAATCCGGGACAGAATTAACAGTCACTTGGACGAGTGTAGATTGATTAGGGAAAGTCAGCAGGGATTTGTTAAAGGCAAATCATGTTTAACTAATCTGATAGAGTTTTATGATGAGGTAACAGAGAGGGTGGATGAGGGCAATGCAGTTGATGTGGTGTATACGGACTTTCAAAAGGCATTTGATAAAGTGCCGCATGGTAGGCTTATCAAGATTGCGGCCCATGGAATAAAGGGGGCAATAGCAACATGGATACAGAATTGGCTTAGTGACAAGAAACAGACAGTAGTATTGGTGAACTGTTGTTTTTCGGACTGGAGTGGTGTTCCCCAGGGGTCAGTCCTGGGACCACTGCTTTTCTTGATATATATTAATGACTTGGACTTGGATGTACAGGGCACAATTTCAAAATTTGCAGATGACACAAAACTTGGAAGGGTAGTAAACAGTGAGGAGGATAGTGATAGACTTCAAGAGGATATAGACAGGCTGGTGGCATGGGCGAACACGTGGCAGATGAAATTTAACGCAGAAAAATGCGAAGTGATACATTTTGGTAGGAAGAAAGAGGCGATGCAATATAAACTAGAGGGCACAATTCTAAAAGGGGTACAGGGACAGAGACCTGGGGTGTATATGTGCACAAATCGCTGAAGGTGGCAGGGCAGGTTGAGAAAGCGATTAAAAAAGCATACGGGATCCTGGGCATTATAAATAGATGAATAGAGTACAAAAGCAAGGAGGTTATGATGAACCTTTATAAAACACTGGTTCGTCCACAACTGGAGTATTGTGTCCAGTTCTGGGCACCACACTTTAGGAAAGATGTGAAGGCCTTAGAGAGGGTGCAGAAGAGATTTACTAGAATGATTCCAGGGATGAGGGGCTTTACTTACGTGGATAGACTGGGATTGTTCTCCTTGGAACAGAGAAGGTTGAGAGGAGATTTGATAGAGGTATTCAAAATCATGATGGGTCTAGACAGAGTAGATAGAGAGAAACTGTTCCCATTGGTGGAAGGGTCAAGAACCAGAGAACGTAGATTTAAGGTGATTGGCAAAAGAACCAAAGGTGACATGAGGAAAAACTTTTTTACACAGTGAGTGGTTAGGATCTGGAATGCACTGCCCGAGGGGATGGCGGAGGCAGATTCAATCATGGCCTTCAAAAGGGATCTGGATAAGCACTTGAAAGGAAAAAATTTGCAGGGCTAGGGGATTAGGGTGGGGGAGTGGAACTAGCTGTATTGCTCTTGCATAGAGCCGGCACGGACTCGATGGGTCGAATGGCCTCCTTCCGTGCTGTAACCTTTCTATGATTCTATGATTCTATGAACACGGTTTTTGCAAGGACTTTTAGGGAAAAAATACGTTCAACAGCTTTTAATATTTCTAATCATATTTTTACATGGCTAATATTTTAGCTAATATTAACATCAACAGTACACGTGAAAATGTGATACGATTAAAGGCATGTGCTGGTGTTGTTTTGAATTTGCCAACCAGAAATTATTGGACTTAGGCTGTTGATTGAGAGGGAAGTACATTTGTGTGATATTTTGTATTATAGGTTATTTCTTGAGTGAATTAAAAAAAACACATAAATGAATGTTAAACAAATTAAGAAATACACCCAATATTCTTGCACAAAATCTATTTGGGGATAATTTAAACAATCATATTTTAAGACTCTGTTAGTTGGCAGGGGAGGATTTCAAATTTACTGGCATACATTTTGCAACAAGCCAGTAGCTGTTTACCTCATAGATTCTGCAGGCTTGCCTACTTATGCATCTCCCACCAGCAATCATCATTTATCTTTAGTTCCTGTTTGCTATATCAAATCATTTGAATAGTTAGTGTATTTGTTAATGTTACATTTAAACCAACTTTAAGATCTAGATTTGCATTGGAGATACCGTGAAATTGGACTGAAGGCGCTTGCAGTTCAGTTAAGCAACTGAGTTGACTTGAATGGGCTCACTTGATACTGTCTTCATCATGCATCTTTGGCATTAGTGCTAGCTCAACATTTGCACACACCAGTGCCAAACCAGCAGTATAAAACTTCCAATGCAGCCCATCAAAGGAGGAAGTAAGAGCAGATCCAGCAGCAAAGATGCAAAATTTATTTCATTTCAGGCTGTCAGCTTTGATTTATACATCTTTAGCCTAAAAATTATTGTTGGCAATATTAGGGAATATAATGCCTCCCTCCATGATACTAGATTAATTCCTGTGGTAAAATATCACATGGAGGAAAGTTGTGTGAATCCATTTGTCTACATTTCTCACCAGCAGTAATTTCTGCCCTTCTGACAAAGAAACAGACATTAATAGCACTCACATATCAGACATAAACCTATTCCCACATCATTCACCCTATATGATGAAAACATATACTTAAAAAACTAAAAACCTTGCCCTAGAAATTCTACACCGTTTTCAGCATAATTTCAGCTTTTAATTGGGGCAAGTAACTTTCTTTGGCAGCAAAATGAGATGGAAGCTGTTTGTGGAAGTTGGGGTGCTACAATTGATCTCAGCACATGGGCCAGCAGGGGTGAATAGGCTGGGTTTCTAGCTCCCAACTGCTGTCCAGCAATTTGTTTTCCTAGCCTCCTATCCTTCTGTAGCCCCGCTCCACTCCACTCTGACTTCCCTCTCACCCCAAACTATTTAACTTCCTTCTGTAACTTCTAGGGTTCTGCATCACATACCTCTGTCATCCTCAGTCTAATTATTCCTCACCCTGTATTCTTGGGTTGCTAACCTTCCCCAATTGCCCGAGAGTCTCCTGGAATACACAATCGATCTCCCGTGCCTGGGAGAAAAGTACTTCCATGTACCGGTTTGCACCTGCATGCCTCTGCCAATTCTCGCCCCGATCTGCCAATTCCCACCCCGATCTGCCAATTCCCACCCCGATCTGCCAATTCCTGCCCCGACCTGCCAATTCCCACCCCGATCTGCCAATTCCTGCCTCGTACTGCCAATTCCCACCCCGATCAGAGAGTATAGATTTAAGGTGATTGGCAAAAGAACCAAAGGCAACATGAGGAAAAACTTTTTTACACAGCGAGTGATTATGATCTGGAATGCACTGCCGGGGGGAAGGTGGAGGCAGATTCAGTCATGACTTTCAAAAGGGAATTGGATATGTACTTGAAGAGAAAAAATTTGCAGGGCTACGGGGATGGGGCGAGAGTGGGACTAGCTGGATTACTCTTGCAGAGAGCTGGCACAGATTCGATGGGCCGAATGGCCTCCTTCTGTACTGTAACCATTCTATGATTCTATGATCTGTCAATTCCAGCCCCGATCTGTCAATTCCCACCCTGATCTGTCAATTAATGCCCCACACCATTCTATTTGTCTCTGTGAAGCTGGAGGCGTGATTCTCAGCTGGACTATCCCTCGTGGTTAGTCTCTGGTCCCACCCCCGCTGCCCGCAAGTTTGCCGGAGAGGCGGATTCATGCATTTCCTGTGATGTTACGGTGGAGAGGGACCAGCCAGATTAAGGTTGCGAGAAGTTGGGTTGAGGGGTGGGGTGGAGGGTTGTGAAAGAGATAAGGGGGTTTATAGAGAAAGGGAGTTCAGTGCAAAGAGGAAGTGTAACTACAGTGTGACAAATTTACATTGGCAATTCCCATTATAAATGTGGGCATAGGAATTTATAATGGTAATGAAAAAACAAGGATAGAATTTATGACTTTAAAATGGGAACTGAATTATATCTGTGCATCCTGTTCCAATTGTCCTTTGTGCTCTAACTTTGCTTCATCTGAAGGCTACATTTAGTTTTATGTGCAATGTCATGGAAGATCGTCTAGCATACTTTAACAATAACAGAGCAGCTGTTGTGTGTTACTCAGTGATTCACCTTTAACATTGAAAATACCCACTACAGTGCCACCGACAGGAGCAATAGGTACCACAGGTACTTACCATGAGTTTTCAATGAAATGTGTGCCCCCAAACATGTGAAAAGAGCAAGTACCATAAAAATTAATGGCCACTGTTACTCCAAGGTTAATGACAATGCAAAATTATAGAATGATACTTTTATTTAGTTTGCAGTTTCCCACATAGGCCAGTCGCAGTCTCCCTACTGGCCCTAAATTGTGCACATTGTCTTTTGGCAGTGGCCATATAATTCATTTTTTGTGCAGCAAATTCTGTTGACACAGTACCTATGTACCTAAGAAGGGATTTCATATGTACCTAAGAAGGGATTTCTCCTGTTCTTCATGTTATCAAGGAGAATATGGTGAATGTACGGCCCAAACAAGAAAACTTCATTTATGTAATTTCCTAGAGCTTTCTGCAATGGTTTGTATTATCTATATAAAGATGCAGGTATCTTATACATTAGATGGTGCTGTTCTAGGAACTTGCAACTAAGCCAGTTGTTAGCTGCTTCAGCACAGCTATTCGCCTTGCTACAAACAGCTTACTGCTGTCACATATAAAAAATCAATGCAGCTCCTGGAGTCAGTACTGTAATGACAGTAGAGGATGGTTCACAGTACTGTGCTATTAGTAAAGTCAGTTAGAACTTGGCCTGCGCAAAGCCTCAAGTTATTGGTAGAAATGATGTTGAAAATTGTTGAATAACTTACATTTTCACTGATACATATCTAATCATTCAGCTAATTGGTTTCTAATCACACTCGCATTATGCATTGCAACTGGTGTCGAATATGGAGCAGAACCTTTGAACTGGTAGGTAACATACCTCTTGTGTAATTATGACCAAACAAATGTTGTTGCCAGTATTGAACCCACGACTGCTCATGGTAAAGGGAGAATCTAGCCCTTCATCACTGTGAGCTAGAAGAATTACTTGGCAGGCTTCAATACTGTGTAAAATTGGGATGATTTCAATATAATGCATGAAATACTGACAATGATATGTCAGTAAAATATCACGTAACTCCTTGTGTTGAAGTATTAGCAAAGAATATGGAAATGTTTAAATAAATTGATGGATTTAAATAAAACTTTTGACATGTGAGTATTAGAGATTAAAACTGTATAATTCATATATATTGCATTTTCAAATACATCAGTCTATAAATCAATATCTGGTGATTTTATATACATAGTCTCATCTGCAATGAGAAGAATCTACACAGATTAAATGATGATTATTAGCAAATGCAATGAGGGGATGGAATGGATCAAAGCTGTCAATGGTTCTAATCCACTTTGAATGGAAAATTAAAGTTTTCCATTATTTATGAATATAAGGTTTGGTGCTAAAATTCCTCAGTTTATTGGGGAAAAAAAGGTTTTAGACCTGAATGCAGGATTTTACTTTGCAAAGCTTTAAAATCTTACTTGGTGTTTCTACACTAACATTTATTGGATTTATTCTTAACCCATTTTTGGGTCTGTTTTTATGTTTATCATACACTTGATACTAAATGGGCAATATAATGCCAAAGCGAGTTTGTATTAATTAGATTTTTACGATAACTGAAATCAACTGATGGTAAATTTAGCTGTCTAATCAGAGGCAGGCCAAAATCATGGGATTATTGATTACTTGATCTTTGCAAGTGAGTCTAGCAGAGCTGCAAAATAATGGATGAAAAATGAATGCAAAATAAACCTTGGAGAGGCCAGAGGGGGATCATCTTTCTTAAAGGTATGAATACATGCAGATGATAACAAAGCTGCTGGGATTCAGGACAAAGAGAGAGAGACGACGAGACCAGCTCTGGTCACAGGGGGAGGTATAAGAGGAGGGGGGGGGTCACAATATTAATTAAAGAATCAATTACTGCCATAAGGAGGGATGATATATTAGCAGGTTCCTCGAATGAAGCCATATGGGTGGAGCTTAAAAACAAAAAGGGGGCAAGCACTTTGATGGGAGTGTACTATAGGCCCCCAAACAGTCAGGGGGAGATAGAGGAACAGATATGTATGCAAATCTCAGAAAATTGTGCAAATAATAGGGTAATAATAGTGGGGGATTTCAACTTCCCCAATATTAACTGGGATACTCAGAGTGTAAAAGGCTCAGAGGGTACAAAATTCTTAATGTGCATCCAGGAGAGCTTTTTGAGCCAGCATGTAGAAAGTCCTACAAGAGAGGGGGCGGTACTGGACCTAATTCTAGGGAATGTGGCCGGCCAAGTGGAAGAAGTGCTAGTAGGTGAGCACTTTGGTGACAGTGACCATAATTCGGTGAGATTTAAGGTGGTCATGGAAAAGGACAGGGAGGGGCCGGAAATAAAGGTTCTAAATTGGGGGAAGGCCGATTTTAATAGGATAAGGCAGGATCTGGCCAAAATGGACTGGGATCAGCTGCTTGTAGGAAAATCCGCATCGGAGCAATGGGAGTCTTTCAGAAGGGAGATTGAGACCATACAATGGCAACATGTTCCCGTAAAGGTCAAGGGTGGTTCCAAGAACTCCAGGGAACCTTGGATGTCAGGGGATATACGAGAATGGATTAGGAAAAAAAGGAGGGCTTTTGGCAGATACAAAAGGCTAAAGACAGAGGAAGCCCTAGAGGAGTACAAAAAGTGCAGGGGGATACTTAAAAAAGAAATTAGGAGATCAAGGAGGGGCCATGAAATAACACTGGCGAGCAAAATAAAGGAAAATCCTAAGATGTTTTATAAGTATATTAAGGGTAAGAGGATGACTAGGGACAAAAATGGCAATCTGTGTGTGGAGCCGGCAGATGTAGGAGGGGTTCTAAATGAATTTTTTGCATCTGTTTTCACTATGGAGAAGGACGATGTAGACATAGAAATATGGCAGGGGGACTGTGATATACTCGAACATATTAACATCGAGCGGGAGGAGGTATTGGCGGTTTTAGCAGGCCTAAAAATGGATAAGTCCCCAGGCCCGGACGAAATGTATCCCAGGCTACTGTGTGAGGCAAAGGAGGAGATTGCGGGGGCTCTAACACATATATTCAGAACCTCTCTGGCCACAGGGGATGTGCCAGAGGACTGGAGAACCGCTAATGTAGTACCATTATTCAAGAAGGGGAGTAGGGAAAAACCGGGGAACTACAGGCCAGTGAGCCTAACATCAGTGGTAGGAAAATTATTGGAAAAAATTCTGAAGGACAAAATTAGTCTCCACTTGGAGAAGCAAGGATTAATCAAGGATAGTCAACATGGCTTTGTCAAGGGAAGATCATGTCTGACTAATTTGATTGAATTTTTTGAGGGGGTGACTAGGCGTGTGGATGAGGGTAACGCAGTGGATGTGGTATACATGGATTTCAGTAAGGCCTTCGATAAAGTCCCGCACAGGAGACTGGTCAAGAAGGTACGAGCCCATGGAATCCAGGGTGCCTTGGCACTTTGGATACAAAACTGGCTTAGTGGCAGAAGGCAGAGGGTGATGGTCGAAGGTTGTTTTTGTGACTGGAAGCCTGTGGCCAATGGGGTACCACAGGGATCGGTGCTGGGTCCCTTGCTGTTTGTGGTCTACATTAATGACTTGGATATGAATGTAAAAGGTATGATCAGTAAGTTCGCTGATGATACAAGGATAGCCTCAGTCTGCAGGACGATATAGATGGGTTGGTCAGATGGGCGGAACAGTGGCAAATGGAATTTAACCCGGAAAAGTGCGAGGTGATGCACTTTGGAGGGACTAACAAGGCAAGGGAATACACAATGAATGGGAGGACCCTGGGCAAGACAGAGGGTCAGAGGGATCTTGGTGTGCAAGTTCACAGACCCCTGAAGGCGGCGGAACAGGTAGATAAGGTGGTAAAGAAGGCATATGGGATACTTGCCTTTATTAGCCGAGGCATAGAATATAAGAGCAAGGAGGTTATGATGGAGCTGGTTAGGCCACAGCTGGAGTACTGTGTGCAGTTCTGGTCGCCACACTACAGGAAGGATGTGATCGCTTTGGAGAGGGTGCAGAGGAGATTCACCAGGATGTTACCAGGGCTGGAGCGCTTCAGCTATGAAGAGAGACTGGGAAGATTGGGTTTGTTTTCCTTGGAACAGAGGAGGCTGAGGGGGGACATGATTGAGGTGTACAAAATTATGAGGGGCACAGATAGGATGGATACTAAGGAGCTTTTTCCCTTCGTTGAGGGTTCTATAACAAGGGGGCATAGATTCAAGGTAAAAGGCGGGAGGTTTAGAGGTGATTTGAGAAAGAACTTTTTCACCCAGAGGGTGGTTGGAGTCTGGAACTCACTGCCTGAAAGGGTTGTGGAGGCAGGAACCCTCACAACATTCAAGAAGCATTTGGATGAGCACTTGAAATGCCATAGCATACAAGGCTACGGACCAAATGCTGGAATATGGGATTAGATTAGACAGGGCTTGATGGCCGGCGCGGACGCGATGGGCCGAAGGGCCTCTATCCGTGCTGTATAACTCTATGACTCTATGACTCTATGACCCTGAAGACTCTGTTGAGTCTGTCATTTTGAAGGCAACTACACATTTCAAAGTTGTCATCAGTTACTGCAGTGAAAACTACACATGCTGTCAGTTATAGATAAGTATTTCAGTTCCTGTCTACCTCAAATATTTCTTCAAATATCCAATATAGTGCTCCTCCATAATCCTTATAAAAATATATAAACTCTCATGTCTGAGCATTGACAGTAGCATGTAGATAGCTGTCATTTGTAATCCTTGTGGAAAAGGTTGACATGTTTAATTTTCCTGAAACATGAATAAAAGAGCTGCCCTTGTGATTTTTGATGAGGAAGAGCCTAGCACACCACCAGCTGAGGGCTAGAATAAGACATACAACCAATGGCAGAAGAATCAGCCTTAAGAATCTCCACAGTGTAACCAACCTGGAAAAGTGAGCAAACCTTCATTTGTGTCACCTGTAGAGGAGAGAAAAATACATCAGCAGACATGGCGGAGGCTGTAAAATGAGTGAGCCGAGCACTGCTCCTTCCTTACCTGCCGTTCCTCTAACCTACTACTGCAATCTTCAGCCAGAACTAACTTTTGAAAGGCTACATTGTCATTTCCATGCACCCCAGCACATTACCACCATTTTATGTGGATTTTATGCCAATCACCACTTCAATGGATATGCAAATGAGCTGGCCCAGAAAAATCTGGTGTAAATTTCTCTCCAGATCATTGGCAGGCACAAGTCTTTTTCCATTTGTGTGAAATTGAGGGCACATATCACAACAAACTTCATTGACCCTACATCAATATCAAAGTCTTAATCATTTGATTGCATAACTGAGCATGCAGTAAGTGCACTTTCTTCTTTATTACAATCAACTCAGAGTAAACTCCTGCTTGCTTCCCACACCATGCTTTCCTGGGTGTCTAAAAGATGCCTTTCTTTCTCCTATTTTAGCTCTTGTCCTAGGTACAACGTGAGGGCCAGTATCATGAGAGGTGGTTGGTTGTTCCTGTGCTATAAAGACTCATGGAACTGAGGTGGCCCAACCCTCATGGAAGATTGGTCCAGAGAGGAGCAGCTGCTGGCAGCTTCTCTGAAGCTTCTTCCTGGGCAGTTTGATGTCACCTCCTGTTTACCACTCGCGCGGTAAGGGTGAAGGTCGAATGCCTGGCACGTGCAGGTTATTTCGAGTTGCCGCCAATTTGCTGTGGAGATTCATCTGAGTCAATTTCTAGGTAGTCTAGTATTTCTAGATAGAACTATTTTTGAATCCATCCAAGTTCATTCAGCTCTCCAGATTTGAAGCCAGTCCCTGAAATTATGCCATGGGATTCTAGCACTCGAATGCTTAGAACATTCATTCGAAATTTCTCTCTCTACTGTTTTAGTGGAAGTGTTAACCTATTTATTTTAAAGGGGTTAACATCTGTTTAAATAGCAGAGGAAGGAGTTTTGGATGTATAGGTTAAGTATTAATATCCCACAGCGTAATTTCAGGGCCATAGGTTGTTTCATATCTAATGGATTTTTTGCAAATTTCTTAGGTTGAATAATACAATGTGAAGTCTGAAATATGTAGAGCCTCAGAACAGTTGTTGATTCAAAATATTTTTTTGGAATAAATTTAGTTATCTTCTGAGGATACTTCCCTCCTCATCGTCTTCTTGGACTCCTTGTGCTGTAATGATGTTTCAAATTTACAATAGGCTCTGTAGATTCTTTTCTACATTGCGTGTTATTTATTTTTAGTTCACAACCCGATCAGGCTCTCTGTGTTTCTCGAAGTTGGTATGCACTAGTTATGTTCTCTGACTATTAAATACTGTGACCTTTGGAACTCTAGCAGTAATAAGCAATGTCATTACCCAAGTTCTCCTTCTGCGTGGTAGCAAACATTGTCACATGCACCATGGATCTTGTGCAGCCAACAAGACAGGTAAATGACTTATTCCCAAGATTAGTCCAATGCTGTGCTCAAACTGTTTAGTAGAATATCCATAACAGTGTATCTGTCAATTTCCCCTTCATTGCAAGGAAATGCCTGGCTTTAATTTCACACGGGCATCCTTTAGAAATGACAACCTGCACATTAGAAATGTCAGGAAATAGAGGGATGCCCCTCCCCGCAAATGAATGTTTAAATGGCACGCTCGTCTGTTTGAGGCAGGCACTTCCTACGTCGTTGCTCCCACCTAACCAAGAAACTACATCATGACAAAAAGTGATATTATAATGAAGAAAGTTCTGGCAGGATGTAACTTCCACCCATTTTTATTAACAACCACCTGATTTACGCTTCTACAATGAATGGGCGACAAGCAGTGCAAATTCCAAGCTATAATGTAGGGACCAATGTCTCTGAACCTATGTCTCACTACTCTGTGTCACGGTGCGTTGGTGTCCCTTAACACAGGACAACCTTGACAAAAATAATCATGCTCACACTGACCTGAGGCCCTTGACTTCAACGGAGAGTAAAATCTGACGGGGTGTAAAATGGCCGTCACCTGCCCAGTTCCTATCAGTCGAGTTTGGTTATAATCAGGGTTAAAATGTTAAAAATTTTGTGGAGTTCCCCCGATGGTTCAACTGAGTTTAGCCAGTGAGTCACGGAGCCATATCCCTCATTTGAGTTAGTCGTTCTCAGACTGGGAGGTGGAAAGTAGGGCTACAATTGGCCTCAACACCCTGGGTTAGGGAGGGAAAAATTGGCAAAGTTGCTAGCCAGAAACCCTTGATGAGAATACATGTATGGATAACAGGTTAAGGCAGGATCAGATTCGGCTATGACTCCCTCTCCCCCCATGGTCAAATAGATTGACGACATTCACTGTCCAGACTCACGCCGAGGAATGGCCACTTGGCTGAGGTAACAGAGGGCATCAAATGTCTCAGGAATCTATACCTGAGCAGCAGTTAATGCCTCGGGAAAAGATGGGAGAGAATAAAATAAAAGATAAATAAAATCTAAGTAGCCTTCTGCTGTAGTATATTGTGTTATTTTGATGGCTGATAAACCCGTACAAATACACAAAAAACAAGCATTTTTGTTTGAAACTGCTTTCTGTCATTTATCAGCTTTTAATACAATTTTATGAGTCTTGTTTAAAAAAAATCTGATGAATTTCTTGACAGCTTTTGCACACAGATATCATTTTCACTTCTTGTAGGGTTATTTTTTATTATACAATTATATGGCAACAACAACATTAACAACAACTTGCATTTATATAGCGTCATTAATGGAGTAAAACGTCCCATGGTATTTTGCAGCATTGTTATCAGACAAAATTTGACACTGAGCCACATGAGGAGATATTAGTACAGGTGACTTGGTCAGAGATAGGTTTTAAGGAACGTCTTAAAGTGGGGGGGGGGGGGAGAGGGGGAGAGAGGAAGAGAGGAGGAGAGGCAGTGCAATGTAAAAATGAATAAGAAAATAGGGTACTGCAGACTTCATTGTACCGCAATTGTGTCAAGACATGCACCTGGTGTTTGAAAGAGCTTAATGGAGTGTTCTTTAGCTAAGACTTCTCATGCTCACACTGACCTGAGGCCCTGTTCTCCATTCTGATTACGGATTAGTGATAGAATCATAGAACCATAGAAAGGTTACAGCGTGGAAGGAGGCCGTTTGGCCCATAGAGTCCGTGCCAGCTCTATGCAAGAGCAATCCAGCTAGTCCCACTCCCCTGCCCTTTCCCCGTAGCCCTGCAATTTTTTTCCTTTCAAGTACTTATCCAGTTCCCTTTTGAAGGCCACGATTGAATCTGCCTCCACCACCCCCCGGTAGTGCATTCCAGATCATAACCACTCGCTGTTTAAAACATTTTTACCTCATGTCACCTTTGGTTTTTTTGTCAATCACCTTAAATCTATGTCCTCTGGTACTTGACCATTCTGCCAATGGGAACAGTTTCTCTCTATCTACTCTGTCTAGACCCTTCATGATTTTGAATACCTCTATCAAATCGCCTCTCAATCTTCTCTGTTCCAAAGAGAACAATACCAGCTTCTTTAGTCTATCCACGTAACTAAAGTCCCTCATCCCCGGAATCGTTCCAGTAAATCTCTTCTGCACCCTCTTTAAGGTCTTCACATCTTTCCTAAAGTGTGGTGCCCAGAACTGAACACAGTACTCCAGCTTTGGCAGAACCAATGTTTTATAAAGGTTCATCATGACTTCCTTGCTTTTGTACTCTATGCATCTATTTATAAAGCCCAGGATCCTGTTGGCTTTTTTAACCACTTTCTCAACCTGCCCTGCCACCTTCAACAATTTGTGCACATATCCCCAAGATCTCCCTTTTCCTGTACCCCTTTTAGAATTGTGCCCTTTAGTTTATATTGCCTCTCCTCATTCTTCCTACCGAACTGTATTACCTCGCACTTTTCTGCATTTTACCTGCCATGTGTCCGCCCATGCCACCAGCCTGTCTATATCATCTAGAAGTCGATCACTATCCTCCTCACTGATCACTGCCAATGTTGCTAAACCAGGTGAGGAACAGTGAGATTTGACTGCCACTAGGTGCAGGAGTCAGAGTTCCCTACTCATTCCAAACAGGAGTAGATATCTTCAGCATGATTTTCTTTTCTTCACTGCAATAGACTCCTGAACTTAAATGGAGGCCTAATTGATGCTGAATCTCTTCCAATAGCACCGTTCTCCAGTTATAATAAAATATTCCTGTGCATCCTGCCTTCAGTTTCAAATGGAGTTGAAATAAGAGCACTGCAGCAACCTCTGCACAGTTTTCAAGATGAGCAGCATTGCCAATGTTTGTGCTTATTGCATAGTCACAGAAGGCAGATCACTTGGAGACCTGACATCCCCCGTATCAGACCACACGGGAATGCCTCTACTGCGTCAGCAACAATTTTTTAAAATTCGGTCATGGGATGTGGGCGTCGCTGGCAAGGCCAGCATTTATTGCCCATCCCTAATTGCCCTTGAGAAGGTGGCGGTGAGCCGTCTTTGTGAACCGCTGCAGTCCGTGTGGTGAAGGTTCTCCCACAGTGCTGTTAGGTAGGGAGTTCCAGGATTTTGACCCAGCGACGATGAAGGAATGGTGATATATTTCCAAGTCGGGATGGTGTGTGACTTGGAAGGGAACATGCAGGTGGTGTTGTTCCCATGTGCCTGCTGCCTTTGTCCTTCTAGGTGGTAAAGGTCGTGGGTTTGGGAGGTGCTGGCGAAGAAGCCTTGGCGAGTTGCTGCAGTGCATCCTGTGGATGGTACACACTGCAGCCACAGTGCGCCGGTGGTGAAGGGAGTGAATGTTTAGGGTGGTGGATGGGGTGCCAATCATGCGGGCTGCTTTGTCCTGGATGGTGTTGAGCTTCTTGAGTGTTGTTGGAGCTGCACTCATCCAGGCAAGTGGCGAGTATTCCATCACACTCCTGACTTGTGCCTTGTAGATGGTGGAAAGGCTTTGGGGAGTCAGGAGGTGAGTCACTCGCTGCAGAATACCCAGCCTCTGAACTGCTTTTGTAGCCACAGTATTTATGTGGCTTGTCCAGTTAAGTTTCTGGTCAATGGTGACCCCAGGATGTTGATGGTGGGGGATTCGGCGATGGTAATGCCGTTGAATGTCAAGAGGAGGTGGTTAGACTCTCTCTTGTTGGAGATGGTGATTGCCTGGCACTTGTCTGGCGCGAATGTTACTTGCCACTTATCAGCTCAAGCCTGGATGTTGTCCAGGTCTTGCTGGATGCAGGCACGGACTGCTTCATTATCTGAGGATTACTTGGATATAATGGCAGGACACTGCTTGCAGCATTCAGGGTTGACCATGGAGAGAGTCATTGAGTTGTGACACTCCTCTGCCCACTGACTTTTAAAGTGGACATGAATTTTTACGGTTCGGGGCATTTGCAGGCCTGACAGAAGTGAGCCAATCCTCAGTGCAGCCCTCCATCTAGAGTATCACTGAAGCTCTGGAAGGCTTTGAACTTTGGCAATGAGCCTCAGCAGCAGAAATACAGACAGCAAAGCGTTTTTAAAATGCCAGTTTCCTAAGTGTATAGGTATCTTTGATTTCACACATATGAACTTTCAGGCATCATCAGACCACATGTGCTGTACCGAATGAAAAAGGATATAATTTAGTCAATGTACAGATGTCAACTTGAACATCTTCCATAATAATCCCAGGCCTTCAGGGAGCCTCCATGACTTACATTATGCAACAGTCCAACATTCACAGACAGCAAGCTGCATGGGTGGCTCCTGGAATATTCTGACTGCCCTCTTCATCTTTGGCTGATGACACCAATTGCCAAAAAAGGCATCAAGGCACAGCAGTGCTACAAAGAGACCCATATCAAAACCAGGGTGATCATTCAGTCAAAAGCAAAATACTGCGGATGCTGGAAATCTGAAATAAAAACAGAAAAAGCTGGAGAAGCTCAGCAAGTCAGGCAGCATCTGTGGAGAAAGAAACAGAGTTAACGTTTCAAGTCGAAGACCTATCATCAGAACTGGATTAGTTCAGCTCTTTGACCTGAAATGTTAACTCTGTTTCTTTCTCCACAGATGCTGCCTGACTTGCTGAGCTTCTCCAGCATTTTCTGTGATCATTCAGTAGCAGTTACATTGTTTGATAGGCACAATTAAGTGTACCAACGGAAGCTGTGCAAGAAAGTGGTAGGTGCTACATGCTCGATGATATCGTTATTGAGTGAGGTATCAGTATGCAGAGCACAAATGAGCCTTAGCTTCCAGTCATAAGCAGGATAAAGAGGGACGCGAGGATGTGGCTGTTGAAGAGGTGGTGCCCACTGGCAGGCAGCCAGCAGTGGCAGCATTTAATTGCCACGTTCTTCAGCTGAACTCCAACGCTATCCTTGTTGAAATGTTCTGGGAATGACAATGATTGCCTCTTCTGTTTGTTCTCTGCAGTGATAATGATTTACTGAAGCTTACATGAAAGATATGTTCCTTGTTTGGAGTTGATTGCTGGCTGTTATTTTACAACAAGCCAAGGCCCCGTTCACTTAGGGATGGCATTGATGTCTCCTGACTGCATGCAAGAGGCTAATCATTCTTCTATTTGTAAGGTCTACATGTTTAATCTGTCTCTTTCAAGAAGCCATATGCAGTGTTTCATAAACAATGAACTCAATGTGAGGTCTCGCTCTGTGCTTCCCTTATATGCTGTTTGTTCCTTCTAAGAAGTGTTCCTCTACCTTTATGTGCTCCATGGCCCTAATGTGTAACCACAGACAATTTCATATTTGAAACAGCCTGGGAGCTGCCACATGAAGAAGATCGGTTGCCTCTATGCATAAACAATCCTGAAGGCAGCCTCCCAGTCCAGAATGTCCGGTAAGGATTCAGAGGTGTGTTTTAAGATGTTAGCTTAGAATGTAATGGCTGCACAGGATTCTTGCCAACAGGAACAGGTACTTGCCAACAAGAATGTTGCATCCTGTACACAGGCATTGTTCAGCAAAATAGAGGCCAAATACTCAGCCAGCGGTTGGATCTGTGCCCTCAGTTCCTTCTCCTCTTTGCGTCAAAAATAGTTTAAAATTTAACTTTTTGAGTTCTCTTCGCTAGCATCACCAGTGAAACTGATCAGAGAGTGCACAGTGCATGGCTGACCTGTTCGGACTTAAAATGCCTATTGGGGTCCTATGTACATCACAGGACCCTGAAATGCATATTAAAAAAGGCTTCGTCTGCCCAGTGGTAGGTCCCTCTAAAAGTGGCAGTGGGCAGAGCATTGGTAAATCTACCAACCCAGTTGAGTAGAATGGGCCTTTACTCTCTGGAGTTTAGAAGAATGAGAGGTGATTTCATTGAAACATATAAGATTCTGAGGGGGCTTGACAGGGTGGAGGCTGAGAGGTTGTTTCTCCTGGATGGAGATTCTAGAACTAGGGGGCATAGCTGCAGGATAAGGGGTCGGCCATTTAAGACTGAGATGAGGAGGCATTTCTTCGCTCAGAGGGTTGTGAATCTTTGGAATTCTCTACCCCAGATGGCTGTGGATGCTCAGTCATTGAGTATATTCAAGACTGAGGTAGATCATTTTTTGGACTCTAGTGGAATCAAGGGATATGGGGATTGGATAGGAAAGTGGAGTTGAGGTAGAAGATCAGTCATGATCTGATTGAATGGCAGAGCAGGCTCGAAAGGCCGTATGGCCTTCTCCTGCTCCTATTTCTTATGTTCTTATGTTCTTACCCCTATTTTGAGGCTGTAACGACCCCATTTGCACCGTTTTCAGCTAGTTAAAGTCAACCACAGAGAAAGCGACCTGAGCTCTGGTGGATAATTCTGGTGATGAAATGGGAACATGAGATAAAAATAACTATTCAAAATGGTAGATATTAACTACTTCCCATTAATATTTTGGACTCGGCATGTATGTGTGAGTATGTGTGTGAGTGTATGTGTGAGTGTGTGTGTGTGTGTGTGTGTGTGTGTGAGAGTGTGCGTGAGAGAATGTGTGCGTGAGTATATGTGTGTGCGTGAGTATGTGTGTGTGCGTGAGTATATGTGTGTGCGTGAGTATGTGTGTGTGCGTGAGTATATGTGTGTGCGTGAGTATGTGTGTGTGTGTGAGTATATGTGTGTGCGTGAGTATGTGTGTGTGTGAGAGCATGTGTGTGAGTGAGAGTGTGTGTGAGTGAGTATATGTGTGTGTGTGAGAGCATGTGTGTGTGTGAGTATATGTGTGTGCGTGAGTATATGTGTGTGTGTGAGAGCATGTGTGTGAGTGTGAGTGAGAGTGTTTGTGTGTGTGAGTGTGTGTGTGAGTGTGTGAGAGTGTGCGTGTGTGCGTGAGTATATGTGTGTGTGAGAGCATGTGTGTAAGTGTGTGTGAGAGTGTGTGTGAGGAGTATGATTGTGTGTGTGTGAGAGTGTGTGTGTGAGAGAGAGTGTGGGTGTTTGTGTGAGAATGTGTGTCTGTGAGAGAGTGTGTGAGAGTGTGTGTTTGTGAGAGAGTGTGTGTGTGTTTGTGAGAGAGTGTGTGTGTGTTTGTGTGAGAGTGTGAGAGAGTGTGTGTGTTTGTGTGAGAATGTGTATCTGTGAGAGTGTGTGTTTGTGAGAGTGTGTGTGTGTGTTTGTGAGAGAGTGTGAGAGAGTGTGTGTTTGTGAGAGAGTGTGTGTGTGTTTGTGTGAGAGTGTGAGAGAGTGTGTGTGTGTTTGTGTGAGATGTGTGTCTGTGAGAGAGTGTGTGAGAGTGTGTGTTTGTGAGAGTGTGTGTGTGTTTGTGAGAGAGTGTGAGAGAGTGTGTGTTTGTGAGAGAGTGTGTGTGTGTTTGTGTGAGAGTGTGAGAGAGTGTGTGTGTTTGTGTGAGAGTGTGAGAGAGTGTGTGTGTGTTTGTGTGAGATGTGTGTCTGTGAGAGAGTGTGTGAGAGTGTGTGTTTGTGAGAGTGTGTGTGTGTGTTTGTGAGAGTGTGTGTGTGTTTGTGTGTGAGACTGTGTGTGTGTGTGTGTGTGTGTCTTTCCTACTTTTGTGCAGTAATACACAGTTACTTATTATGCTGGTCTCTATCATTCTATTGACACAAAATATAATATGCTTTTGATAGAGAATCTGTAATATGTCAGCATAAAAAAGATGAATACAGGTACTTAATCTGATATCCTTTAAAACATTTTAAACAGCTAAGAATTATTAAGAGGGGTATAGAAAAGCAATAGCAAATTCATATTTCTCTCATAATAATTAATACTTTCAGATTGTTGATGGGTGAATGCTACCAGAATATGTGTATGTCATTGCAGAATTAACCCTGATGTGACCCAAAGAGAAGTTTCAATTTATCAAGTCTGTACCCATTTTTATTCATGGTCTAAATTGCACCCCAGACTATAAATTGACTTGTTTAAATCTAAAATAAAAACAGAAAATGATGGAAATACTTAGCAAGTCTGGCGGCATCTATGGAGAAAGAAACAGACTTAACGTTTCAGGTCGATCGCCTTTCGTCAGAACTGACGACCTAACCTTCTTATACATCATTAAGTGAGCGGGCCTGGAGTATTTTAATCCCTGTAGCTGACATATAGAGAACAAAATTTATTTGTCGAACTGTATGGAGTTTTATGACCATAGTTAGGTGCATGAGAAGCACAGAAGCAAACAAGGGGGTCAAACAATATGAGAAAGCTCTTGAAGTCCCAGAAGGTGTTCCAAAATTAAACCTGTTCCAGCAAAATCAACATAAACCTTTGTCTCACTCCACCTCACAAGTCTGAAGAACTGATTCATACTTAGCCTTTTATTCCTTATTTTAACTGTTCTTATGGCTCAAATCAAAAATGCGTAAACACACTTAAAAATTGAAAGACTTGGGATTGAAAGCTCTTGGCGTGGGGAGGCACATCTTGGCTTAAGTGCCGAGATGCTTCTGCCCGGGACCTCTGCCGCTGACCCGACCAAAACCTGTGGGGCCAAAAGAAGTCCCTTTATTTCCATGCCAATTAGAATCATAGAATCATAGAAAGGTTATAGCACGGAAGGAGGCCATTTGGCCCATCGAGTCCGCGCCGGCTCTATGCAAGAGCATTCCAACTAGTTCCACTCCTCTGCTCAATCCCTGTAGCCCTGCAAATTTTTTCCTTTCAAGTACTTATCCAGTTCCCTTTTGAAGGCTATGATTGAATCTGCCTCCACCATCCCCTCAAGCAGTGCATTCCAGATCATAACCACTCACTCTGTAAAAACGTTTTTCCTCATGTCACTTTGGTTCTTTTGCCAATCACCTTAAATCTATGTCCTCTTGTTCTTGACCCTTCTGCCAATGGGAATAGTTTCTTTCTACCTACTCTGTCTAGACCCTTCATGATTTTGAATACCTCTATCAAATCTCCTTGCAACCGTCTCTGTTCCAAGGAGAACAACCCCAGCTTCTCCAGTCTATCCACGTAACTAAAGCCCCTCTTCCCTGGAATCATTCCAGTAAATCTCTTCTGCACCCTCTCTAAGGCCTTCACATCTTTCCTAAAGAACGGTGCCTGGAGCTGGACACAATACTCTAGTTGTGGCTGAACCAGTATTTTATAAAGGTTCATCATGACTTCCATACTTTTGTACTCTATGCCTCTACTTATAATGCCCAGGATCCCTTCTGCTTTTTTAACCACTTTCTCAACCTGCCCTGCCACCTTCAATGATTTGTGCACATATACCCCCAGATCTCTCTGTTCCTGTACCCCTTTTAGAGTTGTGCCCTCTAGTTTATATTGCCTCTCCTCGTTCTTCCTACCGAAATGTATCACTTCGCATTTTTCTGCGTTAAATTTCATCTGCCACATGTTTGCCCATGCCACCAGCCTGTCTATATCCTCTTGAAGTCTATCACTATCCTTCACACTGTTTTCTACCCTTCCAAGTTTTGTGTCATCTGCAAATTTTGAAATTGTGCCCTGTACATCCAAGTCCAAGTCATTAATATATATCATGAAAAGCAATGGTCCCAGCACTGACCCCTGGCGAACACTACTGTACACCTCCCTCCAGTCCAAAAAACAACTGTTCACCACTACTCACTGTTTCCTGTCCATTACCCAATTCTGTATCCATGTTGCTACTGCCCCCTTTATTCCATGGGCCACAATCTCGATGATAAGCCTACCATGCGGCACTTTATCAAACGCCTTTTGAAAGTCCATATTCACCACATCAACTTCATTGCCCTCATCTACCTCTCTGTTACCTCATCAAAAAACTCTGTCAGGTTAGTTAAACGCGATTTGCCTTTAACAAATCCGTGTTGGCTTTCCCTAATCGATCCACACTCGTCCAAGTGACTGTTAATTCTGTCCCAGATTATCGTTTCTAAAAGTTTCCCCACCATTGAGGTTGAACTAACTGGACTATAGTTGCTGGGTTTATCCTCACACCCTTTCTTGAACAAGGATGTAACATTTACAATTCCCCAGTCCTCTGGCACCATCCCCGTATCTATGGATGTTTGGAAGATTATGGCCAGTACCTCCGCAATTTCCACCCTTACTTCCCTCAGCAAACCAGGTGCATCCCATCCGGACCTATCTACTTTAAGTACAGCTAGCCTTTCTAGTGCCTCATCTTTATCAATTTTAAGCCCATCCAGTATCTCAACTATATTTTCCTTTACTGAGACTCTGGCAGCATCCTCTTCTTTGGTAAAGACAGATGCAAAGTATTGATTTAGTACCTCAGCCATCCCCTCTGCCTCCATGAGTAGATCTCCTTTATGGTCCCTAATCGGCCCCACCCCTCCTCTTACTACCCGTTTACTGTTTACATGCGTGTAGAAGACTTTTGGATTCCCTTTTATGTTGGCCATGAGTCTGTCCTCATACTCTCTTTTTGCCCCTCTTATTTCCTTTATCACTTCCCCTCTGCACTTTCTATATTCTGCCTGGTTCTCACTTACGTTATCAACCTGACATCTGTCATATGCCCCTTTTTTCCGTTTCATCTTACTCACTATCTCTTTTGCCATCCAGGGAGCTCTGGCTTTAGTTGCCCTACCTTTCGCCTTGTGGGAATGTGCCTAGGCTGTACGTGAACCATCTCCTCTTTAAAGGCCATCAACTGTTCAATTACAGTTTTGCCTGCCAATCTTTGATTTCAATTTACCCGGGCCAGCTCTGTTCTCATCCCATTGAAATTGGCCCTCCTTCAATTGAGTATTTTTACTTTAGAGTGGTCTGTGTCCTCTTCCATAGCTTTTCTAAACATTATGATACTATGATCGCTGCTCCCTAAATGCTCCCCCACTGACACTTGTCCACTTGTCCCGCCTCATTCCCTAGAATCAAGTCCAGCAATGCCTGCTTCCTCGTTGGGCCAGAAACGTACTGATTAAGAAAGTTATCCTGAACATATTCCAATTGTGGGCTCCTATGCCACTAGGGGTATGTCGAGGGCACCCTCCTTGTCTCAGAGTGTTGTGGTGAAACACTTGGCAGGCCAGGGGAGGAGGGTGGGTGCTGGCCTCCTCCCTTCATCAAAAGGGAGCAACAGCGCCTCCATCTGTCCTCTTTGTAAGGGAGCTACATATAAATAATCTGTCTCTTACAAGGCCCCACGGGATCTCCATTGTAAGACTACGGTCATTGCAAGCGAGCTATTGACATTTGGGATCTTTCTGGGAGGAGGTAGTTATCAAACATTTCAAGATTTTTGTCAATTTGGCCTAGACAGGATTTTGTATTACGATGTTGCTATCAAGATAAATTCAGACCACAGGGGGTTAACTCTTATGAATGCCCAAGAGCTCCAAAAATTATTGGGACATGATCCCACCTGGATCATGCCGACTGGTGCCCTCCAACACTGACTCCACTTGAGTTTGTGGGGCCAGTGGAAGGCGCCAAGTTTGCAAGGGGCAGCTGGGAGCAAGCGGCAGTACGGGCACATCCCCCACCATGCATTGGCCCACTAAGAACTGACTTGTTTTCTTTACTACCTTTCTTTTCTTCTGTAATTTTTTCCCTTGCCAGTACTCTCTTGAAGGTGATGACTCTTGTCGTGATATGGTTGGCCAGTACCAGGCATACCTGTGCCAACCAGATACCAGGTCCCAAAGAAAGTCTGGGGTCCCTGGTCCAAGCCCTGCTGCCTTATGTTGACGACCATGTGAAGGGCGGTTGGCAGCACTGCCCCAACAAGGTTATCCTTGAAACTAGTTTCTGGCTGTTCTAGTGGACTCCCACCAAAGTTATGGCAGGATTCCACAGGAATAGCAGTGGATTTTGCGGGCTGGAGTAATTTCCTCATCTTAATTTGAGTTTTTAAAAAAAAACACAAATGAGTTGAATTTTGAACAATTTTACAACACCAAGTTATAGTCCAATGATTTTTATTTGAAATCTACAAGCTTTCGGAGGCTTCCTCCTTCCTCAGGTTTTACCTGTGTTTGTAAATAATTACAAAATGTAAATATTCTAATTACTGACAGAGAGTGACAGGCAGAAAGAGAGAAATAGACAAACGGGGAAAAAGTGAAACTCAGAGAGAGAGAGAAAAAAATAAAACAGAGAAAGAGGGACAGATAAAGAGATTGGCAGGCAGAAAGAGAGGAAGAGAGATACAAATATAAACATATACATCCAGGAACCAGTCACAAAACGCAAAATGTAATGATTACAGAAATCTCTTAGAAAGTTACAAGCCGGTACAGCCAGATCTGTGAGGCTCCAAACCTCACCCAGTGCTATCAGGCCCAAGTGTCCCCTACCCTCACTGCTACCAGGCATCAGAAATCACCAGTAAGACAACCTTCACATTTCACCTCACCTTCCTGCCAAACCTCAGATTTCCCCTCCACAGTTCTGTCAAACTCTAGTTCTTCCTCCAAAGTGATGTCAGACCAATGTATCCCTCCCATGCTGCCAAACCCCAGGACTGCCATCCTGGTTCTGCCAAAGCCCAGGATCATCTCTCAGAGCTATCAAAGTGCAGGTTTACCCCCAATGCAGCAAAACCCCACTTCTTCGACTGTTAAAAACCAGAGCCCAGAAATTGTGCAATCTAATTTGAGTAAAAGTGGGCAAACTCCCACCTCTTTTGCCTTGTGTGATAAATTCCAGTGGAATTGGGTGCCAAGCATAAGAACCCTCCTGTCTGGCGATTGTTTTGCAGTGTCCGTTCATCCGTTGTCGCAGTGTCTGCATGGTCTCGCCAATGTACCTGGTGGGTGGTGTCCTCTCGTGTGATGGTGGTATCCGTGTCGATGATCTGGCATGTCTTGCAGAGGTTGCCGTGGCAGGGTTGTGTGGTGTCGTGGACGCTGTTCTCCTGAAAGCTGGGTAATTTGCTGCGAACGATGGTCTGTTTGAGGTTGGGTGGCTGTTTGAAGGCAAGTAGTGGAGGCGTGGGGATGGCCTTAGCGAGGTGTTCGTCGTCATCGATGACATGTTGAAGGCTGCGGAGAACATGGCGTAGTTTCTCCGCTCCGGGAAAGTACTGGACGACGAAGGGTACTCTGTTGGTTGCGTCCCGTGTTTGTCTTCTGAGGAGGTCTATGCGATTCTTCGCTGTGGCCCGTCGGAACTGTCGATCGACAAGTCGAGCGTCATATCCCGTTCTTACGCGACCATGCAGACACTGCGACAACGGATGAACGGACACCGCGCAACAATCGCCAGACAGGAGGGTTCCCTCCCAGTGGGGGAACACTTTAGCAGTCAAGGACATTCAGCCGCCGATCTTCGGGTAAGCGTTCTCCAAGGTGGCCTTCGAGACACACGACAACGCAAAATCGTCGAACAGAAATTGATAGCCAAGTTCCGCACCCATGAGGACGGCCTCAACCGGGGTCTTGGGTTCATGTCACGCTACACGTAACCCCACCAGCAAGGGGAAAAAAAGTTATCTGTTTTTAATATTCTCTCTCTCTCTCCCTCTCTGCCTTTTGGGTCTCTTTCTCTCTGTCTGTGTAATTTGACACAATGTGTATTCAGCACACTGGGACCTACTGTTTTCCGTGGCTAACCTGTCTGAACACCAACGACACCTTTTGATTGGTGTGATGGTGTCCCAGCCTAATATAAGATATGCGATTTGAGAACCTCTTATTCACTCACTCACCTGACGAAGGGGATAATCTCCGAAAGCTTGTGATTTTAAAATAAAATTGTTGGACTATAACCTGGTGTTGTAAAACTACTATCTGTGCACTGTCCAGCCAAATTTTCACTGTTTTGGCTTCAACTCTCAAAACCATTAACCATGGGTTCCGAATGCATATTTCAATGTACTCTTTACTGAACTACCAGGAAACTTTGTTGTAACCTTTAAAACACAGGCTAGCCTGCACTTCCAAGTCCTCCTAGAAGACATTGAAGCCAGAGCTCACAGACTCCTGGGTGTGTAGCTGGTGGGGAGGTCCTTAGCCCTTGCTTTGAGAAAAGGTGAGGTCCACATCATCTATCCAGCTTCAGGTTACTGACTGAGCACCTACACTGTCACTCTGTCATCTCTGTAAAGTACCACACAGACTTCCAATCCCTTCTCTGCCTTCTGAATTCCAAAAGGATGATGCTCATCTATTCCATTAAAATATAACATTCTAAATCTTCTGTAAGTCGCCACAATGTTTTTATCCTTCGACACTCGAGCGCCTCTCTTCCAGGTAGAAAGCACACATTCTGGCAGTCTCCTTGGGTTCAAAGGCTATCCCCTTCTCCTATCATTAATGTGACTGTCCAAATGCCCTTCACAGCTGCTGAGGAGAGATAAAATGACGCCTATGCCGGAATACACATCCTGATTGAACATAACATTGGCATCTTAAAGAGTAAGGAATCTTACAACACCAGGTTATAGTCCAACAAATTTATTTTAAAATCACAAGCTTTTGGAGATTATCCCCTTCGTCAGGTGAATGAGTGAAGAAGTTTCTTTCTGTCTGTCTGTGTAATTGACACAATGTATATCCAGTGTACTGGGACGTGCTGTTCTCCGTGGCTGGCCTGTTTGAACAACAACGACACCTTTTGATTGGTGTGATGCTGTCCCAGCCTAGTATAAGATATACGATTTGAGAACCTTTTCACTCATTCACCTGATGAAGAGGATAATCTCCGAAAGCTTGTGATTTTAAAATAAATTTGTTGGACTATAACCTGGTGTTGTAAGATTCCTTACATTTGTCCACCCCAGTCCATCACCGGCATCTCCACATCTTAAAGAGGCAATTCCTCTGTCTTCATTGGCCTGGAGGGGCTCTGCAATATAAAACTGGCGGGGTACCAAGAATGGTCCTAGTTTGCTTTGTTCTACATAATTTTGTCCTACAGAAACGTCTTCCAACGGATATCACTGTGGAGGAAATCAAAGCAGGAGTGGGACTATATCATCTACTGGAACAGCACAGCAGCAGCAGCTGGAGGAAGGGGGAGAAGAGCAGCTTTGAGCAGGACCCAGCCATTAAATAAAGAGAAACATCTCTATTGTGGCATTACAGTTAACCCAATAAGTTGCCCTTTCACACAACCAGTAATGCCTGGAATAGACACTCTGAGGCCATTCTATCACCCACCATATTACTGATGAAGACATTGAATAGGATGGACAACAATGGACAGCCTTGCCTTATTTCTCTTTTGAGGTTTAGTAAGTCTTCTATTTGCCCTAACACAGATCTGGGAATGCACATGTCAACTAAGATTCAAACTTTGGCATTGTGGCACCATAGCCTTAGAGGCTTCATTATGAGTGCAGCACAAGGCAGTAGGTCGATAGCCTTACAAAAAATGATGAAAGCAATATAAGTCAGGTGACCCTGAGCCCAATGTTCTGCAGTCTTGTATAAAGCCACAACCTGTCCTACACGTTCCTTGCGAGAACAAAATTGTGATTGGTCTGCTAACCTCCAAAGCATCTGAAATGCATGACCTGAGACTTGAAGAACAATTTTTGGAGCTACTTATATACTCAAAACGGAATTGGGATTCAAATGATAAAGAGTTGCCATATCTAGCAAAACAGATGAACAAGGTCATTGGGTTGATAGTCTAATCTTGTTCCTATATTCTGTGCAACACTATAGTCATTGTATTGGTTCCTTTATTTTGATTATCCACCCCCCCAATTTAATATACTTATTATGTTTACTCTTTTCTCCTCAAGGTGCTGACTCATGCTGGGATATGATTCAATGGGGTCTCTCCACTACGTTCTTCATGTATGAATAATTGCTATTTTTAAAGAAGTTTATTTCTTTGGTGTCACGCTAAAAAAGACTGCATGTCACCGTGAAAGCATTTTTTGAGGCAAGCATAAATTAATAGTCAAATTCATATAAACTGCTTTGAAGAGCAATATTTTAAAATATTGGTTAGTCTCATAAGTCAAATAACCCAGCGAGTAAAAATTACAAAATGATTTTTACGGGCAGCTGGCTGCAGGGTCAAAAGAACAACAGAGGTTGCGAGAGACAGGAGACTGCTGGCCTTGGAATGGTGTAAGAGAAGCTGGCAAGAGGTACAGAGTTCACGGGAGAAATGAAGGAGCACAGAGACAAGAATAGATGCAACGAACATACAGTAAGGGCAATAAGAGAGGAGATCAAATTGTGCAGCACAGAGCATTTTTTCAAGATTGGTTAAGGTTTCTGTGGAAGGGACTAATTCAGTGGTGCAAAAAAATTCCACTGGATATGCAGCTCCCATGGAATCGAAGAATTTAAAGGGAACTTATCATTGGGCTTTGTACAAGAATTTATCATCAATGTATTAAATTCTGTCAAAACTGGATAGAGCCATTTGAAATATGGCTATCAGTGACACTTTTATTTTCTTGTGACTGCAATAACTTTGAAGCCGTTCAGTACTGCGTTACCAGATTCTTTGTGTGGCTTTCCAAAAGGGAAATTTATACTGCTGATTCCACCAGCAACACTAGCACTAAAGTAATGATGTGAGCAGGGTCTAAGTGGTTATAATGCCTCCTAACACTGAGAGACACAAATACAGTTGTGCATTCAAGCAAATACATGGAGTGCGATTTATTGCCCTCCAACTGCTGGAGCACTTCTATTGATTGATAAGCAAGAATATGACAGTCAAGTCTTTCCAATCAGGAAAAATGGAAAGGGAGCTTCCTGTATGACCACTTTTTTTCAAAACAAAAGGTAAGTCAGAGGTTGGCTTCACATTGGCTAAAGTTATGTCACAGCTGTGCAAAGCAAAACTAACATGACAATGTCTTAGAAGCAGGCTCCCTTATTCGAATATGGCAGAGGTCCACTCCCCATTGTCAGGCTTATTCTGCATCATTGGTGCCAGCAACAAGAACAGTTCAGTATAACAGCAGCTTCTTTACCCAGAGAGTGGTTAGAATTTGGAACTCGCTACCACAAGGTGTAGTTGAGGCAAATAGCATAGCTGCATTTAAGGAGAAGCTGGATAAACACATGAGGGAGAAAGGAATAGGAGGATATATTAATAGGATTAGATGAAGAGGGTTGGGAGGAGGCTAATGTGGAGCGTGAGCACCAGCATGGACCATTTGGGTCACATGGCCTGTTTCTGTGCTGTACATTCTATATAATTCTATGTAATAATAATCCTTTTCATAACATTTGTGCTTTGCTCAGTTTCTAATGCAAATTTGTACTACATTGCAATTTTATCTTGCAGAAAAATGCAATCTCAATTTTCAAATCAAAAGCAAAATACAAAAGCAAAATACTGCAAATAATGGAAATTCAAAATAAAAACAGAAAATGCTGGAAATACTCAGCAAGTCAGGCAGCATCTGTGGAGAAAGAAACAGAGTTAATGACCTTCGATGACCTTTCGTCAGAACTGTCATCAACCTGAAACGTTAACTCTGATTCTTTCTCCACAGATGCTGCCTGATTTGCTGAGTATTTCCAGCATTTTCTAACTCAATTTTCAAATATTCATTCTTCTCTCTATGTTAACATGACTATAATAAGCAAATTGAAGGCAAACTAGTTAATTGCTCAGCCACAAATGGAAATTGTGAAATGGAAATGAAAATAAAATATAAAAAATGCGAACAATAGAAAAGTAAATTGAAAATTTTTGCACCCTTACAGTGTGCTTTTAAAAAAAATCATTCTCAGGATATGGGCATCGCTAGCAAGGCCAGCATTTATTGTCCATCCCTAATTACCCTTGAGAAGGTGGTGATGAGCTTTCTTCTTGAACCGCTGCAGTCCGTGTGGTGAAGGTTCTCTCACAATGCTGTTAGGTAGAGAGTTCCAGGATTTAGACCCAGCGACAATGTTATTTTTATAAACAAGGCAACAACAAGCATTCTACGCTGCTTGATAAATTGACAAAGTTTTCATTTTTTCTGTAGTTTCACCACTTTCTACTTGTTTTGTCGCAAACCTTAAAGTGCTGTTGCAATCCCACAGCAAACTAGGTTTACAAAATGCGAAACATCATGTATAGAGGGATAGCAGGAGATAATGCAGAAAACTGCAAAAAGCATGCAACATTTCCCCATCCACTCAGTAGGTAAGTGTAAAGCTGCTTTGTCCTTTAAATTCATTTTTGTACAAAGTTTATTTTTGACTGTTGTGTGACAAGTGAAACTTTGCACTGGAAATGTTGCCATTGTTTGTTTATTTTGCAATATGTTCTGGGTGATTGGGGCAATTGAATCTCTCTTATTCATATATGTTTGAATGAGAACTTCAAGGAGGGAAATCTTGAAATGGTTACACCATTCAAGATTGGAAGGAGAGGGCATGGAGGAGAAAGGAGAAAGAGGATAAGGGGGACATGGAGGGAAAGGAGGAGGAGTGAAAGGAGTAAGATGAGGGGAGCAGAAGGGGGGAATGTGAAGAGGAGGAGGGGACAGGAGGAAATGGAGGGGAGAAGAAGAAAAGGAAGAAGATGGGGACAGAAGCAATAAGGGAGAAAGTGGAGAGGGAAGGGGGTGATCAGGAGGAGGAGTGGGAGGAAAGGTCGGGAGAGGGAATAGGAGACAGGGAGGGTAAGAGAATGGAGCAAAGCGAGGGGGAGGGGATGGAGGGAGGAAGGATTGAGGAGGAAGGCAGAAAAAGAAGGGAAGGTAGGAGGGAAGGAATGAGGAAGATTAGCAGTGGAGCCGAGGAGAATTGGGAGAAGGAGGGGAGAGGCAGGGGGTGAGGAAGGGTGGAGAGGAGGGGTAGAACAGGAGAAGGGTTGTGTCCAGGGGGAGGGGAGGTGAGGAGGAGGGAGGGGAGGAGATGATACAGGGGTTCGGCAGGTATTTCAAAGGGAAAGAGTTATTGTAATATTTCTCCACTCCCTCTTCCCCTTACCCTACTCTAGTCCTTCTCACCATTTCTCTCTCTCCCCCTCTATCCGCTCTCCTCTACCCACTCCTTCCCCTATCCCTGTCCCCATTGCCCTACTCTCTTCCTCCCTTCTGCTCTACACTTCCTCTCCTCCACTCTAGTCTATTCCCTCCCTTCTTCCTTACCTCTTTCCCTCTCCTCACCTTCACTTTCCTTCTCATTGCCCCCCAGTTCTTCCTCCTCTACTCCCCTTCCTCTTCTTCCCTTCCTCTCCTTTCCTTACTACCTTTCTTCTCCCCTCATCTCCCCTCCTCTCCCCCTCCCCTCCTCTTAATTGGCTGGGTTAAATTAGTCCTACTTTTTGTGGACAGGACATACCTGGACAATTGTCGGGTAAATACCAGTGTTGTAGCTGTACTGGAACAGCTTGGCTAGAGGCGTGGTTAGTTCTGGAGCAAGGGTCTTCAGCACTTCAGCCGGGATGTTGTTGGGACCCATAGCCTTTGCTGTATCCAGTGAGCTCAGCGATTTCTTTATATCACGCAGAGTGAATCGAATTGGCTGAAGATTGGCATCTGTGATGGTGGGGACCTCAGGAGGAGGCAAAGAAGAATCATCCACTCAGCACTTCTAGCTCAAGGTGGTTGCGAATGCTTGAGCCTTGTCTTTTGCACTCATGTGCTGGGCTCCGCCATCATTGAGGATGGGGATGTTCATGGAGCCTCCTCCTCCCATTAATTGCTTAATTGTCCACCACTATTGGTGACTGGATGTGGCAGGGCTGCAGGCATTTGATCTGATCCGTTGGTTGTGGGATCACTTTGCTCTGTCTATAGTATGCTGCTTCTACTGTTTAGCATGCATGTAATTCTGTGTTAAAGCTTCACCAGTTTGGCTCCTCATTTTTAGGTACACCTGGTGCTGCAGCTAGCATGCTACTAACCACTATGCTACCATACCCCTATTTTCTAAACAGTCTGCTTATTCGATATTGTAGGTGATATTGTTGGCCTGGCTTCGATAAAACCACGCTGAACAAAAATTGTTTTAACCACATATGGTTGACTCCCATACCTGGAAGAGAGAAGAGAGACTGTATATTTTTTTAAAAAGCAATGAAAGCACTGAAGAAACACTGTGTACAAATAACCATGTGGAAACGGCTGGTTTTGTAGTGGAAAGTATAAGTGCCTTTTCCTCCTATGACAGTTGTTCATTGTTACAACAAATTTATATTTTGCTAAAGTCAAATTGGTTTTTATTTGCTTTGGTTCAATTAATAATTTATTGAATTCCATAAATGCACAGTATTTTTCAACTACGCTGCTGTGTTTGTGAATTACTCTGTTAAAGTAATAATGAAAAATTATACTAAATAAATGTGTGGAGGAAAGTAAAATGCAAACTATAATTAATATAATGATGCTCACCAGTATAAATCTTATAATTACTAGGGTACAAATAGGAAGAAAGTAATCATTGAAGTTGTGTGGGTTGACTTAATTTGCTTGACTAGGTACAGAAGCAATAGTATGAACAGGCTTGTCTAATTTAGGCCCCAAGGGCTATTGGGACAATTAGGAAAACATAAAGATCATAGAATATTTGCTTGGACACATCTGGGGCAAATAAAGTCTATTTTTAATAAGGATTTGTTGGCAAGTGGTTCCCTGGGTATTTATTAGGAGTGGTTGGGAGGAACTGCAGAGTATCATAAGAAGGTCTTAGGGATTCTATAATGGTAGCAGATCTCAGAATTACCTTAATTCTTTTAGTCAAACTAAAGTAAATCCCTCAAACGATATTCTGATAAATCGGACCAGATGCTATTCATCCAAACTAGTAATAGTCTGTTTCTTTGAGAAACATGTTACAAGCTACCAATATTGGTAAAAGCAAATAAATTTGTACATGGTTTGCAGAAAAGAAGTTAAGGTAACCAAATTACAAATACCAAAAAATTGTCAACCTCGATAACTTCTTCCAAGAATGAAAGTGTATCTTTCAAATATTCTGTAGTCTGAGAAAGATTGATCCAGAAGCATAAAGAACTCAGTGATTGATCCTCCAACCTCTGCTAATGCCTCATTGGTGATCTGAGCTCTGTATTTGCGTCATGTAGCAAGCATATAAAATATGATTTTATATTTTTTGTATTGGTGTCAGTCTCTATTTGCATTCTGTTGAATGGCATGAAATTAATTTAGCATTTATACCAGTAAGAAAGCTATCTATTCTAGTTAGCATGGATTGGGGGTGGTATATTGATTCAAGTTCTGGGTAGGATGGAATGTTTTGTGGCATGAGACTCAATTTGTATTTTTATATATTTATAAATTGAGCTGATGCCTTCTGCCATTGCGTTTTAATCTCAGAGCCTCTTCCTCTTCCATTATCATGCAGAGCAGGGGAATGTTCCTGGGGAAGGCCATTCCAGTTGTTTAGACCTTCTGAACATGTGGCAGGGGGGAGGGGTCCATACTATTTCAGGTGCACTGAGACTGACAGCGCTTTGGTTACCTATAGTGCAGGTCTCAGTACTAATTTTTTCTTAAACCATGAAGAAATTCGCTATCAAACCTAAAAATCTCAGCTACTCCAATGTCAGGTAACTTTGGGCCCTGCTGTGTCTAAATGGGTGTAAGTCTGTGCCAGTGTATTACTTGTATGAATCCAGGAAACTCATGTCAGCCTTTTGCACGGGGGTGTATAGTCGCAAGATAAGACTGAGATGAGGAGCAATTTCTTCACTCAGAAGGTTGTGAATCTTTGGGATTCTCGACCCAAGAGCTGTGAATGCTGAGTTGTTGAGTATATTCAAGGCTGAGATAGATAGATTTTTGGACTCTAGGGGAATCAAGGGATATGGGGATCAGAAGAAAAATGGAGTTGAGGTTGAAGATCAGCCTTGATCTTATTGAATGGCGGAGCAGGCTCGAGGGGCCGTATGGCCTACTCCTGCTCCTATTTCTTATGTTCTTATGGGTGGAGCTATGTAAATGAGCAGTAGAGTTTCAATGGCTGCATCTCACAGCGACACAAACAATTGAGGAAACTCGCGCGAAGCAATGTTTTGTCATAAAACTGCTGCAAATCAGTTACACGCGAAATTCCTTGGAAAAAATGACGCAAATCTGTTCTTATGACATAGTTTCACCAAAACTTGCCAGGAGATTCCAGGCCACTATCTCTAATCGCTGACTCATCAGGGGATATGCTTGAGAGGAAGATAGTTAGGCGAAGGAATTCCTTGTCGCTCACTATCTTCTCTCAATCTGCTGTCGTTACTTCGCCGCAAGTTCAGTGGAAACCCCATTTAAAACTCGTAAATGAGGTTTCTGCCACAGTTCCAGCGAAATAACATTGGCGGAGTGAGAGCAGCTCCGTGAAATTTCAGAGTTTTTATACAACCAGTATCTTGCTGTTATGTAAATTATCTTGTAAATAACTCTTGCGATTAGTTTTATCTGGATCATAATGGTGTGACAATGTGGCCCTCCATTTGGAGGGCATTTGGAGGGCAATTTTTAACTTCCAGCCTCCTGTTTCACGCCGAGCAATTGAGAATCGGAGGGAGGCACCTCGGCTGTCCCATTGATGCCCAAGGCCCATCTGATGCAATTTTCAGGCAGGCCTGTAAATAGGCGAGCAGTCTGACCACTTGAAACAGACGAGAGGCTGCTTTAATATGCAAATCTGGGTCCTATGCTGGTTGTAGGACCCTGAGTGCAATGTTTGGTACAAATGAGTGGAGTGTGCCTTAAAGGGACAACTGGTGGTTGCTCAAATAATGGTCCAAGCAACTTAATTATTTTTGATGGGCCCAGGAGTGCTCCTTCTGGGCCGCCCAACAAACTCCAGTCTGCTGCCAGCCTGTTTGAGGCCTCTCCTAGGATCGCCACCCACCCCGCTCCGCCCAGACCCAACGTGCTGGCTGGCTTATTGGGAGAGCTGGCCAATTTCCCACCTTCCAGGGAGTGAGACAGAAAGCAGGTAATGATAGACCAATTAGCCTAACATTGGGAAAATGCTAGAATCCATTATTAAGGAAGTAGTAGCAGGACATTTGGAGACTCATAATACAATCAAGGAGAGTCAACATGGTTTTATGAAGGGGAAATCATGTCTGACAAATTTATTAGAGTTCTTTGAGGAAGTAACAGGCAGGGTGGATAAAGGGGAACCAATGGATGCAGTATATTTGGATTTCCAAAAGGCAATTCAGTAAGGTGCGACATAAAAGATTACTGCATAAAATAAGAGCGCATGGTGTTGGGGATAATATACTGGCATGGATAGAGGATTGGCTAACTAACAGAAAACAAAGAGTCGGGATAAAAGTGTCATTTTCAAAATGGCAATCTGTAACTAGTGGGGTGCCGCAGGGCTCAGTGCTGGGGCCTCAACTATTTACAATATATATCAATGACTTGGATGAAGGAACACAGTGTCTTATGGCCAAATTTGCTGATGATACAAAGATAGGTGGAAAAGCAAGTTGCGATGAGGACACAAAGTGTCTGCAATGGGATATTGACAGGTTAAGTGAATGAGCAAAAATATGGCAGATGGAATATAATGTGGGAAAATGTGAAGTCATCCACTTTGGGAGGAAAAATAAATCTTTGGAATTCTTTACCCCAAAAAGCTGTGGAGACTGAGTCATTGAATACATTCAAGGCTGAGTTAGACAAATTTTTGATCAGCAAGGGAGTCAGAGAATATGGGGAAAAGGTGGGAAAGTGGAGTTGAGGTAAAAATCAGATCAGCCATGATCTCATTGAATGGCGGAGCAGGCTCGAGGGGCCGAATGGCCTACTTCTGCTTCTATCTCTTATGGTCTTATGGTTCCCACAACTGACAAGCCGCAGAGGGCCACTCACCACCAGCATGTTAATAAGGCCTGAACCTCAAACTGGCTCGGCCATCAAATAGGATATTTTGGAAAAACTCGCCTAAACCAACTTTTAACTCCAGAAATCTGTTGCTCAAACTTTAACCAAAGGGAATAAACCTTAAAAAGAAATAAAGTAACACTTTTAGATTCTGCAAGGAGCTTGTCACTGGAGTAGGGAAGATCTGGAATCAGCAACAAAAAGACCAGTTGTGGCAGGAAAAGAGATAGAAAAAAAATGAAATGAAAAGCTTGAGCTGGAGCACTGAAAACTCTGATGTTACTTCCAAGCTGGTCAGTTGCTTTTTTTGCCAGTTCAGTAAATCTGGAAGGAAAATCTTCCCGTCTAGTTAGTGGGTGGAATTTTAAAAGTGCTGGAAGACAAATTCAAGTAATTTTAAGGAAAAAATTGAGCCATGTTAGTACTTTCTCCTCATCAGGTTCTACATGAACTAAAATGAGAAAATTAACATAAATTGAATCCCTGTTGATATATTAGGTGCAACATTCAAGGCTTGTATCCTGAACTACAGGCACCAAAACTAATTTCCAACTGATAATGATTATGTCCCCTAAAGACACTTAACAGAAACCCTGCATCCAGGGTTTGGGGTCTGAAACCCCTATTGGTTTACCTACTTTGCTGAAGATTCCATGACTTTACCTCTTGAACATGGATAACGAAACATCTTTACCATGTTACCTATTGCGTGTCACGTATATTCTATTGCTCTATGGTGGGATTATATTAGTGACATGAAGTTAGTGACATCCAGATGATGTGAAAGCAATATAGAAAGAAAGAAAGAACTTGCATATATGTAGAGCCTTTCACTACCTCAGGACCTTTCTAGGCACTTTACAGGCAATCAAGTACTTTTGAAGTGTAGTCACTGTATATCACGTGAGATTTGCCAATCTCATAAATAAATAAACAACTTTTAGATTTTTTTTTCTTTGGAACATAAGGACATAAGAAATAGGAGCAGAAGTAGGCCATACGGCCCCTGGAGCCTGCTCTGTCATTCAATGAGATCATGGCTGATCTTCTACCTCAACTCCAATTTCCTGCCATATCCCCAAATCCCTTACCGACTCTTCTACCACTGGAAACATAAGAACATAAGAAATAGGAGCAGGAGTAGGCCATATGGCCCCTCGAGCCTGCTCTGCCATTCAATAAGATCATGGCTGATCTATTACCTCAACTCCGCTTTCTGACCCTATCCCATATCCTTTGATTCCATTAGTGTCCAAAAATCTAATGATCTCAATCTTGAATATACTCAACGACTGAGCGTCCACAACCATCTGGGGTAAAGAATTCCAAAGATTCACAACCCTCTGAGTGAAGACATTTTTCCTCATCTCGGTCTTAAACGACCAACCTCTTATCTGGAGACTATGACCTCTAGTCCTAGACTCTCCAGCCAGGGGAAACAACCTGTCAGCATCTACACTGTTAAGCCCTCTAATAATTTTATGAGTTTCAACAAGATCACCTCTCATTCTTCTAAACTCCAGAGAATATAGGGCTATTCTACTCAATCTCTCCTCATGGGATAATCCTCTCATCCCAGGAATCAATCCAGTGAACCTTCATTGCACCACCCTCTAAGGCAAGTTCCTTAGGTAAAGAGATCAAAACTGTACACAGTACTCCAGATGTGGTCTCACCAGAGCCCTATATAATTGCACCAATACCTCCTTACTCTTATACTCTAACATACCATTTGCCTTCTTAATTGCTTGTTGTACCTGCATGTTAACTTTCTGTGACTCATGTGCAAGGACACCCAAATTCCTCTGAATACCAACCTTTCTTAGTCACTCACCTTTTAAAAAATATTCTGCTTTTCTATTCTTCCTACCAAAGTGGGTAATTCCACATTTCCCCACGTTATAATCGATCTGCCACCTTCTCACCCACTCACTTAACCTGTCTATATCCCTTTGCAGCCTCTTTGCGTCCTCCTCACAGCTTACTCTCCCGCCTAGGTTTGTATCGTCAACAAATTTGGATGCATTACACTCGGTCCCTTCATCTAAGTCATTGATATATATTGTAAACAACTGAGGCCCAAGCACTGATCCTTGCATCACCCCACTAGTTACAATCTTCCTACCTGAAAATGACCCATTTATTCCTACTCTCTGTTTTCTGTCCGTTAACCAATCCTCAATTCATGCTAATATATTACTCGCAATCCCATGAGCCCTAATCTGTGTAGCAACCTCTTGTGTGGCACGTTATTGAACGCCTTTTGAAAATCCAAATATACTACATCCACTGGTTCCCTCTTACCTACCCTGCTAGTAACATTCTCAAAAAACTCTAATAGATTTGTCAAACATGATTTCCCTTTCATAAAACCGTGTTGACTCTGCCTAATCATAACCCCACCTACCCCACCAGTGTTTTCTGCCCCTTGTTATTTCTTAGCTCTACCCATACTGATTCTACATCCTGATTTTCTGAGTTAAGATCCTTTCTCACTACTACCTTTATCTCATCCTTTATTATCCCCCCCTCTCCTTTTCCACTCTGTCTATCTTTTCTAAAAGTCAAGTACCCTGCAATATTTAGTTCCCAACCTTGGTCACCCTGCAACCACGTCTCAGTAATGGCGACTAGATCAAACCCATTTATCTCTATTTGTGCCATTAATTCAGCAATCTTGTTATGAATGCTTCATGCATTCAGATATAGTGCCTTTAATTTTAACTTTTTACTATTTTTCCCTGATGTGACCTTAGTCACTAATGCCCTATTACCTTAGTTAAACTCTCTGTCCCTTCGTGACACACTCTGCTTGTTTTTACCCAAATCGCTACTCTGCTCTTTAGATTTATAAATTTACCCTTACCTGAATCCTCCTCCCCTCTTATTAGTTTAGATAAGCTTTAAAGTAACTGCATTAACATAGCTCCATATATATAATAACAGAGGGGACCTCCCGTCATGGATAATGGAACTTGACAGATAATGCAGAGTTCTCAAGTTCTGGCCTAATATGTGTATAGCAATCCCCTAACCTTGCAAATGAAGACAAATATAATACAAATAACGTTAAAATAATCCTTCTTTTGAATGAGGTGGCACAAGGCTTTCTCCTGAAAACATCCTGGTGGATAATCATGAAGGTGGATAATTGAAGTATAGTTCAAAATGTTCTGCTCTAATTCTGCCCCAGTAAGCTTCTTCTATGGATCTGTTTAGTTTTCTACTTATATTTTAGCAACTAGAAATATGTAGTGGGAGTAAGTCTTGACAAAGAAATGCAACTTTCTGCTTATGAAAAATGTTTAATGGATTTTTTGAAAGCAAGTACGGAGAATACACTTGGGGAATCACAATCATTTTCAGTCTGTTGCCAATTGTAAGTTCACAGTATCAAGCCACTTTTTGACAATAATTGAATTTTTCACTTCATAAACATAAGCCGTTATAAGGGGAAATTTCTCTGCTCACTATTTGGTAGTACAATTGTAAATACATTCTTTACAGTTTTGATATAAATGGCAGATGCAATGTTTCTCCCCAGTCCTTGAATGTTCTGCAATTGCAGTTAACACTGAACTGGAAAAGCTAAATCAGCTGTCACCCAAGCTTTACTTTGGCTCTAATACAAATACTGTTATGGGTATAATTGATTATTAAATGTCTGAAGACTACAGCTTTTTATGTATACAAGGGCATAATATTTTGGAAGACAATTCTATTAATTAAATATTATTTGACAAACCAATTCTCTGTATACTTTTATCTTTTAAAGAGGTTTTAAAGAGATTATAAATTAAATTTGTCTCACTGAAAACTCAGTATCAGGGGGTTATCTTAACCCAACCCACCTGGTGGGAAACTGACAGGATTGGATCCACTGCCTGTTTTACACCCGTCTGATTTTACTTTCCACTGAAGTCAATCAAAAGTAAAATCGGGCGGGGTATAAAATGGGCAGCAGATCTGACCCTGTCAGTTTCCTGCTGGGCAGGTTAGGTTACAATTACTACTTAGGCAACTGTTACTCCTGTAGGTGGCTTTGTGAAAGATAATTTCAATGTTAAAGGTGTAACACTGCAAGACACATAGGCCTTGATATTAACCCCCCCTCCCCCCACTCAAGGTGGGTGGGAGAGGATCGGGGGGGGGGATTAAAAATTAAAAATTGGGGAACGCACCCCCAACCTGCCGCATATGCGCCTGCTGCCATTTTTACAGCGATGGGTTACATGCCGTGTGAGTGTCCTGTCTTGGAGAGGTGGGACACTTCATTATCATATTCAAATCAGGCTCCCACAGTGTAGTAGCGGTTGCCATTTGGGTTTCCCAGGGCTCGGGAAACCCAATAGTCAAATGGAGGCGAGAGCTGCCGGTTCCAGCATATTATTGCTTTTTAGAGCACTCCTCGCGAGCCAGGAGGAGCGTGAGTGCTCCTTCCAGCCCCTCAAGGAAGCCTTCGGCCTCCCTTCTGTCGATTGAAGCCTCGCCTCGCAGCCGCAATTGGCGATCCCTCTCCCCCCCCCCCCCCCCCAAAACCAAGCCTCTTGCCAGGCTCAGATCCTCACCACCACCAAGCCCCGATCCCGAGCCCCAATCTCTCCATCCCTCCCTCTCTCCCAATTGCCGGGGACCGTCCTCAATGTTAATATCGGCAGGGCCTCTGCGTCCCTGGGGTTTCCAGATTTCCCTCTCCTGCTACCGCTCTCTCCTGCTCCTTTCCCGTGTCCTGTGGCCTTAATATCTGATACTTCATACTGAAAATATACTACCAAATATATATATGTTCCAAATTAGTTGCCCTAAAAGTGTATCCGGACACGGTGGCACCCAAATAAGTTGTCAGTGGGCCTTGTGCCTAGGCCTCCCCTCAGATTAGAGGATCTGAGCAGCCCAGGCAGCAAGTCGAAGTAGGCCCAAAAATGTGAGTGGCCTTTTTGATGTCGGGACCCATCATATTCTTCAGGCCTGGAGGCGATCTGTTTGCTATTCTCCAACAGCAGCCAGAAGGCAGTGAGAATGCTAGCCAGACCTGCAGCTGAAAATCCCTGAAGCCTGCAGCTGCCCTTTTGTTTCTGCCTCCATTTCCCAGCTTGAAAACTTTCACACATCTTTCAGTTGCTGACTGATCTGCTATGCACTTCCAGCAGTTTTATTTGATCCCTTCTGAGTTTTATTTATTTTACATATGAATCATTTTATTCCTGCTGCCACGTTTACTGTTACATGTCTGTCTTACACCTTGTCTGAAGCAAGCTGTGATTATTATGGGCTGGAAGTTACTATAATTGATAATAGGAGATGAGTGTGAAACACTTTCATATGACATTCCTTTTCTTCTATTTCAATAGAGGTGTAAACCTTTTTACAACAGCAATTTCTAGGCTTACATACGACATCTGGGTCATTTCTCTGCTGGTTTTGTGCCATAGGTGCTAAACCTGACGGAGAATATTGAAAATTGAGATAATAGCAGTAACTAGTGTTGCAGGCAGAAGCTGGATTTCTCTGTTGGCACCAAACTGCAGCTAAAATCTGCAGTTGGAATTTCTTTTTGTACTGGGATTAGCTTGTTGTGGCTAATTTAAGTCTGTTTGAATCATTGGTGGTTCCACTGGTATTGCCTCTACTGATCTTTACTTAAATACTTAGTTGCTGTCTGCCCCACTATCAATTGGAATTGAAATAACAGCAGTCCATCAAAAGCTGTACAGTTTATAGAATGAGCTACATTGCCAATGTTTGTTTGTATTTAGTACATAGAAGCTGAAAGGCAGCACAGACTGTATAGCACCTGACAGCTCTTGCAATCAGACACCCACGGGAGCATGTCTACTGCCTAAGGATCAACTACTTGGATATGACTACAGAGCACAGCATTCAATACCGGTAATTACCCAGGGAAATTATTATTAAGTTCTACCACCTCATCACACCTGAACTAGAAAGCAATCTACTGTGAACACAACTCTGCTGTGACTCGTAACAAGACAACTGCCTTGAATTCTTAAGCTTCAGAGTTCTTAGCACCCTTGGGGGATTTGACAGGAGTGAGTAATTCCTTGGTGCACCATGTATTGTCCTCATGAGGCCATGAATGCGGATACACATCATTTCTATACACTGATTGTTCCAGACATAGGAACATAGGAACAGGAGTAGGCCATCTGTCATATGCCCCCTTTTTCTGCTTCATCTTACTCTTTATCTCTTTCATCATCCAGGGAGCTCTGGCTTTAGTTGCCCTACCTTTCCCTCTCGTGGGAATGTACCTAGACTGTACCCGAACCATCTCCTCTTTAAAGGCCGCCCATTGTTCAATTATAGTTTTACCTGCCAACCTTTGATTCCAATTTACCCGGGCTAGATCCGTTCTCAACCTATTGAAATTGACCCTCCTCCAATTAAGTATTTTTACTCTTGATTGCTCCTTGTCCTTTTCCATAGTGAATCTAAACCTTATGATACTATGATTATTGTTCCCTAAATGTTCCCCTATTGACATTTGCTCCACTTGATCCACCTCATTCCCCAGAACCAGATCCAGCAATGCCTCCTTCCTCGTTGGGCCAGAAACATACTGATCAAGGAAGTTCTCCTGAACACACTTCAGAAATTCTTACCCCTCTCTGCCCTTTACAATATTACTATCCCAGTCAATATTAGGATAATTGAAGTCCCCCATTACCACTTCTCTATGGTTCTTGCACCTCTCTGTAATTTGCCTGCAAATTTGTTCCTTTATATCCTTCCCACTAATTGGTGGCCTATAGAATACACCCAGTAGTGTAATGGCACCTCTATTGTTTCTTAACTCTAACTAAATAGATTCTGTCCTTGAACTCTCCAGGACATCCTCTCTCTCCAGCACTGCAATATTCTCCTTAATCAATACTGCCACCCCCTCCTTTCTTTCCTTCCCTACCTTTCCTGAACATCTTGTATCCAGGAATATTTAATACCCAGTCCTGCCCTTTTCTGAGCCAGGTCTCCGTTATTACCACAACATCATATTCCCATGTGGCTATTTGCGCCTGCAGATCACCAACCTTATTTACCATGCTTCGTGCGTTTACACATGGTGCGGTGCCCATAACTGAATACAGAACTCCAGGTGTGGTCTAACCAGGGCTTCATATAGCTGTAGCATAACTTTTACCCCCTTGTATTCTAGTCCTTAGATATAAAGGCCAGCATTCCATTAGCCTTTTTGATTATTTTCTGTACCCGTCCATGACATTTTAATGATCCATGTACATGGTTCCCCCAGTCTCTTTGGACCTCCACTGTTTTGAGCTTTTCACCATATAGTAAGTACTCTGATCTATCCTTTTTAGATCAAAAGTAGATGACCTCACACTTGCCTTCATTGAAATCCATTTGCTACAATTTTGCCCGTTCACTTAATCTATTAATATCTCTCTGTAATTTTATGCTTCCATCTACATTGCTTACAATGCTGCCTGTCTTTGTGCCATCTTCAAATTTGGATATGTGATTCTCTATCCCATCATCTAAGTCATTAATAAACATAGTGAATAGTTGAGGCCCCAACACAGATCCCTATGGGACACCACTAGTCACATCCTGCCAATTTGAGTACCTGTCCATTATCCCTACCCTCTGTCTCCTGCCACTCAGCCAATTTCCTAATCAGGTCAATAATTTGCCCTCAATTCTATGAGCTTCAACTTGAACTAACAGTCTGTTATGAGGGACTTCATCAAATGCCTTCTGGAAGTCCATAAAAACAAAATCCATATACATTCCCCTGTCTACTACTTTAGTCATCTCTTCAAAAAATTCAACCAGATGGATGTGCCTGCATCAAGGTACTCACTGCAAGCCTACTGTTGGTCAATCATTTAGTGTGATCATCAGTAAGGGTAGTGCCAGATTCCCGTACTTTTGGGTCACTACACATCCAGCAGCATTTCCTCAACTGTGCCAGCTGTTACTTGTTTTGTGTTGCACATTATTGTATTTGTAAAGTTTATGGTCGCCTCTGACCTGCAGATGTGGGTATGTGGATATAGATGCGTGGGCACAAGACACCTCTCATGCAGTGTGATCTGCCAGGCGTCCATCTGTTGGTCCTTCTCTTTTTGTTCCAAGCATGCCGTTTAAGGGCATTCCTGCCTGGAAACCCATTGGCACTGAGGACAAAACAAAATGTTACAAAGGCTCATGAGGGCTTAAGTGCCAACTGGAAAACAAACCCCCAAATCAGTCAAAAATGGCTTTAAAACTGCAGAATTAATTTCCTTACTGTGTCCGTTAAATCAATGTACGAAACAGCATGTTTGCAGGCTTTCTGTTAAAGATTGTTAAGAGCATCAACAAAACTGTGTCCATGTAATTGTCAACCTTCAGCTAAAGATTGCTTAAATCTTATCATAATAGTGTGTCATGAAACACCATGGGGTAAATTTTAACCCCCAAGAATGGTAGGGTTGGGGACGGGTGGGGAGTAAAAATACTCAGATTTTCAGAGCGGGAGCACATCCCTGCTCCAACACGCCTACTTCTGGGTTTAACCCAGGCAGGATTGGGTGCATGTGGAGAGCAGACACCGGGAATTCCAGCCCCCACTTAAAGCCGGTGGGTCAATACTTAAAAGGGCAATGAACCTCATTGAGCTACTTGAGGTACTTAATATTTTGTTTATTGGAAGAATAAAACAAATTTAACCTTACCTGCTCAGGTTTCCCATCGCTTCCCATTCACTTCAGGTCAAAGCAGACGAGAAGTGCCGGATCCATGAGGTGAGTGTCTTTATTGCACTGCTTGTGGGCCTGGAGGAGCAGGAGTACTTCATCTAGGCCCAACAAGCTCACCTGACCGAGAGGACTCCCGTGATTGGTTAACCACCCCCGCCCCGTGGCGGACCCTGCCCCGATGATGGACCCCACCCGATGGTGAAACCCCCCCTCCACCACCATGGTGCCCTCCCACCTACTTCCGACTCTTCAGCAGATCTCTAGTGACCTCTGATCTTCCCAGCCCCCGATCTCTTCCTTAGCCCCCCAATCTCTTCCTCAGCCCTTGACCTCTTCCTCAGCCCCCGGAACTCCTCCACAGCCCCCCGATCTTGTCCCCAGCCCATGATTCCTCCCTCCCTCCCTCTGATTTCCAGCTGCAGCCTACTGCAGCAGGTCTTCCTGCCCGACAGCCAGACAGCCTATCAATCAGGCTGGCTGCTGGGCGCGAAACCCAGAAGTGCAATTGATTGGCCTCATTAAGGTCATGATCGCGACCCATCCACTTAACCTTCTGGGTTTCGCACCCGGAAATCTTTCCCCTCACTCCCCTTCCCGGCTCGCAGTTAAAATTTACCCCCAGGTCTCCATTCTCTATCGCCTGTTTATTAGCATGATGGCATGGGAAGCGTTACTATCTTGTTGTGGAATGTGCAGAAGTCAGCAGGTGATGTTTGGCTTGGTGACTGGTTGATTGGCATATGGACGGGGCGGGCTTGGGGTGCAGCAGATTGATGTGTGATTGTGGGTATAAAAGAGCGTAAAATTACTAGTTCTAATATTCTTGGAGTGATGACTGGACATGTTCAAGTAACTTCAAGGATCTTCGAGAAGTGCACCTTGGAACTTTGTTGGTGTAAACCTTTGCCAGGTTGTATCCCAACGCCTTATAATTGTCCTTATAACTTGTACCATTATATTTTACATCTTTACTACTTATCATATAACTTGAACTATTGCATTTAACATCGTTTCCACTTATCTTGTAACTTGTACTATTGAGTTTTAACATATTTTTTACTTATTGTAACTTCTTAATATTTAAACCTCTTATATTTTGGAACGAGACATACTGTTAAGCTTTTTGATTAAAGGCCTAACTGTAAACAAATTACATACAATCAATTACATTCACAGCTGATTCCTTAGCAACCCTAGGTATCCATTTCACACAGGTATAATTTAGAACCAATATCCTGCATGACATTTTGTTACGATATGGTGTGCTGGACATCCCAATCCCAAATTAGTATTTAAATTAAGGTCCCACCTGTTTGAGTAGGGCTCATTTCCCAGCTACAACAAAAACAACTTGCATTTATCTAGTGCCTTTAATGTAGTAAAACGTCCCAAGGCACTTCATAGGAGCGTTCTCAAACAACATTTGACACGAGCCACATATGGAAATATTATGACAGTTGACAAAAAGCTTAGTCAAAGAGATAGGTTTTAAGGAACATCTTAAAGGAGAGAGCGGTAGAGAGGCAGAGAGGTTTAGGGAGGGAATTCCAGAGCTTATGGCCTAGGCGGCTGAAGGCATGGCCACCAATGGTGGAGCTACTGGAAATAATACACATGATTTCCAACTTAACGGTTAAATTATGCGTGCTTGAATTTCTGAAGTTAGAAAATTGCCCCTACCGTATCACCTATTTTGACACACAAAGTGATTGAACATTACAGAGCCAATTTTCATACACCTCAGCCCGAGCGTAAGCTGGAAAAATTGCATCTGTAGTGCGTTCCACCTGAGGAGACCTGAAGCCAACCGTATACTAGCAAAGGACTAGCGCCCAAAAGCACGGAATGAAAGTGAATCGTTGCGGCAGGCCTGAGTGGTCTGCAGCAGTGGTAATAGCTGTCAACTTCGGGGCCTTCTGCTACTGTCTGTAAGAATAGCTCCAGTGATACTCCTTGATGGATTGAAGAAAACAAACCCAGCTGAATGGAGGTCAAAAATGGTTGCTGGCAGCCTCCTCTCAGATCCTCCAAACTAAGGGGCTGGATGCAACCTGGAAGGCCCATTCTCCATGGTGCTCCTGCCTTCGGGCCTCTACCTGGTGGAGACCTAGGAAAATAAGGTGGGAGGTGCGTTGAGATCAGTCCCACCTAATTGGCATTGCATTTAATTCCTTCCGTTTGCTGCAGGTGAAAGCATTCCAACCCTCCCTAGGGAAAGCCACATAAGTGCAGCTGAAGCGCAAAGTGGGCAGGTACGTGACATAATGTATCTGCGCCTCTTTATCCTCTGCTATGCCCCAGGAAATAGCATGCCCAGAGTGCAAAACAGAGGAAAATCGGCCCCTATTTGTTGTGTATGTCGCTGACCCAAGAATGAGCATCTAGTGTGCTAGCATTTCATCAACAGCAGATAGACCGTTTTGATAAGAACACAAGAATGTAAGAAATAGGAGCAGGAGTAGGCCATATGGCCCCTCGAGCCTGTTCCGCCATTTAATAAGATCATGGCTGATCTTTGACCTCGACTTCACTTGTGGGGTTCAAAACCCCTTTAACAAAAGATATTTGAAGGAAAGGGTTAACTGTACCCCTCTTAAAGACATTTGAAAAGCTGCAAACACAGTAATGTGGTAAACTGTGTTCTCGCAAATCCTGTTTTTCCCTCACTGACGCTGATGACATTGGAGAAGTATGAGTTTCGGGATCGAGGACATTGTACTGTGGATAGATATCTAGATTATTAAATAAATAAGTTAGACGGATAATATTGAGCTTAAAGTGTTGTCAGGCTTTCAAAACACATAGTCTTTTGGAAGCACAAGCTTTTCAACACAACGGGGGGTGATGTAAGAAAAGGTAACAAGGACATACATTAAAAGCTTTGGATCAAGAAAGCAATGATAGGTGTGAAGAAAACATGGGCCTCTTATTCCCATCTGGTAATCTGTTCAAAAGAACTGGGATTTGTAAAATATTAAATAGTATTGCACTCAGCATATGGTCAAATAGTACAAGGAATGGATTTGAAGCCAATGAAGCAATCAAAATTGGAGACGTTAGGACCATTAAGAATGTCTGGATGTAAAAATGTAAGGGGTCTATCTCTACATGAAAGGCCATAAACAGAGACAGTAAAGATTTTATAACCCATCGTTCGAGCACGTGGTCTTTCTACATCAAGGGGTCTCCAGTCACATGATCAAAGCGTAAACTGTCAATCATTGAAGTATGTTAATAATTGAGGCATAGCATCAGGGAGTGATTGGACAAAAAGAATGACCCTCCCCAATCCTACGTCTTATTGTAAAAAACAATAAAAAAAGACTTTGAGAGAAGAACAGTCTCTTCTCTTCTTCACCACCCGGCAGTCACAAGGAATGCACACTGCAGTTGAACATCATGCAAGAAGAAGAGGACCTTGAGTACTGAAGAGCTGATCAACCTTCAGGCCTGATGAGCAAAATCCTTGGTTTAAAGATTGTATATGTATTAATGATTTGCCTGATGTGTGTATGAATTGTTAAGTCATTAAATAGGAATGCTACGAATTATTAAGTGTATAACGGGATTTTATAGAGGAAAGTTATTTGTATGGTTTGATTTTGCTTCACGAATGCTTGTATGAATGGTAACATCATTAAATAATTACTTTTAATTAACGAAACTACCGTGAGTGAGGGTGACTTTCTTTGCTTGACTATTTGTCCAGTGTCCAAGAATCACATTCAAGAAAGTAAGGAATTCCTGACACATTTTCTTGCCCGATCCCCATATCCCTTGATTCCCTTAGAGTCCAAAAATCTCTGGCCAGAAACGGAGTAAAAAACCTATAATGAGGTCCTGCCGTATAATTCAGCAAACCTCCGCATTCCCGGCATTTCTGGGTTTCAGTCTTGAATATACTCAATGACTGAGTATCCACAGCCCTCTGGGATAGAGAATTCCAAAGATTCACCAGCCTCTGAGTGAAGAAATTTCTTCTCATCTCAGTCCTAAATCGCCCACCCCTTATCCTGAGACTATGAATCTCTAGTTCTAAACTTTCCAGCTAGGGGAAACATCTTCTCCGCATCTATCCTGTCAAGCCCCCTAAGAATTTTATTCGTTTCAATGAGATCGCCTCTCATTCTTCTAAATCCAGAGAATATAAGCCCATTCAACGCAATCTCTCCTCATAGGAAAACCCTCTCATCTCAGGAATCAATCTAGTGAACCTTCGTTGCTCCGCCTTGAAAGCAAGTATATCCTTCCTTAGGTAATGAGATCAAAACTCTACACAGTACTCCAAGTGTGGTCTCACCAAAACCCTGTACAATTGCAGCGAGACTTCCTTACTCTTGCACCCCTTGCTATAAAGGCCAACATACCATTTGCCTTCATAATTGATTGCTGTACCTGCATGTTAACTTGCTGTTTCGTGGACAAGGGCATCCAAATCTCTCTGAACACCAACATTTAATAGTTTCTCACCTTTTAAAAAATACTCTGTTTTTCTATTCATCCTACCAAAGTGAATAATCTCACATTTTTCCACATTGTACTCCATCTGCCACCTTCTCGCCCACTCACTTAATTTGACTTTATCCCTTTGCAGACTCGTTGTGTCCTCCTTACAGCTTACTTTTCCACCTAGCTTTGTATCGTTAGCAAACTTGGATACATTACACTCGGTCCCTTCACCTATGTCATTAATATAGATTGTAAATAGCTGAGGCCCAAGCACTGAACCTTGGGGCAACCCATTAGTTTACAACCTGCCAACCCGAAAATGACCCATTTATTCCTACTCTCTGTTTTCTGTCCATTAACCAATCCTCTATCCATGCTAATATATTACCTCCAATCCCATGAGCCCTTATCTTGTGTAACAACCTTTTGTGTTGGACCTTATCGAATGCCTTTTGAAAATCCAAATACACTACATCCACTGGTTCCCCTTTATCTACCCTGCTATCTACATCCTCAAAAAACTCTAATAGTTTTGTTAAACTCTTTTGTTGACTCTGCCTAAACACATTATGATTTTCTAACTGCCCTGTTACCACTTCCTTAATAATGAATTCTAACATTTTCCTGATGAAAGGTCAAGGACCTGAAAGGTTGGCCCCAATATGTGTGGGAAGGTGAGGAAGGAGCGGAGGAGCTGTTTGCAGAATTTAAAAAAAAAATTGTTCAAGGGATGTGGGCATCGCTGGCAAGGCCAGCATTTATTGCCCATCCCTAATTGCCCTTGAATGCCGGGAATGCGGAGGTCCTGCTGAATTTAACAGCAGGGCCTCATTATAGGTTTTTTACTCCGTTTCCTGCCCGGCAGCTGGCCCAATTGAGAGGCTGGCCGGCTGCCAGGCGGGAAAGCCAGCAGTAGTAGGCTGCAGCCGAGAACACTTGGGGACGGTCCCTGGCAATCAGAAAAGGTCGGGGCATGGTGGGGGGGGGGGAGGGCTCGGAGCGAGCGTGAGCAGGGATGGAAGGAGGGAAAGATCGGGCCACAGTGGTGGTGGGAGGCAGTTCATGGGGGGTTTGGAAGATGGTTGGAAGATCGTGGGGGGGGTCAGCAGATTGTGGTAGAAGATTTGCTTGAGGGGCCGGGGGAAGCATTCCTGCTCCTACTGGCCCACAAGCAGTGCTCTAAAAAGCATTTACCTGCTGGATCCGTCAGCTCACACTTCCCTTTTGCCGCCGGGTTTCCCAGGCCCTGGGAAACCGGGCCCACAGCCGTTAAATTCAAATGGCTCTCAAAATCTGAAGAACGGAGCCTCGTTTAAATATTATAATTAAGGACCTGCTTCACAGAGCGGATTACTTGGACTCCCCCAAACCCGCCACGGTTAATCCAGAAGTAGGCCCGTTTACGACAATTTGGGGTTGGGTTTCACATATTTACCGATTTAACCCCCGGACCCTCTCCCGCTCATCGTGGTGGGGAGGGGGGGGGGTTAAAATTCCCCCCAATAATTCTGTTTCTCTCTCCACAGATGCTGCCTGACCTGTTGAGTGTTCCCAGCATCTTCCGCTATTATTTCAGATTTTCGGGTAGACCTTGACTTTATGCCATAGTTTAAAAGGGGTGATAGCAAGTCGGCAGCCCATTTTACATCTCTCTCAATTTTTATTTCCATTGACATCAAATCAAGAGAGATAAAAAAACAGGCCGTGTGCTATTTGTATATTTTGTCACTAATATGAGTGAAATATTGCCCACCAGAGAGTATGACCTGAATCAGGGTTGTGCTGGTGGTGGCTAATGGTTTGCTTTATTAGTAGCATTGCCAAAAAATGTCTAATATCCCTGATGGAGATTTAAAAATGTGCACAGTGGATAGGTTGCTAGCTCTTTGCAGTGTCACATCTGCATACCTGCTGACATCAACGTTTTAGCCGACTGGTCAGTACATCAATGTTTGCAAAATCAGCACATCTGAGCCACTCTCCCCAAGCACTGTTCCTCCTGAATCCAGCGAGTAATGCGCTGGAACAGTTCCTTGTCTGCTCTCCGTTCTGTTCCCAGCTCTAATGTGGCCTCTGTGTACTGTAAGCAGAATCTCTCATGAGGACAGAATTCCCCACTTCCATTACACTAAGGCTACAATTCTGGCCATTAATGTTGGTTATTCATTCCTTTGCCATTTGCAGAACCTTGCTGGAGCAAATTGGCTGCTGCATTTGCTTATATAACGACAATGGCTCTACTTCAAAAAGTAATCTGTGGGCTGCAGAGTGCTTTGGGACATCCTGAGGACGTGGAAAAGTGCTATATAAATGTAAGTTCGCTCATTCTTTCTGTCTTTCTTTCTTTCTCTTTCCATCCTGCCTCCATCCACAGACACCCCCAGATGATGCACGCTGCTTGGCACACTCCCAAGTGACCTCTGGAACTGCTAATGCTGAATTATGAAACCTGTGTGGTTTGAATCTCTGGGCTCAGCAGCTGAAAGACCCCTTGAACTGGCACTCCAATTCCATCTGCACTTATTCCTCTTGCTTGCAATGTATTGTTTATCAAGAGCTCCCTCCTGAAACTGACTAACGTGGAATGGGTGCATCTGGGCTGATACTTGTCACTGTAAAAGTGGGTGATACTGGGTGCTCTGAGGTGCTCGGTTGAGTGTTCACTTTGAGCTCTGCTATTTCCTGTTCTTGAGCAGCTGGAGGAGAAGAAGGGGAACGTAGTTTAGAATGTGACAGTAAGGACTCACTTGAAACACGGTTTATATGACAAGATGTGTAGAGGTCAATTTTTGTGTCCATTACAATTTGATTTCTAGTGCACGTGAGGTGGAATGGACTGTGAAATCAGTGCCACCTGATTTCTGCTCAGTTTGTCCCTCCCACTAGATTTCCTTGTCGGGTCGGGTCTGAAACAGACAGGAGCTTCATGAATATATGTTAATGTGGCCAAAGTGATGTCATTAGGATGGTGATGTGATTTTTGTGTCCGATATGACCTCATTACACTGCTGGCAGCAGCTGGAGTCAGGTGTTTTTTTTGAAATCGCAAATAGTTAAAGTGCCCTGAAGCTGATGCCAGGCACTTTATAAAATCACTTCTTTGCAGCAAGAAATTTGTTGATCACTCGAGGCACTTGGGTGAATTTTAACATACTGGCAGGAATTCAGCCGGAGGGGTCAATGCAGCGTGTGGGAAACCCAGAAATTCTTTCTGTGCGTTTTCTCGAGTGATCGCGACTCAATTGAAGGCCCTTAATGTGACTTTTGGGTTTCGTGTCTCCGAGCTGTGCAGTGGCATACTGTGCACCTGAATGATGTGCTGGGAGCTGGATTATTTAAAGGGCCATTGCACCCATGGAGTTTGAGGGAGAAAGGGGGAATTTAAAGACATGGAGCGACAAAGGATGAGGCCAGCACCCCGATTCAGTGACTCTTCTCTTGAGTTGCTACTAGCCGGTGTGAGGAGCAGGAGGGACACACTGTACCCGGCTAACAGGGGGAAGCGCCCTGCCTCTGCCACCAAGAAGGCCTGGCTCGAGCCGGCAGAGGAGGTGAGCAGCAGGACCACCATCTCACAGATGTGGGTGCAATGCAGGAAGCGCTTCAATGATCTAACCAGGTCAGGAAAAGTGAGTGCAGTTACTGATTCACTTACATCCTTTGGTGCACATCACCCCCCTCCCAACCCCCTCACTCTGTCCAGCCAAGCCTACTCCATCACATTGTTCCTCACACCCACTTAAGGCTCAGTATCAACTTACTTCCAAACTTCCCCATTTGTGAACCCACCACTCCTACTCACCCCAATCCTGATGCAATGCCATGAATCCGTCTGATACTCACCCTCTGATGCATCTCTTTCATTGGCAGCCTCACCCAGAGCAATGTATCCATCGGGTGAACATGTCGCCTTCACTCACTCACGCGTCTGTTCTTTCTCCCCTTGTAGGAGAAGAGAGCGCAAAATGCAAGGGAGAGGAGTAGGACTGGAGGGGGGCCATCACAAATAGTGGCCCTGACAGAGGTGGAGGAGGAAGCCTTGGAGCTCAGCCGAACGGTCCAATGCCTGGCTGTCGGAGGTGCCGAGACTGACACGCGCAAACGTCTGGTGACAGAACTTTAACATCCCTCACACACATCATGAATTGATGTCATTAATGATTGACTGTTGCGCACCTCAGTATGCTCATCGCAACATAACTTCTTTGATGATTCTTAATATTGCTGTATGTTCTCTTCCAGGGCCTTCAAGTATTGCTGAAGCACCAGACAACCTGGACAAGGGCGATTCCTCAGAGGAGCTCCGTGCCTCTGAGGGTGCACCGTCACATCATATCGAGCCACGCACCAGCACAGATATTCACATCTCGGTGGGTCCTGTTAGACAGTTAGTTGGTTTGTCACCTGGTGATTCACCACTCACAAGTGAGCACGAGCAGACATTGGTGGCAGGGTCAGCTATGGAGAGTCTGCGTCAGGGGGCCCATTCCTCTCCAAACTTTGCTCAACTGGATGCAGATGCTGAACCCCGGGGGCCATCGTTGAGAAGGAGAATGATAGAGGTACAGAGGCACCTTTGTGAGGTACTGGAAGACGAGCCACACACACACTCTCCACAATAGCGGAAAGGATGGAGGAGTCCACCTCCAGCATTAGTGGAATGGTGGTGCAGATAAGTGCAGGAATGTCTGCAATGGAGAGAACGGCAGCCTCAATTGAGCTTCAAGCACGGCTCACAAATGAGTCCATTCAGGCCATGACAATATTCTACCTCCTTAAACATGCAGACAGATACTTTAGCACTGGCCTTACAATGTGTCACAAATGTCCTCCATGCTTTGCCCAACGGAGTGGTAGGAGTGATATGACTGTGGCCCTGAAGAGGGATGATGGCGAAAGGGGACATAGAAGTGGGTACTCCGCTCAAAGCGCTCCCATGTCTCATCCATTGCCCCTCCCTCAAACCAATAGCTGGAATGTTGCCACCTCTCCCGTTGGCCAAGTCTGCCCTTGTACAGGTACAGGTGGAACAGTCTTTAGCAGGGCCCTCACGAGCTTCAAAATCAAGAGGGCGTAGGCCGAGAGCATCACCGTAGTCAGGGCAGAGACCTGAGCAACCTGCCATTACCCCTGCTGAAACCACAGCAGATGCACCATGTAGAAGCAACGGGAAGAGGAAGGCGAAGGTTTTGTAATCACCAATTAAATGTTTTTCATTTCTATTTGTTTATTGTTACATTCACATTAAATGTCATTCTTGTCACCACCACTGCCATGTCTTGCCCATTCTTGAATCCCTTTTGTGAAAGTGCCCTTGCATGTGCTTCATCATGAATCGCAAGACTTCATGCCACCCTTTGGACACATTTACAATGGGTGTATGTGTGGTTGAAGGATTGTTTTGTGCAAACAGAGGGAGGTGGGTGTTGGTGGTGGTCGTTCCAGGCGATCTGAGCACTTCACTATCTTTGCAGATCTCGTTATAAGAATCTATCAGATATGAGTGACTTCCTGGCATCACGAGCAGCCATATGTCTTCTTCAATGTTGCTGGCAGATGCGGATGCTTCATGAACGCATGGGTGCTCCTCCACCTGTAACCCTCCCTGCTGCACTATGTTGTGCAGGACACAACACACAACTATTATTCCACACACCTTCGCCGGTCAGTACTGAAATGATCCCCCAGATTGATCCAGGCACCTGAAGCGCATCTTGAGCATTCCTATGGCTTGTTCAATGACAGACTTGGTGGTGCTGTGACTGTCATTGTACTGCTGCTGTGCCTCATTGTTGGGGTTTCTCACAGGTGTCATGAGCCATGGGGGTATCCCTTGTCTCCAAGGAGCCAGCCCTTAAGCATGTCTTGCGCTTGAAAGAGGGCTGGGATGTTGCACTCATGCAAAATGAAGGAATCATGGCAGCTGCCAGGGAATTTGGTACACACCTGCAGAAACCTCCTCTGGTGGTCGCAAACCAGCGACGCATTGATGGAGTGTTGTCCCTTTCGGTTGATGAACAGTCCTGGCTCATATGGAGGTGCTCGGATTGCTACGTGTTTGCAATCGCTTGAGCTCTGCACCCATGGGAAGCCAGCCAGAGAGAGGAAACGCACTGCCCCCTCACTCTGGCTGATGTCGTCACAGGGGAAGCTGACATAATCGGATGCCCTGGTAAACAAACCATCCGTGACCTGTCATATACACTTATGTGCAGACGACTGAGAGATCCTGTGATGTCACCGATGGCATCCTGAAAGGATCTGGAGGCTAAGAAATTGAGAGCAGTGGTGATTTTAACTGTGACAGGCAATGCGTGCCCACCAGGCCCATCCAGGACCAGCTCTGCATGAAGGAGACTGCAGATATTTGCGCCAACCGGACGACTCAACCTGAGCCTACGTAGACACTGGTCCTCAGAGAGGTCCAGAAAGCTCAGCCTCTACTTGTAGACCCTTTCACGTGGGTAGTACCCCCAGCAACCTCGGCCCCTCCATTGGTCCCCTCTCTGCTCTTCTACAGGTCCTTGTGATGCACCTCTATCTTGTGGACCTGCAACTCCCAGAATTGTACGCCGTGCCTGCCGCAGATGGTGATGTACCTCCCCCTGAGATGTACTGTGGAATAGATCCACTGCGCCCTCATCCAGATGTTGTCAGTTTGAGGGGGTCCAAAATGTAGGTAAATATGTGTCAACACAAGAATTCTGAGTATGAACCAAGAAATCTCAGTCTAAACACAAAGAACTTCCAGCCAAAGATTTACCTGGCAGAACTGGTTGCCCTGCTGCAAATACTCACCTTTTCTTCACGTGTCAATCACTGGTTTAAAGGTCCAAATGAGGGCCGGCTGCAACTCACCTCCTTTGCCATGGCGTGTTTCTGATGCCATGGGAGACATGTTCAGGGAAAGTTAAAATGGCTTGTGTAGGTCAATACACAAACAGTTTACAGCTTTAAGGACTTTAAATACCTCAATTGGCCCTTTAAATATCGTCCCGCCGGCACATCCGGGTTTCAGAAACGCGCACGCACCCAATTGGGTCCGGGTCAAAACCGGAAGTCGCTGCGTTGGAACCGGGATGTGATCCCGCTTCCAAATCGGAGAATTTTGACTGCCCACCCGCCCCCAACCCACCCGTTCTAGGGGTTGAAATTTACTCCCCTGTGTGTGTTAAAGGGCCATGATGTGGAGATGCCGGTGATGGACTGGGGTGGACAAATGTAAGGAATCTTACAACACCAGGTTATAGTCCAACAAATTTATTTTAAAATCACAAGCTTTCGGAGATTATCCCCTTCGTCAGGTCACATTTGTGTTAAAGGGATTGCAGAAGAGATTTTAGTGGACAGCATGTTGTGTATTCTCCCTCATGATGCTGCACTAAGATCACAGTCTGGTGTTGTTAAGATGCATTGTAAGGCAACATTGCAAAATTAAGCACAAGGTGTGTAGTAGTTACCTTAGCAACCTTCCTGAAACCAGCAAATTTCTTCTTTGCCTGCTCTCAAGATCTGTGCCCAGATGATATCACACTGGCTATTTCAGTCACCTCAATTCACATAGATCTGGTACAGTTCTTCTTTAGAAGATAGCCCTCCATTCCAGAAAGACTCACCATTCTCAGCAGGACCTTTTGCAGTTAGACCTCTGAAGCTGCTTCCTTAAAAAGTGCTGTTCAGAACTCTAGCCTGGCTGCAGCCATTTTTCCACCATGAATAGCATTACCCCTTTAAGGATGACCAGCAGCCCTTTAAAACTCTTTTTCACCTAGACAAGGAATGTATGCTATAGCAGTTTTTACCGTAAGTTCAATGGGATGACCATCACTGTACTGGTTAACTAGAATTGAGAAACTGCATTTTACAAGATGACACAGACCAATACAATGCTGTGAATATTTATTGTGTAATAAGTAGCCTGTGGATTGAAATTATAAGACTGTTTACAAGATCTCTAGTATTGCCTTTCTTGTCAGACCATGGTGCACAGTTCTGTGATTTATGCTGAACAGCATTTACAGTTTCTCTTTACAGGTTCAGTAGTTATAAATTATGCACTGTGTTCTCATGTTTTTATATTAAAGTCTTGTAAAACTGATCACTTTCCTTAGTATTGTAGAGCATGCTTCATGGAGCCAGCTGGCATATTATTCAGTGTTTCTTTGTGCGCTGAAGTACATTAAAGAGGCATTTTCAATATGGAGCTATTTTCATTGTGAGCGACAAACTGATGTTACTGGTACTTCAGGATACTAATTGTGACTTTAACTATGGTTACTATCAGATTAAGATTTCAACCAACTATTTTACATCCCATCATCTTTTATGACCTGGCCAATGCCAAAAATTATAGTTTGAAGACATCAGGATTTTAAATGGGAGAATTGAAAGACCACTTACTATTGTTCTGCTTTATTCCTGCCTACCTCTTTATCGATGTTCCTATTGTTAAAACAGTGCCTCAACACTCTTTTTAAAAGTTATGATTATAAGTTAGCTCTTTTAGTTTTCATATCTTGATAAATTAATCATCTTAGTTTCTTTACTGCTATTATTTAATTTACCTGCATCAGTTGAATTCTATTAGAAAGGATTTGTCAGAAAATCCTGTATATAATGTAACGAGACTAATTAAACAATAATTACCTCTAGCAAATTAACAACTTGTTAATTGTACATGGAATTAATACGGCCACATTCTGGAAGAAAAGCCCTAAAAATTGCCTTAAATGTACCCTCAAAAATGTAGTCAGTAGAGAGACTGAATGCTAGGAAAGAAAAGTGCTAATGCGGAGTGTGGCAGGACAGAGTGAAGCAACTGTGAGTTTGGTGAGTGTGGGAGTTTGGTGAAGTGAGGGAAGGAGGTGCTGCTTTGCCTTGCTTTTCCTCACTTTTTCCGCAGAGCGGCGGCAGACCTGAGCAGCAGAAGACTGAGAGTAGGGAATAAAAGCAGCAGCAGACCTGCAACAAGAGAAAACTACTGTGCGACGTCACAGGTGAGGCAGGAGAGTCCAAGAGGTGAGCACAGTAAAAAAGGAGAGACCGAGAGCGGGAGGAGAGTCTGAGAGGTGAATGCAGTGTAAATCTAAGGCAAGTCATGGCAGCACAGCTCGCACCCGTGATATGCTTCTCCTGCACTATGTGGGAAGTCATGGACACTACCAGTGTCCCTGGTGACCATGTGTGCAGGAAGTGTGTCCAGCTGCAGCTACTGGCTAACCGCATTTCGGAGCTGGAGCTGCGGGTGGATTCGCTGTGGAGCATCCGTGATGCTGAGACTATCGTGGATAGCACGTTCAGTGAGGTGGTCACACCGCAGGTAAAGATTATGCAGGCAGAAAGGAAATGGGTGACCGCCAGGCAGAGTAAAAGGACTAGGCAGGTAGAGCAGGAGTCCCCTGGGGCCATCTCTCTCTCAAACAGATATACAGCTTTGGATAGTGTTGGGGGAGATGGCTTATCAGGGGAAAGCAGCAAGAGCCAAGTTCGTGGCACCACGGGTGGCTCTGCTGCACATGAGGGGAGGAAGAAGAGTGGCAGGGCTATAGTGATAGGGGATTCAATTGTAAGGGGAACAGATAGATGTTTCTGCGGCCGTAAGTGTGACTCCAGGATGGTATGTTGCCTCCCTGGTGCTAGGGTCAAGGATGTCTCGGAGCAGGCTTGAGGGGCTTATGGCCTACTCCTGCTCCTATTTCTTATGTTCTTATAGATGGAGAGAAACTTTTTCTGCTGGTGGGGCAGTCTAGAACGAGGGGACATGACCTTAAAATCAGGGCCAGGCCATCCCGGAGAGAAGTTAGGGAACACCTCTTCACGTAAAGGGTGGTAGAAGTGTGGAACTCTTTCCCACAAAAAGCAGTAGATGCTAGCTCAATTAATAATTTTAAATCTGAGATCGATAGATTTTTGCTGATCAAGGGTATTAAGGAATATGGAGCCAAGACGGGTGGATGGAGTTAAGATATAGATCAGCCATGATCTCATTGAATGGTGGAACAGGCTTGAGGGGCTGAATGGCCTACTCCTGTTCCTATATTCCTATCAAGGGTACCAACATGGCTGTGTGAGGTGAACTCTTTTGACACATAAGAACATAGGAACAGGAGTAGGCCATTCAGCCCCTCGTGCCTGCTCCGCCATTTGATAAGATCATGGCTGATCTGTGATCTAACTCCATATACCCGCCTTTGGCCCATATCCCTTAATGCCTTTGGTTGCCAAAAAGCTATCTATCTCAGATTTAAATTTAGCAATTGAGCTAGTATCATGTGTCACTTAGATTGGTTAATATGATTCAGGAGATTTCTTGGGACATTAAGGATCTTTAAGATAGTGTTTGTGATATTATTTGCATAATTAATGTTTAAATTTAAGTGCTGCTAACTATGATTCTGAGGTTAACAAACAATTCCTAATTTATGACTTTGTTGTCTGAGTTCTTCTTTGATAACTGGCAAGAAAGGATTAATTCATTCACTCGGTGGCTTGTGCAGATTTTAATGGGTGGCTGTTAGTGTAGATGCGATTATAATCTGAACTGATTGATGTAAGACTGTTCTGCGAGTCAAACTTGGGCATCATTAACTCCAAGACATAAACTGGGTGGTAAACCCCATACAGTTCCTTGACGAAGAGCTAAGGTGAAAAGGATAAGGATATTCTTGTCACGGTATTGATCTCATTGTTCTTCAAACATTTTGGCGGGGGGATTGGGGGGTGCGGGGAAATGGCTGACCAAGTAGAACAGAGGAAGAGAAGAACCTTTAGGAAATTCACCTACAGTGATAATGGGCTCGATATTACCATGGCGGCGGGTTCGCGGCGGGGGGGCGATTGGGCGCGTCCGGTGAAATCAGTCTGCCCCACGTGCAATCGCAGGCTGATTGGATCCACTTACCTCTTGTTCCGGGTTCCCCGCTGCTGAGCTGCGCAGCGGGCGGACCGCGCATGCGCAGTAAGGTCTGTCAGCTGGAGGAGCTCTATTTAAAGGGGCAGTCCTCCACTGACTGATGCTGCACGAAATAGGAAAAATTACAGCGTGGAGCTGCCCAGGAGGAAGGCTGCTCCCAGGTTTAATGATGCCTCACTCCAGGTATCATTGGATGGGGTGAGGAGGAGGGGGAGGACAGAGATCATCCCCCCGGCGGGCGGGAGGAAGCGGCCTGCCTCTGCCACCAAGAAGGCCTGGCTCGAGGTGGCAGAGGAGGTCACCTGCACCACCAACATATCGCCCACCTGAATACAGTGCAGGAGGCGCTGCAATGACCTAAGTAGGTCAGCCAAAGTGAGTACACTTACTCATTCCCCTACACTCCGTCTGCCACATCACCGCCCCCACCCCACATCTCCTTCTGCTCTGCCAACACTACTCTGTCACATCACCCCTCACACCCACTCAAAACTCATCCTCATCTTACTTGCACTTACTCACCTCGCCAGTACTCATCCCACCACTACCACTCAACCCAATCCTCATACAATCTCATGGCTCTATCTCATACTCACCCTCTCATGCATCTCTTTCACAGTCAGCCTCACTCAACCTGCCAATACCTGTGCTGCAGCCACAGGGCATGCATCACATATGTGCAGTAGGCAGCGTAAGGCAAACGTGTCGTAAGCATGAAGGGGATGCACAAGGGTGTTTGAGGGTTTGTCATGGTTTTAATTTATTTTTAATTTCTGAGCAACTCACATTACATATTAGATTGGCACCACTACTGTCATGTCTTTGCGAATCTTGTCTGGTTTGTGCAATAATGCCCTTTCCTGAGGATCACAATGAAGACCCACACCTGATGCCACCCATTGTGTCACTGCAGAGTGGGTGTAGGTGTATTTGCAGGGCTCTTTTGTGCAGACGACTGAGAGACGTCGGCGATGTCCCCAGTGGCACCCTGGAAGGATGCGGAGGAGAAGTTGTTGAGGGCAGTGGTGACTTTGACAGCAACAGGTAAGAAAATGGTACTCGGGCCAGCCGGGAGCAGCTCGGCATGAAGGAGGCTGCAGATGTCCACGACTACATGTCGAGTGACTCTGAGCCTCCGTGTGCACTGCTGCTCAGAGAGGTCCAGGAAGCTGATCCTCGGTCTGTGGACCCAGTGGCGAGGGTAGTGCCCTCTGCGACGCATCTCTCTCTGCCGTTGCCCTCCCTCCTGCTGTGCAGGTGGATGTGTCACAGCACTGTGTTGTGGAGCTCCACGTGTCAGAGGTAGACGGCGTGGCCGGCGAGGCTGGTGATGCTGTTCGTCCTCCGAGGAGGGCATGACTGCAGCTACGGCGGCCCCCATCTGGAAGATGTACATCTGAGGGGTCCACAAGGTAGGTACATGTGTCTGGACCCCGGGGTAAGTGTGCAAGTTGGTGAATTTTGTTGTTCAGAGGAGGGTGGTGGAGGCCAAACTTTGTCCAAAGTGACAGAGTGGCCTCCTGCAATGAGTGAGGGTCTCCATTCCCCCCCCCACCTGTCAATTGGACCTTTGCAGCTGCCACAGGCTGATGGCTGCAACACGTCCATTTGAACTGGGAGTGTTTCCTCCAGTACGGGAAACAGTCCCAGTTGTTTTTAAAATCCCACCCCTCCTAAAATATCATGTTAATCAGGTCTCTAAATGACCTGAAATACCAAATAAATACCATAAGTAGCACCCCACCGGCTTTAATTGTCGGCTGGAGTTCCACATGCGGGGGCTGTCAGCGCGTCAGTGGGGAACCCGGAAATGGGGCGGGTTGGAGCTGGACTCCTGACCTGCCCCAGGAATCCCCGATTTTCGTAGCCCCCCCCGCCATGAACGCACCCCATCGCGGGTGCTAAAATCGAGCCCAATGACTTGGATCTGCTTCTTGGTATTTCCTATGAACAGTTGATGCAGATTTTGTCCATCAATATAGGTATGTGGACAGATGTCTGCACCACAAACAACAGTACCTCCTGAAAATGTGCGCAAGGCCTTGAAGGGAGCTCCATCCATGGAGAAACCAGAGGTTGTCGAGACTCACCTTTGTGATATGGTTATCATCCAAGAAATGATTGACAGCATGGCAGAAGCGTACAATGGCAAAGCCTTTAACCGGTTGAAATCATGCCTGATATAATTTGCCATATCTTGGCGAGATCTCCATCAAGTCTGCCAAGTATGATAGATCTGCTGTTGGTGCTACTCACTCCTCCACGTTCATTTCTCTGAAGTAAATTGTTTTTGTGTTGTGTAAACAAAACTCATTTCAATAGAAAAAATTGCTTAAAAAATGGGTAGAATTTCTGCCGGGGTACCCCAACATTGGTGAACAATCAGCAGTAGCCCTGACACTGATTTTCCGTGAAGTTACAGTGGGAAATTGGGGAATTCTTGTGGAAATTCCAGGAGAGTATAAATTAACAAAAATTAATGCACACTGGGGATAATTTTCAATTTCATCACCTGGGTAATAATGTGGTAGAGCAGATTGCCTATTCATTGTAGAACCCACCCGATTTTTATCCCATTGAATTTAACATAGAATCATAGAATGGTTACAGCACAGAAGGAGGCCATTCGGTCTGTCAAGTTCGTGCCGGGTCTTTGTAAAAGCGATCCAGTTAGTCCCACTCCCCTGCTCTTTCCTCATAGCCCTGCAAATTTTTTCCCTTCAAGTATTTATCCAATTCCTTTTTGAAAGCCATGATTGAATCTGCTTCCACCACCCTTTCAGGAGCGCATTCCAGATCATAACTACTGGCTGCATAAAAAATGTTTTCCTCATGTTGCCTTTGGTTCTTTTGCCAATCACTTTAAATTTGTGTCCTCTGGTTCGCGACACTTCCACCAATGGGAATAGTATCTCTTTATTTACTTTATCTAAACCCTTCATGATTTTGAACACTTCAATCAAATCTCCTCTCAACCATCTCTGCTTTAAGGAGAAACACCCCCAATTTCTCCAGTCTATCCACGTAACTGAAGTCCCTCATGCTTGGAACCATTCCACTAAATCTTTTTTGCATCCACTCTAAGGCCTACACATCCTTCCTAAAGTGCGATGCCCAGAATTGGACACAATGCCCCAGTTGTGGCCGAACTAGCATTTTATAAAGATTCAACATAACTTCCTTGCTTTTGTACTCTATGCCTCTATTTATAAAGCCCAGGATCCCATATGCTTTTTTAACTGCTTTCTCAACCTGTCCTGCCACCTTCAAATATTTGTGCACATATACCTCCAGGTCTCTCTGTTCCATAGAAAATAGGAGCAGGAGTAGGCCGTTCAGTCCTTTGAGCCTGCTCCACCCATTCAATATGATCATGGCTGATCCTCTATCTCAATACCATATTCCTGCTCTCTCCCCATACCCCTTGATGCCTTTTGTGTCTAAAAATCTATCTAGCTCCTTCTTAAATAGATTCAGTGACTTGGCCTCCACAGCCTTCTGTGGTAGAGAATTCCACAGGTTCACGACCCTCTGAGTGAAGAAATTTCCCCTCATCTCAGTCCTAAATGTCCTACCCCATATCCTGAGACTGTGACCCCTCGTTCTGGACCCCCCAGCCAGGGGAAACATCCTCCCTGCATCCAGTCTGTCTAGCCCTGTTAGAATTTTATATGTTTCAATGAGATCCCCTCTCATTCTTCTAAACTCAAGTGAATACAGGCCGAATCGACCCAATCTCTCCTCATACAACAGTCCTGCCATCCCAGGAATCAGTCTGGTGAACGTTTGCTGCACTCCCTCTATGACAAGTGTATCGTTTCTTAGGTAAGGAGACCAAAACTGCACACAATACTCCAGGTGTCGTCCCACAAAGGCCCTGTATAATTGCAGTAAGACATCCTTGCTCCTGTACTCAGATCCTCTTGCAATGAAGGCCAACATTCCATTTGTCTTCCGAACTGCTTGCTGCACCTGCATGTTTGCTTTCAGTGACTGGTGTACAAGGACACCCAGGTCCCTTTGTTCATCAACATTCCCCAGTCTATCACCATTTAAATAATACTCTGCCTTTCTGTTTTTCCTTCTGAAGTGGATAACTTCACATTTATCCACATTATACTGCATCTGCCATGTATTTGCCCACTCACTCAACTTGTCTAAATCGCCTTGAAGCCTCTTTTCATCCTCCTCACAACTCACGATCCCACCTAGTTTTGTGTCGTCAGCAAACTTGGAAATATTACATTTGGTTCCTTCATCCAAATCATTGACATATATTGTGAATAGCTGGGGCCCAAGCTATTCCTGCACCCTCTTTAGAATTGTAGCATTTAGTTTATATTGACCCTCCTCTTTCTTCCTACCAAAATGTATCACTTCGCACTTCTCTGCATTAAATTTCATCTGCCATGTGTCTGGCCATTCCACTAGCCTGTCTATATCCTCTTGAAGTCTATCATTATCCTCCTCATTGTTTACTACACTTCCAAGTTTTGTGTCATTAGCAAATTTTGAAATTGTGCCCCATATACCCAAGTCCAAGTCATTAATATATATCAAAAAAAGCAGTGGTCTTAGTACCAATCCATGGGGATCACCACTGTATACTTTCCTCTAGTCCGACAAACATCCGTTCACCACTACTGTCTGTTTCCTGTCATTTAGTCAATTTCGTATCTATGCTGCCCCTTTTATTCCATGGGCTTCAATTTTGCTTACAAGCCTATTGTGTGGCACTTTATCAAACGCCTTTTGAAAGTCCATATACACAACATCAACAGCATTGCCCTCATCAATCCTCTCTGTTACCTCATCAAAAAACTCAATCAAGTTAGTTAAACATGATTTGCCTTTAACCAATCCACACTGGCTTTCCTTTATTAATTCATACTTGTCCATGTGACTATTAATTTTGTCCCGGATTATCGTTTCTAAAAGATTCCCCACCACTGAGGTTAAACTGACTGGCCTGTAGTTGCTGGGTTTATCCTACCACCCTTTTTTGAACAAGGGTGTAACAATTTGCAATTCTCCAGTCCTCCGGCATCACCCCTTTATCTAAGGAAGTTTGGAAGATTATGGCCAACACCTCTGCAATTTCCACCCTTACTTCCCTCAGCAACCTGGGATGCATCCCATCCGGACCGGGTGATGTATCTACTTTAAGTACAGCCAGCCTTTCTAGTATCTCCTCTTTATCAATTTTTAGCCTATCCAATATCTCAACTACCTTCTCTTTTACTGTGACTTTGGCAGCATCTTCTTCCTTGGTAAAGACAGATACAAAGTATTCATTTAGTACCTCAGCCATGCCCTCTGCCTCCATACGTAGATCGACCCCACCTCTCCTCTTACTACCCGTTTACTATTTATATGCCTATTGAAGACTTTTAGATTCCCTTTTATGTTAGCTGCCAGTCTATTCTCATACTGTCTCTCTCATACTTCTATAACGGACAGGCAATCCGCTCCACCACATTAGTTAATGGACAGACAGCAGAGAGTTCAAGTAAATGGCTGTTACTTGGATTGTCAAAATGTGGGTAATGGTGCACTTCAGCAATCTGTGCAGCCATCTTTTTTGTATTTTATTTACATGATGATTTGAACATATGTATAGGAGGAATGATCTCAAAGTTTTCTGATGATGCCAAATTAGGGATCATAGCAAAATGTGAGAAAGAACGTAGAAGATTGTAGGTGGATGTGAACAGGTTAATGGAGGGACAAATAGATAAAAAATCAAATTCAACACTGAGAAAAAAAGAAGCATTGAAAAAAAGTACACCCTAAAGCGCTTAGGGATTTTTTTTATGTTAAAGGTGCTATATAAATTCAAGTTCTTATTGTTGTAAAGAGCAGGATTCTTAACACAGTGGAGGAACAGAAAGTTCCAGGATTGGAGATACTAAAATCTTTAAAGGTGGGAGTGCAAATTAAAAAGGTCATAAAACACAAATGAGATTCTGTGTTTTATAGATAGGGCCAATGAATACAACAGCAAGGAAGTACTGTTCAATTTGTACAAGACATTGCTTACGCCACAGTTGCAGTATTGTGTGTAGTCCGATACACAATTATTAGAGCCATGAAAACGGTACAGTGAAAATTCACTAGAATGATAGAAATGACAGTTTATAGTTATGAAGAAAGGCTTGAAAAATTGGAACAGAGAGGTTAAGGGAGGAATCTAACAGATATTTTCAAAATTATGAGAGGTTTTGAGAGGCTAGGGCCAATATTCATCTGCATGCTGCACCATTTATCAATGTGAACAGAACAGTCAGCAGACAAAAATAGTTTAACCGAAACATCTACTTATTGCCAGTGCTCCATGCATAGTGATTTTTGGGCAGGCCTTGATTTGGGCGGCTAAATCAAGGCCTGCTCACCCAAAAAAATGGCAAGGCACTAATTAATATCTTAAAACGAGGGTTCCTATGAACGTTTATTAACATTATTTTTGTCCAACTCAGCGCTGCCACTGCTACTTCATAATCATGGGCAGTACGGGGCAGGAGGTGACCTTTTCCAGCACTATTTAAAGGGGCGCTCACCTGGTCTCATTTAAATCATTGTAAATATTTGGCAGACATCTTGCTTTTTAGTCACTGTAGTTTTTTGGTGCAGAATTGCTGGTTTTTTTTCTCTCCACGACTGCTGCTAAATTTTACGTGGCACCCACCTGTCATCGCAAGGAAACGGGCCCTCCTTCCTGGGCCTGACTTTCTCAATAAGCACAACCATGGCGGTATCTGAAAATCGGGGTTCCCTGGCCACCAACATTGTGCCCATGGCTCAAGAAACATGCTTTCCACACACCACCAGTGAAAACGGCACCTCCCCTTTAAGAGATGCAAGCTCACTTTAAGAAGTGACAGGCCCACTTGATTTCCTGCCCTTCCAAGCCCAATTGCTGCTGGCAGCTCACCGAACAAATTTAAATGTGGCCCTACTACAAAATGCCCACTGCCCACCCTATGTACACAGACAAAAATTGACCCCGATAACTTGTGAAAGGTGAATTGGTAAGAAAGAGGCATAAGCTCAGGATTATGGCCAAAAAGATGAAGAAGGAAGTTTTCACATAGAGGTTTATTAGAACATGGAACATTGAGGCGTAAGTCTATGACATCATTTAAAAGAGAATTAGATATGTATTTGTAAAGGAAGAATATCAAAGGATACGGGATAAGGGCAGGGAAATTGGATTAGAGTAGATAGCTCTAATCAAGAAACTAGTACTTGCATAGGCAGAATGGGCCAAATGGCCTCCTTCTGTTTTCTAATTGAGCTTGTATGTGTTAAATTATATTTGTAAACAATTTTACAACACCAAGTTATAGTCCAGCAATTTTATTTTAAATTCACAAGCTTTCGGAGGCTACCTCCTTCCTCAGGTGAACGATGTGGAAATGACTCAGGTGAACGATGTGGAAATGACTAATTTAAATGACATTTAAATTATATTGGCCCTGAAGTTATGCCATAGGACACTAGTATAGAACCATTTCATCTGAAATTCCATTCAGCTATTTTAACAGTGTCATTACCCATTTAAAGTAAATAGGTAGGGTAGAGTAAAGCCATGCAAGGATTTATAGCTGGGAAACAGATTTTGAAATCAATTTGTTGAGGAATGAGGAGCCAAGTGAGGTTTGAGTATATGGTGTTAGAACAGGATAGAAGGAGTTGGAATCTGTGCCAGGTACAACTTGGGAGACTAACTGGAGGTCACAATAGTGCAGATGAGGGTTTCAACACCAGTATGGTTAAGGTAAGAATGATTGCATGCAGTACCATGTAGCCGGAACTAAGTCTTGGTAATGGTCTGGATGTGGGGTTTAAAGCTCAGCTCAGAGTCAAACAGGTCACTAATGTTGTGCACTATCAGGTTACTTTAGAGCACTAGAACTTTGCAACTTAGATGCACTCACTATGCCTGAGTTCTGCTGTTTTGTTCCTCACTATTTTTGTAAGGACTAAGATGTTTGGCAACAGAATTCAAGAATATCTTCCTTTGCTTATTTCTTTGCCTTTTTAATGAAATGTTCCCCTTAATGTCTCTGCATACCTGTCAACAGCTGATGGGCTGCTTAATGGGTCATAGGCCTTCCATGCCTTCCAAAGACGACGAGGGCTTAGACTTTTCTGTGCAATGTGAAGCGTCGGTTTTAGGAATATAGGAACAGGAGTAGGCCATTCAACACCTTGAGCCTAGTTTACCGTTCAGCTGATCTGTACCTCAATCACATTTACGCACCTTTGCTCTATAACCCTTGATACCCTTACCTAACTAAAATCTATTGATCTCATTCTTGAAAGCTTCAATTAACCCAGCAACCACAGCTTTCTGGGGGAGAATGTTCCAAATTTCTAATGGCCTTTGTGTGAAGAAGCGCTTCCTGATTTCACTCCCGAAAGGCCTGGCTCTAATTTTAAGGTTATACTCCCTTGTTCTGGATTGCCACACCAAATAAAATAGATTCTCTTTATTTACCCTGTCAAATCCTTTTTCTCATTTTAAACACCTCAATTTGATCATCCCTCAATCTTCCATACTCAAGGGAGTACAAGCTAAGTTTATGCGACCTGTATTCATAATTTAACCCTTTAAGCCCCAGTATCATTCTAGTGAATCCTCCAAGGCCAATATATTCTTCCAGAGGTGCGATGCCCAGAACTGAGCACAGTGCTCCAGATAGGATGTGACCAAGGCTATATACAAACTGAAACATAACTTCCTCCCCTTTGTATTCCAGCCCAAAAGACCAACATTCCATTAGCCTTTTTGATTACTTTTTGTACTTGTTCACTAGCTTTTAATGATTTGTGTACATGGATACCCAAATCTCTCTGTTCCTCCACAATTCCTAAGTTCTCACCATTTAGAAAATACTCTGACCTATCTTTCTTAGGTCCAAAGTGGATGACCTCACACTGAACTCCATCTGCCACAGTTTTGCCCACTCACTTAATCTTTCAAGTCCCTCTTAACTTCCTGCTCCCATCTGCACTACTTATTGTGCCTCCAAACTTAGTGTCACAAAGTGAGATGAATGAAACATCAGCACTGCTTCACTTTCTGTGATGCATCTTGCCTGGCAGCCCAGCTGAGAACTGATGAAACTTATAAGATAGATGGCTAGTAGATTCAAGTGTCAACCTTAGCAGATACTTGAACTTACTTCCTCAGAGATTTGATAAGTATTTTATCTTTTGTGTTACTAGAGTATTATAAAATATCATTTCTTATTTTTTTGACACGTTTCATTATTAACTTCTGATGCCTGACCTAAGAAGATTAGAGTTCAGTGAAACATGGTTCAAAATGTCTGTGGCACTATTTCTATGATTAAGTAACATTTGTCTTACAAAAAAAAATGATTGTATAATTTTAGTTTGGCTCCTGTAGGAATTGAAACTCCTTATTTTGTCCATAGAAATAGGTGACTTTTTTTTTTCACTATTTACTGCAGAGAGGTTATAAATTAATTTGCTATTTATTCCTGGGATCGTAAATGTCTGTTCCTCTGTAATTGTTATTTTCTTTGTGGAACTTATTCTAGTAGTTAGTTTTTGTACGTTACTTTCCATGCCAATTTTTGTTGTTGTTGCTGATTTCATCTGTTGTCCATTTACCCACTGATTCTGCTATCCATTGACCTAGTAAAGGAAAGAACTTGCATTGATATAGTACCTTTCACATCCTCAGGACATCCTAAAGTGCTTCACAGCCCACTGTATTCACTGTTTTTTATTGACAAATGCGCCAACCAATTTTCAGACAGCAAGACCCCACAAACAGCAATGAATGACCAGTTAGTCTGTTTTTAGGTAATGTTGGTTGAAAAAGGAATGTTGGCTAGGATACTAAGGGAACTCTGTGTTCTTTGAATAGGATGAGATCTTGTACATCCACCTTTAACATTTCATCCAAAAGATGCAGTGGGGCTTCAATTCACAACCTTTTGACTCAGAAACAAGAGTACTACCACTCAGCCAAGCTGAAACTTAAACTATTCATTGATGATGATCAATAAAGGTGGCGATCTCTGTGCCCCATTTCCATTTCCACCTGTGTTACTTATATCCTTCCCTCTTGGCCATCCGTGGCCTTGGTATTGTATACATTACATTCACCTTCTCCTTATCCATTGTGCTGTTTCTCCATCTATCTCCCTGTTCTATACAGTAAGGATCAATGAATGCTATTCCCCATATATTCACTCTTCTAACTGGTTCTCCCAATTGTTATCCTATTGGTAGTCTTTAGATCACTCCACCTTTCTCAGTCTTAATCTTTGAGCCTACACCCATATTGTGGTTTCTCCCTCTGCCATCCTGTCTATAGCACCAATGGCTTCCATATCACGCTCCCCATTTTGGCTACTGTCTGTTACTGATGTTGTGCATCTGTGAATCACATTATTGAGTTGGTTACCTGCTGCAAAATTCATTTTTACCACTACATTTGTGTCTTTACTTGTTTCTGCACCTATGCAATGCTAAGCGTATTTAATTTATTTATTATATCGGCAAGGTAAATGAATTGTTATGCTTTATGTTGTTAATACAGTAATTCATAAAAGTACTTCAGTGATCTAGATTATATGTAGTGTAATTTATTTGGAACCAGGATGAAAGGTCAAGACACACAATGTAGGACATCACTAAGGTTGAAGTAAATCAGGAAGTGGTGATTAGAGGAAATCAAACATGTGGTACACTTAGAATTGTGCTGGATGTGTGCTAGATGCAAGGGAGATGAATTTCTGTAGGGGTTTTCCAGGATTGTACATTGTAACTTTAGCAGAAAAGCTGTGAAAATCTGCAGAAAAATAGCATAAACATTATTTACATTGTTTTTTCTAAGGTTTCTGTGGCTCTGATGGTCAGGAGAACCCTCACAGAAATTCACTCCTGAGAATTTTAGTTATATACATATTGCAACTGATGTATTTTTAATTAGATCCAGTAGATAATGTGGGACATTTTATGGCATATATTATAAGGTGTGGAGCTAGGGGTAGATTTTACGAATTGGCACCCTTGGTGCAGAGCCTCATTTGACAGGAGTGCATGTCAGAATTAAGGGTGGAGGGGAGGCAGTGCACCCTCATAATTTTCCATCCATGGAAATTCTGCAGCACTGGGGAAGGGGTGGAGCTAAATGACATTAGAGCCACACAAGAGCACAGAAAGCAGTTGTGGTCACACCAGGATCACATAAATAACAGCAGCAGCATGGGTGCAGGAGCACAGACAGTGGTTGCTGCCCCACAGAGATCAAACCTAATGGCTGTGGCTGCCTAGGAGCCACTGAGAGTGGGAGACTGAGCAGCAGCAGAGAGGTCATTGCATGCGCATAAACCTGAATAATATTGTGAGGGAAAGATCAGCTGAATAACACAAACTCCTCTTGCCACCACCTCCTCCCCCTCAGATATAAGATGTCCCTCCTTCTTGCACCAAGGTCTCTCGTGCATCAGCAGAGAACCTTGGTCCGTGCACTCTCGCAGGCCTGGTACCAACTCAGATAGACAGATTGGTGAGGTCTGACGTGCAGATTGGAGGATATGGGATTTAGTAGTGTGCAACCTTTATTCAATGTTTTAACATAACTCATCAGTGTGCAAACATAGGGATGGGATCTGCATCTGTGTTTTACGTGTACGATGTCTGATCTCCGTTCAGACTCCATTCAGACTCCATGTTATTTTTAGCAAATAACTGTTACCAGCTACCTTTAAGAGATTTCTAAGAAACATCCTCCCTTTAAGAGATTGAGCTCCCCCTGGTGGTGGAAAGTGCGAATTGCATTGACTCCACATGCAAGGCCTGGGATGGAACGCTGATTGCAGGTGAGTCCTTGGGCGGGCCGAAACTTGCGTCCTGCCTGCACGGGGGTCATTGGGCGCGGGGTAATAGCACATCATGCTACCAACGCCCAAAAACGGCTCCTATCCAATTTTTTTCCCCTAGGTTTTTAAATTAGCAATAAAAATTGACTTTCATGATCCTCAGTCATACCTGTTAAGTGGCAACTTAGTTGAAGTGTGAAAAAGGCATAATTACAGGTCACTGTGATCCACAGTTTTCTCTCCTGCCCACTATTGGATTCATGTTTCTTGAAATCAACCACAGGAAAATTGCACCACCATGTTGATTAATGGTCATTAAAAGTAAAATAATTTCCTGTTGATATTCATCAAATTTTGGTACAAAACTTGATTGGGTGGCAGAGGGAAATGAGGTAGAGATTTAGCACTCGCCATGTTTTTTGCAGTCATTTTTATGGCCAGGGGATATATCTACCTCAAACAGGGGGCGGGAACATCCTACACATTATTTTTTATCATTATATCATGCAAGACATCAGATGTAAATCAAGCTTATTTGAAATGGGAATCCTGGGATGCAGGGTAGCAGTAGGTATATGAAAGGCCATGGAAAGCAATGTTAAGGTAAATGCATTTCGGCTTTTTCTTAACTATTTTCCTTCGTTTTGTTGCTTTTTCCTATTTCCTTCTTCCGCCTGGTTCTCTTGAGCCTTTGTGACGACTGTTGTAAATTATTTTTGTCCCTAACGCCATTACTGGCATCAATGGGTTTAGATATAGACTTTGGGAATGGTGTCAAAATTTGAAGATGATACCTGCATAGGGGTGTAGTTAATTCTTTAGAAGACCAAAGGAAGCTGAAAAGGGATATTGATAAGGCACAGGAATGGGCTAAAAAGTGGCAGACGGAATTCAGTGTCAGTAAGGGTAAGGTGATGCATTCTGATAAAAAATGTAATAATTATACTGTCAATGGAAGTGGAGTCAGTGCTGTGGAAGAGCGGAGGGATTTGGAGGTACAGGTTCACAGGACATTAAAGCTTCCTTTGAGCATCCCAATGGCTTGCTCAATTTTTAACCTTATCTTCATGTATACATCATTGTAGTGCTCTGTTGCAAGACTGATGAGCCATGGGAGTAGCAGGTATCCCTTGTCACCCAGCAGCCACCTTGGCCTTTGCCTCTGCTTTTAAATTGAGTGGAGACACTGGGCTGCTGAAATATAAAAGCATCATGACAGCTTTCAGTATGTCATGTATTCTCCTTGATGGCCCTCTCAGACTTTTGTGTCAAATCGTATAAATTGAGTTGCCCTGGCAAACAGGGCATTGGCGACTTGCCTGATAGAGGAGATTACAGCAAATTGACTGATCTGGCAAAAAACCCCTGTGGCTCTCTGGAAGGATCCTGTGGCGTAAATTAGATTTGGTCACTTTCTGTACCATAGTGAAAGCCATCCGTGCAGTGAACCTTGGTTGCAGATCTGGCTGCAGCATGACTGAAAAGTGCAGCCTTCTGTGAAAGATCTTGGAAAATGTGCATGGGTATATAGATCCTGATAGATGGGTATTGCTGAAATGGTCTCACTCTCCTCTAGTGCCACCTGATTAATATGACTTGCCTGACATCCTCCTGCTGCTCCTCTTCATCCAGCATGTTGATCATGTAAAGTGGGTTTCCCATTGGGAAGCCCATTTTGTAGGCCTTAAATCCCTTACAGTCTTTTGAAATAGACTGTTTTCCCAGGATAATGCAGAATGTAGGGTAACACTTCCTAAGTATTAGAGTCTATAATACCTGTGTCATTTGCATGTGGCTGCCACTGTGAGGGTGAGTGCTTCTTCAGCTCACCCTGAAGCTGAATGGCATTTCTGCTGGGGTGCTTCTCCAATAGATCCTTGGCATAAATAAGTCCCATCAGAAATTCCTGGCCTTGCAAAGGTGAAAATCCTGATTTAGGCCCTCCCCAGTCCAAGATTTTCAGGGCTACAATTTTTTAATAGCCTGTTGTCATGTTTACTTTGTAATCTGTTGTTTAATCACATACTTCCAGTATGAGTATGAACTATTATATATTAAAAACGGTGAATGGTCTCAAGATTTCAAAGGTACTATGCCAGTAGGTAGTGCTGTGAGTAATGTTACGTGACAAGTTAAAAATAATTGCACAGGGCCTAATGTTACTTGACAACTCCAAAGGGAACCCTAAATTATGTTACCAGCCCTGAATTTTTTTTTGATTTTCAGCATCGTAGGAGCTCTTAAGGGAGAAAGGATTAGTATTTCCATTCTGAATAAGGTATATGATCAAGTAAAACAAGTGTCAAGTTATCCAAAGTAAAAGCGTTTTGTGCAAATCAATTTCAAAATTAATTGAAGATCGGCTGCACGCAGGAGTAATAAAATGAAACTGAAAGCAGCAAATGGGAATTGCAACTATAAATGAAATCATCCCGAAATAGAAATGGAGATCTGAATAGAAGACTGTGAGTTGGACAAACCATCAAGAACATCAAAGGCTGTAATTGAAAAAGGCTTGCATCTCCACGTTAAATTGTGAATTTGCTTTCTGCTCCCTTAACGCCAAACCCCTCCTCTAGCTGACATTGGAATTGCTGCAACCTCCTTCAGAGAAAACTCAGGGCCTGGTAAAGAGAGGGCATCCCCCTCCCCGCAATGAGAACAAATGTTTGACCAGGTGTATGTAAGGGGTGCTTCCTGCAAACCTCCGCCACTGAAAACAAATTTGAGGCCTTTTGGAGGATAAGGGACCTTTCCCCCTTCTTCTCCACCATAAAGAATAAGATCCAGGACTCAGCCACAGAGAAGCAGCATAGCTTTGCTGAGATAATATTTTGGAACCTAACTCTGATGAGAGAGTTTGCTGGCATTCCCTTCTTTACTGTCTCCCTCCCCTTTCCACTTCACCTCTGCTGTCCCCATCCCTTTCTCCTCCATCCCATCTCATCTCCCAGTCTCTCTTATCCATTCTCTTCCCCCTCCTCCTGCTCCATTCCACCTCCTCCTTCTCCTTTCTCCTTCCCCTCCTCTTCTCCTCTTTTCTTATCCTCCCCTCTGCTTTGCCTCCCTTTCCCTCCCCTCCTTAATTCTCCCACTCCCCTCCCCTCCTCACCCTTTCCATCCTCTTCACTCTCCATCTCCCTCTCCCTTCTCCCTTACCCCTCTCCCCTACTTCCCTACCCTTCACCTACTCCCCCTTCCTCTCCTCTCCACCTGCACTCCCCTCTTCACCATTCCTCTTCCCGTCTCCTCCCCTTCTTTCCTCTCTCCTTCCCCACCTCTACCTCTCCCAATCTCTCCACCTATCCATCCACATCCCCCTCCCATGTCTGTCTCCTCTCTCCCTCTTCTGTTACCTTCTGTTCCTCATCCCTCTCCCCTCTCCTCCCTTTCCCACACCCTTTCTCTACCCCCACTTCCTCCTCCTTTGCATCCTCTCCTCCCCTCCCCATCCTTCTCCCTAGCTCCATGTCCCCACATATTTTTTTTTATTCGTTCATGGGATGTGGGCGTCGCTGGCGAGGCCGGCATTTATTGCCCATCCCTAATTGCCCTTGAGAAGGTGGTGGTGAGCCACCTTCTTGAACCTGTAGACCGGAGGTCACCGGTTATGGTTATTGGCTTAGTACAAAGAGGAGAAAAGTCTATTCTCTCTTAATTCTCAATTCACTTTATTAACGTTGTTAGATCGTGTACATATAGCTTATACGTCTGGTTAGATATAGGCATGCAGTTTACAGCAGGTTATACAGTTTTATACCCAAACTAGGATTTAAACGCACACCCACTAGGTTTCTCTAACTCTCCCTGAGTGGTCACAGAATAGAAAGGATATTATATTACCCAGAAAGGAGAGCTGACGCTGGCCAGGCGTTCCATTCTCTCTCTCTTGACGTCGTCTCCATGTCCCTGACGTAGGGTCTTCCACTTCCGAAATGGTTAGTCTCCGGAGTTTCACACTGGCACCAAGCCTGCAATTCTTCATTCTTATCCCAAGTCTTATCTCTTCGAGCTGTGTTGTCTTTCTCCCGTTGGCTTCGATTTGCTCGAGTGGTCGGTGTCATCCCGATTGGCTCTGTTCCAAGGGGTTAGGTAGCATTACCTCATTACTCCTTTTCTAAATAAGGACTGGTGTCTCATCACATCCCCTTTGTCTCTTAGAAGCGTAGCTAATTCAAACTGGTTCCGGCCAGCCCAGACCAGTGACTGAACTCCAGGTTACTGCAGTTCAAAAGTTACTTTTGCCTGAGTGTTAGCAATTCGGAATAAACTCAGTAGTTTTTTTTGCAGCCCCTGGCCAACATCTCCCCCCTTTTGATCCAAAGATGCTTATCTTAGGATCATTATTCTCCCTTTCTGTGTACCACTCCTGAGGTTGTCATTGTCCCCCAATGGGCATGTTACATCCGCGATATCATATGGTTATAGAAAAAATATAAATGGTTACCGAAAAAATATTTAAAAAGCGTATAAAATATACTTCACACAGTGTCCTTATGTTGATAATCGCTTCTTCTGTTTCATTATAGCACTAACACTCAATTGTTGCAAAATTTCATTTTTCCACCTTCTAAGCTGATATACATTGAATATGACAAGTATTAATGCACATAAAATCACAACTACAGCAGCATGTGATAAAATCCTGACCCATGGATGTATTTGAACATTAAATCCCCAATTCCAAAACTTATCCCAGAACCCGGGGTCCCGTAGCAGTTCATCTGCTTTATCAGCATGAGTTTTAATTATTTTAGTGTGTTTAGGCCATTGATGAATTATCTCATTGGCTTCCTCCGCTATTTGCGTCCAATCTGCAGTCAGGTGCGGAATGGGTGGTAGTTTGGTAGGAACATATTTCCGCAGATCTTGGTCTATATCGGTACGTTGGACTGTGAGGTTTTCGTTTATTACCATCCTCATTATTGGCTTAGGCAGAACTTGTCCACTGACAACCAGGTCTGAGGTCACATTGTTAATGGCCACATTGTGTCCTTCCAGAGGGCACTGTTTCCATCTTTTGTTATAGTTCATAGCCGCTGTAGCTATGTAATACGTTTGTCCCACAAGGGCGTATTGTAAAAAGGACTGGTTGTTAACCGGCAAAATGGACAATGAACAATTTTCATAAGTACCGAACCCGCAATTAGTAAGTTTCTGTCTCGTTATCTCTTCTGGACAGGCCCAGTGATTCCCTCCTTGGTGACACTTTGACAAATCTACCCCTTTCTCAGCACCGTCCATTACAATAGCATGAGATGGTGGATTGCTCAAAGATATCCAAGTACCCTCATGATACTTGCCCACGTTATGAACTCTTTTTAAAGGGTAGGTCAAATTGCTTCCGTGCCGGGGAATATGAAACACCGCCCCAACGTAATATTTCCCTTTATCCTCGGGACAGGTACCCAACACCCTGTTAGCTAAGGTTAAACTTCTGAGATGGCATAGAGGTGTTTCTTCTCCGACCCATTTCTCTAACTGTTCACCCGACACCCAGTCTGGAACTTGGTGTGCATTGAGCTGTAACAAATTAGTACCAATCGTAGTCAACACCCAGCTAGTATATATGGCACATGTCTCGGCCTTATGGGCCTCCTCTGAAGTATTAGCCATACGGTCAATGATCAAATTTATTGTATCCTGTAAAGGTTTCAGCAATTTAACTGTGTTTAGGGTCACTCGTGATACATCCTGACCTATTTGGCTGTCTTGTATTTGATCCCGATTACCCTCTCCAGTAATAACCTGCATTTTATGCTGGAGGGATTGTATCTGATTTTCCAATTCTGCTATGTCCAATGTGTTGACTGTTGCCACTCCTGATGCATAACCTGCCCCTGCTAGTTCTAATAGCCCTCTCTTTTTCCTGTTTTTTACTGGCCTGAACTCCTTCCTGCTTAACTGTTTCCTAAGGAGGTGGATAAATAAGTGTTTTGTGGCATATGAACACCATTCTGGAGCAGTTATTTCAGTCAAATTGAAGAACACCTGCACATGTTGATATCTCGGTACCAAAGTGACAGATTCTCTTGTTTCCTCCAGCAACAGACCTACACCATCCGTTTTGTACTGAGATTCGCTACATCTAGGTTCTGGTGTGGTTTTAATCACTGGAGGGGGTGCTGTGGTAAGCCTCCTCGGGGTCCTGAAAATTATGAAGGGTCCTGGCCCCCGACAGAAACTCCTGTCTGCAACCCTTAATGCCCTTTTTGCTCTATCCCCTTTCTGTGTCGTGTCTTCCTTTGTACAATTGATGATGATCCAGCCAATCTTTCTAAAACGCCTGCTATATCCACCCCAATCAATATATCTCTGGTATGAGTCACTACCCCAGTCAATATTTACATAGGTGTGGTCCCAGTGGACCATAATTTTACCTCGACCGTCGCTCCCCGATGGTCGCTCCATAAATGGACCCACAAATTGATTAATGATTTTTCCCACTGGGATTACCGACAATGTCACCTCTAGAACTGTGTTACATGAAAACTGTACTGCCGCTCCCTCCGGTATACCCAAAGCCTTTCCCGCGCACGCTAACCCATCCACTCCCGTATAATACAAATTTAAATCCTCTCTTTTCCCTTTGTTGGTTCGGACTGTCTTATTCTGCAGAGCAAAGTTGTCCCTGGTCTCGGAATATCCCTCCGCCGTCGACACTGCTTCAGGCACGTTCGTTCGTCGTGACGGCTCCGAGGCAGGTTCAACCGCAGTTCTGATGATGGTCAACCCGAGAGCAACAAAATGCATCATCCCCTTCATTCTCGGCTGGACCTGTAATAAACAAGTGTAATTTCTGCTCTTATTTACAGTTTCTTTTAAGTACTATCATAAGCCCAGTCTCTCCACATACTGAGCCAGACCGTCCATATCCTGTTCCCAATTTGTTTCAGATTCTAACCGTCCGTTTCTTCGAACCCACTTATTCCCCCTTTTTGTTTTATGTTCCTTTCGTTTTTCCCCTGGATTCGCCTCTGCATGTGAACGGACAGTATCAAAGTTTGTTTTCAATGACCTCCTCTTGGACCTGTAGCTGGTCCTGTTCTTGATTTCCCTGACCTTCAGAATTCGGAACATCGTTAGCATCGAGCAGCACATGCCAATGGTGATTATCTTGTTTTTCTCCTACCAACTTTAGCTGATTAATGTGGTACCAGCCACTCTTATCTGGTACCGTTAATATCTTGTATACAGATGGGCTAGCTTTGTCTACTCTCTCATAGGGACCGGCAAACTTTGGACTCAAGAACGAGGTGGGCTGGTGTATTCTAATCATTACTCTTTGTCCGGGGCTCAACTCTATCGGGCTGGTTTTTGCATCGAAATAAGCCTTGCTTTGCTGTTTCTTCTTTCCCTGTCAGTGAGCGGCTACATAATTTGCTTCTTTTACTGTTTCTACTAGCTGTTGTACTCATTTTTCTGATATAATGTGGTCTACCTCGGGTTCAGACCAATCCAAACCTACCAACCCCTCCATTCCCCTCATGTCCCTTCCTGTCATGAGTCTATAAGGAATGTAGCCTGTCCACTTACAGCACCTCGTTTGGCTAGTTCATCAGCTTTCCTGTTCCCTTCGGGAGATAGTTTTGAATGAGCTTTCACTTTTGTGACCCCATATCCTTTCCCCTGTGCTTCTTCAAAGATGTACCGTAATAGCGGGGCTGACGGAGGGGGCCTTCCATCCGCTGAGACAAATCCCCTCGCTTCCCATAGGGGCAAATGTTCTGTGAGGTTATTACAAACATACATGCTATCAGAATATATGACTGATCTGGGCGGAAAATATTCCGGGTGACCAACCACATATGCGACGGCTGCTAGTTCTGCTGCCTGCGCACTCATAGTTTTAGGTAATTTCAGAGCCGCACTAAATCTTTCCTGTCCGTGGTCATCCTCCATGTATATCTCACAGCCAGTTCTCCTTTCCCCATCCTGTACAGATGAAAAGCCATCCACAAAAATTTTAAAATTGGGTTCTTCCTTTCCTGTTTCCTTTGTCTTTCTGCTTTCAGGCCCCGTCTTACCCCCTCCCTTTTGTTTTGATACAAATGGGCCCTTGGGGTCATTTGCTATCATCAATTGACACTCATGTTTCTCTCCCTGATAAACTAAGTTGTCTGCTAACATAGTTGTGGTTTTCATCCCCTTTATGGTTATATTTCTCCCCTGCAGCAACATCTAGCGATTCTATTTTGGCTAACTGAACCATCCTTAATCCTTCCGTCTAACAGTAGCTGTACTGGGGTGTGTTCTGTTAATATTGTAAGTGGGTTTAGTCCCACTATATAAGTAAAATGCCGCGATGCCCAAAAGACAGCTAGCAAGTGTCTTTCGCATACCGTATACCCCTGCTCTACTATTGAGTTTTGTGCAATAATTTGTTGTACTTCATGATCGTTACTCATTTCTCCTGGTTCTATCCACATTTCCCCGATCGTGCATATCCTATCCTGATATTCCTTCACTGGGACGAGAGTGTGATTTATACTGCCCATGCCCAAAGGCATTTTCCAAATCATACAATTAACAGGGTCGAAGCAGAATCCCACTTTGGCCATATAGTCACTCCCTAATATATGTTCTTGTTCTCTGGGTAATTTAATAAGGACCACTGAATGCTCTATCACTATGTCTCCCACACCGACTTCCAACGGTACACTCACATATCCCACTTGTGAATGCCCTGTGAATCCGCTTAGAATAATTTTGTTTTGAATTTTCCAATCTACGTCATTGATCTGAGTGGTGTTATCCGTGGTTCGGGATCCCCCTGTGTCCCAAAGGAATGTAAGAGGGCGGCCTCCGACCCTACCATTCACTAAGGGTCTCCCCGTGTCATCCCACCGCGCGTCACACACCCATAATGGAGAGGCCTGAGACCGTCATTGCGGTTCGGGGTACAACCCGGAACTCGGTGATATTTCTATCGTATCACACTGAGGACTTGGTCTATTTGGCCCTTCCACGGGTAGGCTCTGGTTTCTTCCCCGACCTGCATTCTCTCGTCTCGGGTTCAGGCAGTCCCTTGCGAAGTGTTCCTCTTGGCCACAGTTATAGCATTTGGACACCTCGCCTTGAGTTCTCCCTGTTCCCGAGAAGTTTCCTCTTCCTCTGCCTCTACCTCTTCCCACTGTCTGATAAGCTGGAGGGGGTTCCCTCTGAGTAGGTCCCCTCCCTTCATTTCTCCAGGTTATCGCCTGATCCTTAACAGGCATTGCTCTGTCTCCGGATGCCTTGGATCGTTTTGGTATTTCCCTTTCCCATACTCTAACCATCTTCCTAATTATCCAGGGCTCCGTATGTGTGTCATCAGTGGGGTCAAACTGATCTAGTGCCCTCCTCGACTCCTCAGTGCCATGCGACACTAATGTTCTCAGCCATCGGTTCCTAACCTCCTGCTGTAAATTATCCCTATCTAAGCCTGTGCCGTAGACCCCTTGAAACACCACCCAAATGCGGGCCGAAAATACAGTGGGGTGTTCACCTTTTCTTTGATAGCATTTCATGAGCGCCTCCACTGGATCCCCTCTGTTATCGCCCATGACAGATAATACCTGGTCCTTTAAGGCCTCATTTGTGCCTCTACCAAGTTTTTGTTCCTCCAGTAGGGCGGAGTGTATATGTGGGTGTAGGCACATTACGATTAATTTTCTTTCCTCAGCATCGTCTAAGCCGTGTATCGCTCGCTGTTGCCTGACCGCTAGGAACAACTCCCTAGGATCATCCCCAGGCGCACACGTCCCAATATCTAATAACCCTCAGTTCTTGTACCCCAAGTGGGGTGGAATATGTCATATCCTGGCCATCTTCCCCCATCTGTGCTCTAGTGGTTACAAGGGGGGCCATTGGGGCAGACGGTTTTTTCGGCTCTGGAGCATATGCTGGCGGTGGGTCCCCTAGTGGAGGTTCCCCATCACCGCTGCTGTATCTATCCGCCTCGTCTGCTAAATCATCCCAATCTACATCCCCTTGACCACTTTCTTCACCTCCTCCGGGTGCGAAAGCACACAATATGCCCCTCTATGCGGCTAGCTGATCTTGCAGCCTCCCTATCAGTTTCTGACACTGTGTGATCGCTGGTACTACTCCTCTTCTCCTGAGCTGATCTGTGAATCACATTCATAGCAGTTTTTAAATCACAACATTGTTGTTTCCATCCCTCCACCTCAGCTTTAGCTGCTTGGGCTTCTCCCTCTCTCTTACTCTTTTCATTAGTCAATTTTTCGCACTGTAACTGATATTGGTTCATGTGTATCAAATCTGCACTTCTCTGTCCCTGTAGATCAATTACCTTCTCACTAAGGCAGGCTATCTCCTCACAGAGTTTTTTAATTTCTTCCCCTAATCCGTTCCGGATTTTCTGATTCTCCTCTCTCTCTTATGTTAGTAGCTATGAATTAACCCAAACTCCTGTTCTGTGTACTTTGCCAATTCGGTTCGGCTCGAGTCTCCCGCTGACTCAACGGAGAGATTTAACCTCGCGCCCACCAAGGGGCGCCAAATCTGTAGACCGGAGGTCACCGGTTACAGTTATTGGCTTAGTACAAAGAGGAGAAGAGTCAATTCTCTCTTAATTCTCAATTCACTTTATTAATGTTGTTAGATTGTGTACATATACGTCTGGTTAGATATAGGCATGCAGTTTACAGCAGGTTATACAGTTTTATATCCAAACTAGGATATAAACGCACACCCACTAGGTTTCTCTGACGCTCCCTGAGTGGTCACAGAATAGAAAGGATATTATATTACCTGGAAAGGAGAGCTGACGCTGGCCAGGCGTTCCGTTCTCTCTCTCTTGACGTCGTCTCCACGTTCCTGATGTAGGGTCTTCCACTTCCGCGATGGTTAGTCTCCGGAATTTCGCACTGGCACCAAGCCTGCAATTCTTCATTCTTATCCCAAGTCTTGTCTTTTCGAGCTGTGTTGTCTTTTTCCCGTTGGCTTAGATTTGCTCGAGTGGTTGGTGTCATCCCCTGATTGGCTCTGTTCCAAGGGGTTAGGTAGCATTACCTCATTACTCCTTTTCTAAATAAGGACTGGTGTCTCATCACATCCCCTTTGTCTCTTAGAAGCGTAGCTAATTCAAACTGGTTCCGGCCAGCCCAGACCAGTGACTGAACTCCAGGTTACTGCAGTTCAAAAGTTACTTTTGCCTGAGTGTTAGCAATTCGGAATAAACTCAGTAGTTTTTTTTGCAGCCCCTGGCCAACAAACCGCTGCAGTCCGTGTGGTGAAGGTTCTCCCACAATGCTGTTAGGAAGGGAGTTCCAGGATTTTGACCCAGCGACGATGAAGGAACGGCGATATACTTCCAGGTGTGTGTGACTTGGAGGGGAACGTGCAGGTGGTGTTGTTCCCATGTGCCTGCTTCTCTTGTCCTTCTAGGTGGTAGAGGTCGCGGGTTTGGGAGGTGCTGTCGAAGAAGCCTTGGCGAGTTGCTGCAGTGCATACTGTGGATGGTACACACTGCAGCCACAGTGCGCCGGTGGTGAAGGGAGTGAATGTTTAGGGTGGTGGATGGGGTGCCAATCAAGCGGGCTGCTTTGACCTGAATGGTGTCGAGCTTCTTGAGTGTTGTTGGAGCTGCACTCATCCAGGCAAGTGGAGAGTATTCCATCACACTCCTGACTTGTGCCTTGTAGATGGTGGAAAGGCTTTGGAGAGTCAGGAGGTGAGTCACTCGTTGCAGAATACCCAGCCTCTGACCTGCTCTTGTAGCCACAGTATTTATATGGCTGGTCCAGTTAAGTTTCTGGTCAATAGTGACCCCCAGGATGTTGATGGTGGGGAATTCGGCAATGGTAATGCCGTTGAATGTCAAGTGGAGGTGGTTAGATCCTCTCTTGTTGGAGATGGTCATTGCCTGGCACTTGTCTGGTGCGAATGTTACTTCCCACTTATGAGCCCAAGCCTGGATGTTGTCCAGGTCTTGCTGCATGCGGGCTCGGACTGCTTCATTTTCTGAGGGGTTGCGAATGGAACTGAACACCATGCAATCATCAGTGAACATCCCCATTTCTGACTTTATGATGATGGGAAGGTCATTGATGAAGCAGCTGAAGATGGTTAGGCCTAGGACAGTGCCCTGAGGAACTCCTGCAGCAATGCCCTGGGGCTGAGATGATTGGCCTCCAACAACCACTACCATCTTCCTTTGTGCTAGGTGTGACTCCAGCTACTGGAGAGTTTTCCCCCTGATTCACATTGACTCCAATTTTACGAGGGCTCCTTGGTGCCACACTCGGTCAAATGCTGCCTTGATGTCAAGGGCAGTCACTCTCACCTCACCTCTGGAATTCAGCTCTTTTGTCCATGTTTGGACCAAGGCTGTAATGAGGTCTGGAGCCGAGTGGTCCTGGCGGAACCCAAACTGAGCATCCAACCTTTCTTGACCCAAATACTACAGTTGGTCTTGATTCTCCAAGTGCACTAGTAAACAATAAAATCTCATGAAACAATATAGACAACTACATTGTAATGCCCACTTTAACCTCTAATATCTATCCTGGGAAAATGATAAATGGCTAATTCAGTATCTGTTTTGTGGTAACTGTCGCACGATTATGCTTTATTCCCACCAGTGAGCATCAAGGGTAAAATTTACACAATTATCTATAGCACAATGGGACTCCTTTTAAAGCCATCCTTTAAAAAGACTTCAGTGCAGTACTGAGGAAAAGGGACTTTTCCCTCTTCCTCTCCATCATTAATCAACATGGTGGTGCAATTTTCCTGTGCCTTCTTTGAAATAAGACATTAAACTGAGTCCCCATCTGTCCTCTCAGATGACGTAAAAGACTGCACTTCAAAAGTACCTCATTAACTGTGAAGCACTTTCATAGAGGTCATGAAAGGCACTATATAAATATAAGTTCTTTCTTTATCATCGTTATGATCCTGTTAGAAAGATGATTTCCATTTTACAGAACAGAGTTTTTAAATCTTACCTATTTTGTTGTCTGGCCACTACTTGAAGGCATTCCTGCCACAATATGGCCAGTTATTTTTAATGCAGATATATATGTGTTGGTTAGTTTGCTTAGTTCCTTGTAACTGCTGGCATTGTTTTTTATGGCCATATATTTGTTGACAGGAAGTCAATTTAATCTTGCTCAAATTCTTCCACAGAAAAGGCAGATTGCCAGCACTTCTCTTATTTCCTCCCTTTGTATATCAGATCCATTAGTCAACATTATAACATTATGCTCCCAGATCGCATTACCACATAAATTAGAAATTGTTCTTCGGAAATAGTACATATGATTTTCCTTTTCAATTAAATTATAGAAATGTCCCCAATTGAAGTTACGTCGCTGCAGCAATAAAGGAAACCATAAATATAGAGACATATTAATACTGGTTTCTTGATTACGATTATTTTTCAACACATTCGCAAGATCACAAACTGGGTTTGGAAGGCCCTTTGCCTCATTTGATCTCATTTTCCAGATTACTAATCTTACACCCTTTCCCATTATGGTATCTAGCTGTTCCTTAAATGTTCCTGTGTTTTGACTTCAATCACCTTTTGGGGGTACCTGCATCAGCTGTTGATTATACTGTGTAAAAGGAATTTTGACATCTGTCTTAAACTTATCATTCACGACCCTGAACTTGTGACCTCTTGTCCCTCTGGCTTGGCGTATCTGGAAGTATTGATCAGGGTTACTTTCTCTATCCTATTAAATAGCTTACACAATGGGCCAGAAATTGGTGCCGAAATAATGGAGGAGCTCAACAGCGTTCTCAGTTTTTAGTGGTGAATTGAAGGAGCAAGTTCCCGCATTTGCACATGCAGAGTGAACGCAGAAATCGTGACCTTGCTCCTAGTGGTGCGCCGGTGACATGACAGCTTCGAATTAAAGGGCCATCACACACTGCAATAAGAGAAATCATTGAAAAAGCGCCAACTTGCTTATCTGCTCAGCTGGAAAGTAACTAATTACACCACCAAACAGGTACGCTTAAAAATACCAGGCTTAAACTAAGTTTTAACAGCGCGGTTAGTCTTAATAATTGCCAAACATCTAAAAATTTACTTTTAAAAATGTGAAATCTCATATTACCCATTATTTTAATAGTTTTTGGTCTTTTCCCTTCTGTCTCTTTAATTTAATTCAATTATTTCTTTGGCTTTTTGTAACAAAAAATTAAAATTTTTATTTACAATGACATACAGAATCCTAGCTTTCAATGAATGAAGTCTGCTTGCCTGCTTGAGCAATACAGCCTGAATCTGTGGGCATGACTTCTCTTCCTGACAGATTTTGTGGGTGTGTCTTCTCCTCACCGACGTTTCCAGCCGCGCAGCAACTCACGCTGCTCAGAGGCTGGGTTGATAGCGCACATTTTGTTTAAAGTTTGAATCCAAGCAATTCGATGCCACAGAGCCTGCAGTAAGTATTTTCGTTAATTAAATCTGCAGGAGCTGCGGTGAGCATTGCTCGCCGCTCTGTGTGATTTCTGGCCCCAATGACCCCTCTGGCTGTCTTTAAGGGTGAATATATTTTTCTGGCGCAAAATGTTTGGGGGCAGAATGGCTCGTCTCAGTGATGCAGCTTTGGAGGTCCTGTTGCAGGAGATCCTGTAGCGAAGGGTGGTTCTATTTGGAGGACAAGGCACTTCAATGAAATGTACTGCCAGAGCAGCATGATCGGAGGTAATGGAGTCGGTCAATGCTCCATGATTTTCCGATATGAACTGATGACAGGGGAGGATCCCTGTTGTTAGCACATACTTGGAATCTCCCCCCTCCCTCCCCCCCCAAACCATGATGTCTGGTCCAACTGCTATGTCACCCATCACACCTATAATCTCAAGCACAGCTACCTGGCTGAAGACCACTGAGACTGAGGTTCAGCAAGGAGGAACTCACAAGCTATGCCATCTGTTTCAAGAAAGCCTACAGACAACACACATACGGGGATGGTACTGCTAGTGGGAGTCAAGGTGACAATGACACTCAATTTTTACACCTCTGGCCATTTCCAGGTTAAGCAGAGGACGTCACAGTATCAACCAATTTTCTAAGGACAGGTGGTTTGTTCAAGAAGGTCCACATCTTAATTTCCTTTCCCACTAACCAGCAGCAGCATGACAGGGCTGCCCAACTCCACCAGACTGCTGTTTTTTCTAAGGTGCAGGGGGTGATTGATGGCACCATTCTGGCCATCTGCTCGCCTCGCCATAATGCAATTGGCTATATGAACAGAAAAAGCTTGTACTTCATCAATGTATAGCTGGTCAGTGAGCGTCAGCAATGTAGAATGCAAGTCAATGTTTGCTTAGCAGGCAACTCCCATGATAATATCACTTAATAACTAGCATTTGTGCTAGATGTGGCAAAATATGAAGCAGCTCTGCCTGGCTTTAAAAAAGAATGACTTGCATTTATAAAACACCTTTCATAACCTCAGGACGTCCCGAAGTGCTTTACAGCCAGTAAAATACTTGTTGGATAAGTCCTTTTACCTTTTAAAACAGATTCGAAAAGCTAGAGACAGTAATATGTCTGATAATTCATTTCATTTATTATTAACAAAACATTAACCTTTAACATCCATACAAAGCAGAGCACATTAGCCTTACATCTACAAACTCACGTGCGTGGATTTAATGAGAAACTGTGAAGATGGCTTCTCCACGCCTATTCACACCACTGGATCTCGAAGGCAGCAAAAGTCTCTTTCCAACTAAGTAAAAACATGGCATCCCTTCTTATACCATTTGCTTTTATGGTTGGCTTCCTGCTGGATGCAACACTATCTGATGTTTTAGGAATCCCAATTCTTTGAACAGATTACTAGATAGGGATGAGAGGCCAACATGCCTTTTCACACCATACTGTTACTTCCTATCATTGCTTTCCAGAGCCATAGCTTTGTTGTAAACAACCTTTGATACATGTTCTATAGCACCATATTGCCTTTTATATTGCAGCAATCTCCTTCTCTTAAACTAACCCCTGCTGTGATGAAAAACCTGTGTTTTAAAATCCAATGGGGGTTAAATTGGATAACCCCCGAAAACAGGTGTGGAGATCGCGCTTTGCGATTAACCCGCGCCCGTTGATTGCGCTGCAGGCAGCACGTTAATGTGCTGCCTGATGATTTCCAGCCAGCCAGTGTGCAGCCAGCGCTACCTGCGCTGTTCATTGGCTGCACACATCAGCAGGGGGCCCAATATCGCGAGTGGCTAGCGCTACTTAAAGGCAGCCTGCACATCTTAAAGTGGAGGGGGTGCATTGTGGCGGCAAGAAGTTGTGGGACTCCTTTTGTGAACTGAATCTGTGCTGTAATATATTAAAGAATGGCTGAATATGTGAGAGGGCGAGCACCAAGGTTTTCTGATAATGCACTGGTGGCCTTGGTGCAGGAGGTGGAGAGAAGAAAGGACATCCTGTATCTGCAGGGGGACAGAGGCCCTCCAGACATATTCTCAGGAGGCAGTGGGAGGAAGTAGCGGTGGAGGTCAATGCCAGGTCAATGTCAAGAACATGGACGCAGTGCAGGAAGAAGTTCAATGAACTGACAAGGGTTGTCAAGGTGAGTGAGTTCAATGTTCAAATGGCATATCCTACCAACTGTACCACTAGCCTCATCCGCTGCTCAATTCACTACACCCCCATCACCAACCTACCAACAATCTTTATCAATCAGCACTCAACCCTTCAATTCATATGGTTCCCCTCATCCTCACACACTTAGCACCATTGCAAGCTTCACACCCACAACTCACAACTCACACACACTGGCAGCTATTCAACCATGACAGCCACATCACCCAAACATCTTGCAGGACACTCACTGACACACTTCCCTCCTTCTTGTAGGAGAAGGTGGTGCATAACAGGAGGCAGCAACAAAAAACTGGAGGAGGTCAAGTGTGCCTACACATTTTAACCCCCATGGGGGAGAAAGTGCTGGCCATCATGGGAAGGAGCATCGCTGAAGCCGTGGTCACTGGTGGCGCTGGAGGGACTGATGATGAGGGGGCTCTGCATTCCTAATCCTCCTTCTCTCTTCCCACTTCTCCCTCATCCCACAAACTTTTTGACTCATGTGCTGCAGACGGTGTAAGCTCGCACGTCTTACTTTCTCCTCTCCCGTCACCACAACACAACCTGTCTCCCTTTTTCATTTCAGATACCCAAGAACTGGAACATTCCCAGTCAGAGGAGGAAGAGGAAGAAGACAGTGATGATGAAGAGACACCGTCGATCGATCTTCTACTTGAGACCACCAGCTCAGAGACTGACACTGCTCGTACTTTCCAGGCTAGGATAAAGGAGGGATATGCATGTGGTGAGACACCGGGCACAAGTGTTCAGAAGCCAGGTAGGGGGATAGGATACCATTTGTGCCAGTTCACCAGAGGGCAAGGTTGCACACTAGTTCTGCTGCAGAGCAGTCAGATGAGGACTTTGATGGTCCAGGCTACAGAAGAAGGCTGATGGGCGTACACAACCAAATGTTTGGTACGCTGGAAAGCCTGCCAGAAAGCCTACGCACAATGTCAAGGATCATGGAGGAGTCCAGCTCCAACTTGGCACAGGGCTTTGAGCAGAGCTTGGAGCCCATCCATTCCAACATGGAACAGGTGGTCACCTCCATCAGCACACCTGTGGAATCCACCATGATGACCGATGACCGTGTCTGATGACCGATGTAACAGCTTCCATCAAAGGTCTGACTGCTGCCATCACGGCTCTGGGTAGCACAGTTGAAAGGGGTTTCCAGGGTGTCACAGCAGCCCAGCAACCTGTTTTCCAACAGATCACCAGGATTGCTGAGGCACCACCCCAGGAGAGTGCCAGTGGCTCCATGGAAGACAAACCTGCTGTTCTCTTTCAGGATGACAGCATTCCTGCTCTAACCTCTGCCACTCCGCCAGTGCCTTGCTGTTGCCTGTCAGCCAGTCGTCCCAGACTGCTGCAGCCCAGGCTGAGATGGTGCAGTCTGATGCTGGGCCCTCTAGGCCCAGAGCTGCTCGAGGTCATCCTCCAAGGCCATCTGCAGTCTCCTCAATTGAAGGTCAGCAGCCTTCCACCACCCATGCTCCAGCCATTGTGAAAGCACCTCGTGGGAGCACTAGGAAAGGTAAAGGCATATTTTAATTTTGTGTGCATTATTTAATGAGTGAAATGATAAATCTGGATTTGAATTTGCATTTGGTGGTGGTTTTTGTTTCTGTGGTGAACTGAGGGAGGAACCAATGTGTAATCATAAAGAGGACGATGTGATGGTCATGTGAGATAGGAAAAGTAAGGAGTGTGGGACTGTTGGTGAATGGGGAGGTGTCGTTGAGGTTACTGGTATCGCTCATGAATAATCTGATCACATAGAGCCCTGGCAGAAAGGGCCTGTCTAGGTTGTAGCTTCCCTTCCTCTTCCTCCACATCCTGTTGCACTTCCTCATCCTCCTCCTACACTTCTATGTCCTCCTCCACTTTCTCCTCTTCCTCAGGTTCTTGCTTGTTCGGTGAGGCCTTGGGCAGTTCCTTCATAATGACCAGGTTGTGTAGTTTGCAACAAACTACCACAAATCTTGATACCCACTCAGCTGAGTACTGCAGGGCTCCTCCAAAGCAGTCCAGGTAGCAGAAGAGTTGCTTGAGAATGCCTATGTCCTCTATAATGTTCCTTGTGGCAACATGGCCCTTATTGTAGGCCTGCTGTGCATGTGTGCGTGGGTTCCTGACCGGAGTCATGAGCCATGTCATGAGGGGATAACCCTTGTCGCCCAGTAGCCAGCCTTTGACTTGCCATGCTGGTTGGAATATAGGTGAAACAGAGGACTGCCGCGGAATGAAGGAATCGCAACTGCTGCCAGGATCGCGGGCATTCACCTACATGACGTGCTGCCTGTGGTCGCGCACCAGCTGCACATTGAGGGAGTGGAATCCTTTTCTGAACATGAATATGATCAAGTTCAGATGAGGAACATGCAAGGCAATGTGTGTGCTGTCAATGGCACCCTGCACTATGGGGAAGCCAGCAATCTGAGCAAAACCTCATGCTCGCTCTTCCTGCTTGTTTCTGGCAAGAGGGAATGAGATGAATGTGTTTTTCATTGTGTACAGAGCCTCAGTGACCTCCCTTATACTACAGTGCACTGCAAACTGCGAGATATTGCTTATATCTCCAGCAGCAGCCTGAAAGGAGCCAAAATTAAGAGCCACGGTCACTTTGACAGCCACAGGTAATGCTGTCCTTGCTCTGCTTAGAGGCTGCACTGATTTGCGCCATAATCTCCCTGCTCTGCATGCTGTTGCCAGTTGTAAGACGCGCGCGATCTCCTTTAAGAAGATGGCGTCCTGTGCACTACCCATTGGAAATATGCGAGCGCATCTCAGACCACATTTTTGAGTCTTCAGTGGCCACTTAGCGCCTAAACAAATGAGCACTACACAACCCAATTTAGCCCCCTATGTGTTTTAATCTTAACAACCCTTTAAGCTCAATATTATCCACCTAGCTTATTTATTTAGTATATGTGCCTATCCGTACAGTACAATGTCCTCCACCCTGAAACTCATCCTCTCCAATGTTATCAGAGTCATTGAGGGGAAAAGACAGGATTTGCGAGAACACAGTTTAAACCAGTTCTGTCTACATTACTGTTCTGTCTTTGTTAGAAAAAAAAGTAATGTAAAAACATATCGATATTCTTACAGTACGTTTGAAGTGTAGTCACCATTGTAATGTAGGAAACGCGGCAGTCAATTTGGGCACAGCAAGGTCCCATGAATAGCAATGACCAAATAATCTGTTTTAGTGATGTTGGTTGAGGGATAAATATTGGCCAGGACACCAAAATACAGCACCTCTGACAGTGCAGCACTGTCTCAGTACTGCACCAGAGTATCAGCCTGGAGTATGTACTCAGTGGGACTTGAACCCACAACCTTCATAACTTAGAGGTGAGAATTTTACTACAGAGCCACACCTGACACCTTAGCTTTAGAAAGGTTTCCTTAATTCGGTAAATTGTCTTAAGAGCTCAGAACTTCTAGGAGAGGCCTTCTGGGGGGCAGATCTGGGGCACAGCAGAAATTTCCCTGCCCCACTGATGCACCCCAGACAGTGTCCCATATTCTGGAGATTTTGCACATGGCTGGTAAGTACCTGCTTCATTTATAGCGCTAAAGGAACATGTTGGGGGAGGGAGGGAGATTTAGCTGTGGTATCCAGTTCGCAGCATAAGTGAAACTGCAGTGCTGGCCCAAGTTGGCTACAAAAGATTGAAATACTTCTGCTGTCACTTTAGGCTAGTTTTTGGAATATGATCAACTACTCTGTGATCAATTGATTTCGGGACACCGGCCTACTGAATTTTAGATCTCACCACCTCCCCCACCCCCCACCCCACCCCCCACCAGATCCCCGAGCAAAACTGGAATAGTCGACTCTGATAGATTTTTGTTAGGTAAGGGTATTAAGGGATATGGAACCAAGGCAACTAAATGGAGTTTAGTTACAGATCAGCCATGATCTAATTGAATGGCGGAACAGGCTCAAGGGGCTGAATGGCCTACTCCTGTTCTTATCGAGGTGACAACAAGTTTTAGTGACAGAGGGGCTGAGTTCATGGCAGAGATGGGAAATATTGCAGAGATGGAAGTAAGTGGCCGAACAGGATGCCAAAGTGGCCGAACAGGATGCCAAGGATGCCAAAGTTGTGAATAGCTGGTTCAGCATGAGACAGTTACCAGGAATGGGGATGGAAGAGAAAGAGATGAATAGAGGAGTCTACCATTACTGTTACATTATTTTTGATATTCAGTGGAAGCTTCCCAATAGTAATATCATTTTTAAGTCCCTACCTAACAGCACTGTGGGAGAACCTTCACCACACAGACTGCAGCGGTTCAAGAAGGCGGCTCACCACCACCTTCTCAAGGGCAATTAGGGATGGGCAATAAATGCTGGCCTTGCCAGCGATGCCCACATCCCATGAACGAATAAAAAAAAAATTATCCCTTTAATCAATTGTACCAATCAAGCAGTGGCTGTAGAATGTATAAGGAATGATCAACTATCTGTTCTTTCCATAATGACTTCCATTAAAAATTACTCATTAACTAATATGTATATGAAGTTAATGCATTCAGAAACCTTGTACATATAAATCCTGGGCAGATATGATTAATAACTTTGCTGAATAAAATCTACTTCATAAAATCCATTGAAAAGGACATTTTCATAAAGTGCATACCTCTGTTCTGAATTTTTATGATTTCAGTTTCACAAAAAAGTACACCACCATAATACATAGGCACACTTGCTGCTTCAAGCATTCAGGCTACAGGCATTCTCTGTCTCCAGTTCTCCCTCAGCTGCTGGCTATTATTTTTGTTTTATCCAATCTGACAGTAATCCTTATCAAAGCTTTCTTTCATTTTGCTTGACTTTTGTTATGCAAGTGTATATGTAGATGAGAGTGCAGTGTCTAATATCTGCATGTTCTTGTCACTAACTTTTAGTTTGTGGCTTATGCTTTCCTGTTACTGTTGCAAAAAATTATTTTCTGTTGATGTTTAAATCCTCTAACACTCAAAGAATCAATGGTACACCCTTGGCTGGATCTAAATTAGGTTGTATTAACCCCAGCACAAGTAACACATCCCTCAGCACACAAAGAAGGACTGAAGGCGCTGAACCATGAGTAATCTCATTATCCAGAACATGTCTGTATAGGCATTGAATGCCAAGGAGCTACAGAATTGAATGAAAGTACAAGTTCATTCCCATCACTGAAGCCCTGAGGATTTGCTTTCAAGTGGGGATTTGTTTTGGATATTCAAACTTCACAGTTACATTTCTATATCTCTTTAGGTTATTGAATATGAAGAGTAATGATCAGCAATAATTTAATGTAAAAGAAGCCACTGAGTAACATCGTGACTCAAGAACCATTACATGAGCCTAAAGGATGAGGTGATTGATTTTTCAGTTAAAAGCCACTGAGTACTGGCAGAACTGGGACCACATGGGCACACTTCTGCACACACTTTGCTTCTGCCCCAGCGTCTAACGCTTCTAGATAGAGGTCCAGAGGCTACAGGCACTATGACTGGCCGAGTCATCCCAACTTAATGCTTTTACAGCCTATTGTAGCAGGGCAAGGAACTGATTCATCAAGAAAACACATCAGAAAGATGAACTCCCTACTGCAGCACTACCCAACATCTCCTGCAACAAACACGTAGACAAAGCAAATGTGCTATATTTACCAGACAGAGCAAGCATTGGTGGAGCTGGGAAACATGGAATATGTAACAGGTAATATGGACCCCCTTTAACTGTGGATCAGCTCTCTGCTCAGCCCAAACTTCCACAACCATGGTGACCCAAGGGCTGACTGCTGAAGAGAAAGACTGCAGTACTCTGTTCGACCCAAAGTCATAGCACCCATAGCGACAGCGACCATCGAGCGATGGGGATGGAAATTCGTCTGGGCCCATTTATGGGCTGCCAGCTCTAGTCACTCTGTTCATTGACAGCTCATCTAATCAGCGGCATGAATATCGAGCATTCCTGACCCAATTTAAAAGCAGCCAACACCTCTTAAAGGAGGTGTATATTTTGTTAACACCATACACCTTTGGATTTTTTTTTAATAGTTATAGCTTTTTTTGTTGTCATTTTTAATGTTATTATTGGTTTATATATTTGGTGCTGCAATCTGTCGGAGGTCAATATCATTGAGAGTTCACTCCTTGATTACGGATGTCTGGGCACAAGTTAGGAGTTCTGTATAATAAAATCAAAATCGAGACCAAAACGGAGGAAGGAAAAATAAATACTCAGTCAAGGTTGAAAGGCTGATGGATCTGATGAAACACAGATGCCTGCAGAGTAGGAACAAGCCAGTAAACAGAGCAGGTGGGATAAAATAAAGAACAATCAGTCCACAGGTGAGCGGAAGGTGGGGGGTGGGGGTGGTGGGCGGAGGTTGGGCTACATGCAATACTTTTGCAAAATAGTTTCAGCAATAGCATGCAGATTCTATAAATCATACAGTATATGCCGTAACCCTGCCCCTCTCAACACACTTACACTCACTCATAAGAACATAAGAAATAGGAGCAGGAGTAGGCCAATCGGCCCCTCGAGCCTGCTCCGCCATTCAATAAGATCATGGCTGATCTGATCCTAACCTCAAATCTAAATTCATGTCCAATTTCCTGCCCGCTCCCCGTAACCCCTAATTCCCTTTACTTCCAGGAAACTGTCTATTTCTGTTTTAAATTTATTTAATGATGTAGCTTCCTGGGGCAGCAAATTCCACAGACCTACCACCCTCTGAGTGAAGAAGTTTCTCCTCATCTCAGTTTTGTACACTGTACAGCTGACTGTACACATATCTGTGTACAGTCAGCTTTATTCCATAGGTGAACAGCGATTTATTCCTCTCAGGATTCACTGCTAAAACCTTACCAATTCCACCGTAGCCTTTTTTTAAAAAACGGATAATTTTTTTTCATATACTAACAGATTTCCTGTGACATTGCTCAAAGTGTGACAGAGGATACACTAAAATGTGGTGTCTGATGCGATGGGTAAAGTGTGTCAGGAAATAAATGTGCCACTTATAGGAAGTGCATATTATGTAAATTTTCTTTCTAGTCTATTAACTGGATGACCTGTGGCACTACTCATAGTAAATCACAGGATATGGGGGTAGATTTTGACTTTGTGCGATAGTGTAAAACGGGTGATGGCGAATCGGCAGCCCGATTTACATCTCTCCCGATTTTTTATTTCCATTCGTTATGGTTATCACCCGTTTTACACTACTGCACAAATTCACAATCTAGCCCATGGTGTTTTGTTACCTGTCTTAGAATTTCTGGATGTATCTCCGCATTTGTTTGGCTGTGTCTATTTCAGCTTTTTGTTCATTGTTTCTGCATGGTCTTCGGCTTTTCTGTCTCTTTGTCTACTTTTGTGGCTTTATTTCTCTCGTGTTGATCTTGCTTTGTCTTGTTGTGCGTTGAAAGCACAATTGTTAAATTACTGTTTCGCTTGCAAGCTGCTGCTGTGACAGTTATTCATATGTTTGGGAGCAGATAGTTGCAAATGTTATGAATGGGAGCTGTTTCTTCAAACAGGACTGCAGAAAACAATAATTACATTGAGCTATGAGAGAGATGCTGTGGGCAATGTAAGTTGCTTCAGGGAGTGCAGAAGGTGCTCATGAGATGGTGTTCCTAATTAGGCTGCTTCAAGTGGTTCAGACTGCAGGTAGAAGGTTCTCCTCTGCAGCCTCTTCAGTTTCTTGCTGATACTGATATTTGTTCTCCTCCTTGTTGCCTTGTTGAGTCAGTTCCTTCTGGTGCCAGGGAGCCAACAGGTGAGATCTTCTCTGCAACCAGACCTGCCTGTTCTTCTTCTGCTATTCTGCTTCTTCTTTCTCCAAGACTACCTAGTATAACAAATACCCAGATGGTCAGTGGGAGTCCCAAAATTTGGAAGGCAGGCAGCCATAAAGCACAATCCTGACCTTCATTCCATTGCGAAAGCTGAAAAAGCAAATAAAAAGGCTCAGACGGTTCAGCGCAAGGGATTTGTCAGCACTTAGTAAAGAATGGTCTGTGACAAAACAGAATAACTTCCACCTTTAGCAGAACACCTTGACAATAAGAATGCTTGTTTTCTACAGGCATCCCCTAGGTCCCAGGTTAGGTGCAAATTAATGTAAACAGATGGAAAATGTAACCTATGACCTCAGCCCATTATTGTGCAATCATTTAATATTTGCCCCAGGACATTGCTGCAGGAGTTCCTCAGGGCAGTGTCCTATGCCCAACCATCTTCAGCTGCTTCATCAGTGACCTTCCCTCCATCATCAGGTCAGAAATGGGGATGTTCGCTGAAGATTGCACAGTGTTCAGTTCCATTTGCAATCCCTCTGATAGTGAAGCAGTCCATGCCCACATGCAGCAAGACCTGGACAACATCTTGGCTTGGGCTGATAAGTGACAAGTAACATTCGTGCCAGAGAAGTGCCAGGCAATGACCATCTCCAACAAGAGAGAGTCTAATCACCTCCCCTTGACATTCAACGGCATTACCATCGCTGAATCCCCCACCATCAACATCCTGGGGGTCACCATTGACCAGAAACTTAACTGGACCAGCCATATAAATACTGTGGCTTCAAAAGCAGATCAGAGGCTGGGCATTCTGCAGAATACCCAGCCTCAGGACACACCTCCTGACTCCCCAAAGCCTTTCCACCATCTACAAGGTGCAAGTCAGGAGTGTTATGGAATACTCTCCACTTGCCTGGATGAGTCCAGCTCCAACAACACTCAAGAAGCTTGGCACCATCTAGGACAAAGCAGCCCGCTTGATGGGCACCCCATCCACCACCCTAAACATTCACTCCCTTCACCACCCATGACTTCTCCCACCTAGGAGGAGAAGGGCAGCAGGCACATGGGAACCACCTGCACATTCCCTTCCAAGTCACACACCATCCCGACTTGGAAATATATCGCCATTCCTTCATCGTCGCTGGGTCAAAATCCTGGAACTCCCTCCCTAACAGCACTGTGGGAGAACCTTCACCACATGGACTGCAGCGGTTCAAGAAGGCGGCTCACCACCACCTTCTCAAGGGCAATTAGGGATGGGCAATAAATGCTGGCCTTGCCAGCGATGCCCACATCCCATGAACGAATAATAAAAATATATTCACATCAGGAATTGACATCACTTCTGGCAGAAAATTAAAATGATACAAAAATTGACCGGATGCAACAAAGAGCATGCCCAAGTACTCCTCTAGTGCCCACAAAAATAATCTGGGCCCCTGCCACCCCAGGGCCCCAGGACATCCACCCTCAGTGATCGCGAGCCCCCCTGCAACACACAGTGCCAGCAGCAACCCCGGCCCGATCTCGAGGCCTTAATTCAGCAAGTTGCATTGGGACAGGACGGCCTTTGCTGTTTGGCCCCGCAGCTCACCCGACGGTGCCTCAAAACCATGGGGGCCTATTCGTCTTTGAAACGGGAGGCCGGTCAGTGCGCTCTGCCAGTCGGTCGCCCAAGAGTCAAAATTAACCTCCTAGGAGTAATTTTTTCTGGTCATGTAAGAATCTTTCTGATGGGATGTGAAGCTGTGTTGATCTATTGCAGAACAATTTTTTATTGCGAGTTATGTTAAATTTAGCCAGACTTTTTAAATCATGAACACATTTCTTGCAGGTTGCTGCATTTCCAACAATTTAGAATGTGTTGAGTTTTCTGACAATGATTGATTATCCATGCCTTTCAATGCTCTCTGTTGTAGGCAGTGCTGTTTTGCTGCCAAAACAGTATGTTTAAATTCAATGTTTTACTTCAGCAAAACAAACAACTCAGTCTCTGTAAATAACTTCCTTTGTGCCTTGACTTCAGCTGCCATTTTGCACCATTTAGCAGCTTTAGCTTGGGCATATTCAATCAGGTCATCTGCTTTACTCACATCTGTCGGGAAAGTAATTTAAATGGTTTTGGTATTCCTCTACAATTATTTCATTTCCTACTTACGTTAAGGTGGTTTGGATTAGAATATTCAGGCCCTAAAATTCCTCAGTCAAGGAAATGACGGAGTTCCAATTACATTGGGTTTCCGCCATCTCTAGGAACAACAAAAAGTTTAGTTCAGGACAATAAGATATAGTTGATGAAAACACAATGTTATTGATCTAATGTAGCAGGTTTTTTTTAAAGTCTAAATAAGTTACAATTTTAAAAAAAATTCAATATATGCTTCTGCAACTTGCCACTGTCCTAGATTTTTCATTCACCTTGTGCCACACTTCCTATGAGATGTTAGGCAGTAGCCTGCTCCTCTGTCAATGCCTCTCTATAACTAATCCCAGGAAGTGGCCGAGAGTGATCTTGGATGAGGCACACTTTCCTCCTAATGGTAAAACACATGGCCACTCTGGTCACATAGGTGGAGTTGGTAACTCATCATATAGGGAATCACAGCCATGAATTGATGTCTGACAGCTCCCTGGCATTGCACGTTAATGATCCATGCATTTTACCACCATTCCATTCAGCAGGTAACTAAAGCCCAGAAATTACCATTGCCGATATTACTAGATGAACAATGAATGCATTCATGAGATTTCTCCATGGCTGATTTAACAACCAGTTTATTTTGAACAGTCAAAAACCTCTATTAAAACAACAGGAAGAGGAATACCACATAAACAGACTAAATGCTTGTCTGCCAATATCCCCAACAATAGTTTCTAGGCTTAAACCTTTGACTACAAACTTTGGGTAGAATTACTGTGGGGGTTCTATCGATCTTTTATTGTAACATCAGAGGAAACCCCCCAGAAATGGCATTAATGGTATAAATGGCATAAATGCCAAGTGCTTAATTCAAGCAGATTTGGATGAATAATTTGACTATTAAACCTGAATAGTCTTAAATATTTTTTAAATAACGTATAAGTTGCTGGAAAAAAAATTTGTTAAATTCAATTGATTTGGTTAAACAATATTAGGTATTGGCCCTCACAAATCCATTGTGAAAGGATAGAATTCACAATGGGAAGAGAAGGTTAGTGGTTGTACTGTAGTTAAACACATTCTACTCCATGGCCCAGACTTTGCTGAAAAAAAAAGTGTCTGAGTGTCACATGGCGTCATTACTGCACAAACTGCCCAATAACTTGTGGCGAGCAAAAGATACCCCAAATTGCCACAAGTTGCTGGCCGATTTGCGCCGATCTGCCGTCAGCTTTATGAAGACGGTATCTCGCGCTTAACCACTCCATGATTTTCATGATGTTTCTGCATTTGCACATTAATTGCCCTTTAAACTCGCTACAGAAAGTTAAATCTAGTAATTAACAGTGTAAGTACCCTTTTAAGAAGATAAAAATATAAGAAATAGGAGTAGGAGTAGGCCCTACGGCCCCTCAAGCCTGCTCCACCATTCAATAAGATCATGGCTGATCTTCTACCTCAACTCCACTTTCCCGCCCTATCCCCATATCCCTTGATTCCTTTTATTTGAACGATAAGATAATTGTTAATGACTGCCAATCAACCTCTTTTGCCCAGAAAGTGAACAATTGTAAATGCGGCGTCTCATTCCTTCAGGTTGTGAATTGTTTTCGAAGATTTAAATAAGGTCAAACTTTAAATTAAGTTTTCTTTCCCTTACTTTTCCTAGCTGTTTCTTTTGTTTCTCACTTTTTTTTTAATCCAATCTTTCTTTCTCTCTCTTTATTTCTCTTTCTGTACCTGATTTGACACTGAATTCATCCCCCTCAGTCCTTCCTCAATCCTTAAATCTCATTAGTTAAGGAGATACACTGTTTGTCCTGTTGTTCACCACGGTCCTAGATGCCCCGTTTCCCTCGCTACGCTGTTATCAGCTCGCGCTTCCAGCAACTTTGTGGGCTAAAATTTTTAAAACCTAAACATGCATGAATAAGTCTAACTAACAGGGCATGCTGCGAGATGCCCTGCTCCAGCAAAATCTGGGCCCATATTTCATGATAAATAATTCAATCCCATTAGAGAATCTAAATAAAAGGGAGCATGTTGTTCATATGATGGAACACTGCAAGCCTTTTCCCTCTATCAAAATATTTATCCAAAATCTTTCAAGCAGAACTAAAAACATTTAAAAGTATTAATAATAGTTACTTTGTTAAAGATTCGGGAATCATTTTATTTTTGGTCAGGTGCGCATCTGACATGCATATACACGCCAACCGTTCATGCTTCAGGCTGACATTAACGTTTCCCCAGTCCTGTCAGAGTGTCAATGTTTGCAGACTGAAATCAGCATTTTTTTTTACAGCCTCAGGCAATTTTTGTCACTGGTGAATTTGCAATGTTGAAATTCAGGAATTTAAGTACCAGAACATTAAATAACTTGAGTTTACAGTGCCTAAGCACTGAGAAGCTGGATAGCAAGAGAGGTGAGTAAGAACCACAGTGTAAAGCAGTTCAGAAAAGGTTTTATTTCAAAAGCATGCCACTTGGAATTCTGTAAGGAATCTTACAACACCAGGTTATAGTCCAACTGTTTTATTTGAAAATCACAAGCTTTCGGAGGCTTTCTCCTTCTCGTGTCCTCCAGGCCTTTTCAGTGCTCTCACCAGCTTTGGAGCGACTTCACTGATCCCTTTCCAATTCCTATCAGTTCTTTTGGGCTGTTTCAGTGGCTGCTTTATCCTGAACCCTGCAGTTTCCCCCACCCCTACAGAGTTAAACTGCAGAGACAGAGACAGGGAGAAAGAACAAGAGAGAGAGGGACAAGTAAGAAAAAGGGAAGAGGAAAGAAGCGGTAGAGAGAGAGAGAGAAAAGCTGAAAGAGGGAGGGAATGAAGAAAAAAAGAGAGGTAAGAACTGGAAAGAGAGAGAAAGAAAAGCTAGAATACAAGAGACAGAAAGGAACAAAGTGAGGGATTTTGCTCCAACAAAATTTGATGCATCCCAAATTTTTCTACCATGAATGCGAGGAGTTCGGTGCCTGTGCAAATGTTGAAAAGTTGTGTGCATGTGTGGTGTTCTGGGTAATATGTGGGCTTGGCTTCAAAGGGCTTTTCAAAAGATGCTGGAAAATGCACCAAAAAGGGCATGCCTCCAAATCCACTAGAAAATAAACCTTGCACCTTCAGTGGTCTCATCCCCCTTTATAAATTTGTAGATCCATCATTGAGAAAAAGTAATGCTTGTGTACTTTTTCCTTGCAATCCAAGTGATGGATACATTAGGTATACTTGCAGCTTGTTACAACAAGCTCATGTCCCACAGCACCCTCAGCGTAACCAATCATTTTCATGTCATAGACAAGGCCTTTAGGTTTAGTTTTTCACAGAAAAAGGATCCAGGTTGTGAAATATGATTTCGAAACATTAGTTCCTGGAACGCATGCAATGCAACAGAAGTGAACTTATTCTGTTACTGTAAGGTGGTGGCCCTTGTCATAGGTCTATTTTCAGAGTTAGGAACATAGGAACAGGTGTAGGCCATTCAGCCCCTCAAGCCCGCTCCGCCATTTGATAAGATCATGGCTGATCTGTGATCTAACTCCATATCAGCCATGATCTTATCAAATGGCAGAGTGGGCTCGAGGGGCTGAATGGCCTACTCCTGTTCCTATGTTCCTAACTCTGAAAATAGGCCTGTTTTTGTTGTTTTTGAGTTTTCAGTTGTTATTTGAATTGTCAACTTTTTTGGGACTGTGCCAGATTTTGGAGCTACGCTTTAGCTTTCGTGAGTTTTTTTAGGTGGTTTCTAGGGAGACAGGGATAGGAGGGAGTAGGGATACAGAGACATTGCTGGGATGCATCTCTACTCTGCGCTGGGTGATTTTACTGTTGTAAACAATTTTACAACACCAAGTTATAGTCCAACAAATTTATTTTAAATTCCACAAGCTTTCGGAGGCTTCCTCCTTCCTCAGGTGAACGGTGTGGACCGTTCACCTGACGAAGGAGGAAGCCTCCGAAAGCTTGTGGAATTTAAAATAAATTTGTTGGACTATAACTTGGTGTTGTAAAATTGTTTACAATTGTCAACCCCAGTCAATCACCGGCATCTCCACATCATGATTTTACTGTCACAGTGGATCCAAGGCATCAACCTTGACCGGGACTGACACACCTGGAAGCAGCTGCAATTTGTGCAGGTAAGAGATAAATGGGGACATGGATGGGAGGGGGATATGCTAATGTGGGGGAGCCTGGTGTGCGTTTGTGTGTGTGTATGTGTGTACGTGTGAGATAGGGTGGATAGAAGAGAGCCTCCTGTGGGATCCTTTTAGATGAGGTCCGTGCATGGGGCAAGGGGGGAAACCTGCTGAGGAGGTGCACCATAGTGCAAGGAATATCAATAAAACTATTGGAAACACAGGCAGCTGGAAGGTTGAGGTTAGGAATGACGAGGGTGGCCATAGAAGGGAATAACACATGAACAGTCACATTGTTTCTACAGATCAATGAGGTGGCTGAAATGGATATTTAGGGAACTATCCAATCACTAATATAAATATATAATAAAATGTGTTTGAACAATTCCAGTCCTAACAATTGTACTGGAATGTAACAGTTGCGGTTGGTTTTATTCACATTAGGCTCCAAAATGGTATGAAATTGTTATTATCCTCTTCAGTTTTATATATCTTCAGGGCATTATAATATGTCAGCTGAATTTCATCTGCATAACTTTTCCCTATGGATTTCTTTTGCAGATGTTACATGGGTAAAATATGGATTTAGTAAGGGATAATGATCACACTTACATAAAATGTTATGATGTTCTATTATAGAAAACAGGAAGGCTTTGTTGTTACTAAAATATTTTATAACATATCCAACTGTTTTCTCCCAACAATAATAATTCAAACAGGTCATGGCAGAATGCATTCTGTTTACAGTCCAAATGTTTTTAGTATAAATGTTAGCCATTCCACATTTGATTCTTTTTTTCTTTCTCCTTACTTTTTTTCTCCTTATTCCTTCAGTACTGAAGTAGTGAGTATTACTGTTCTATTGATGCCAACAGCCCTTTGGCATCTCCCCTGAATCATGATTTGTTTTATGTGTGAGCTTATGCAGAAAGTGTTGGTGGGATATTCAGATATGGAGGCAGTACATCTAAGCCCATTCTTCTGTTTCCCTGAGGTTCACATTTCCAGTAAGTTAGTGATCAAGCAGGGAACCCTCACTGATTTTCCCCTTAGCCCAGAATGCAGAGCTGAATGAAGACCAACTAATTTTCAGGGAATAATACTGAAAGAGGTTAAGTGACAAAAAGATCTTGGTGTTATTGTGCACAGATCACTAAGGGTTCATGACCAACGTAGAGAAACTGTAGCTAAAGCTAACGGTATTGGGTTGTATTAATAGAACCATTCAGTATAAATCAAAGGACACCATTTTGACACTATACAGGTCGCTGGTCAGACCGCATCTAGAGCACTGTGTCCAGTTTTGATTCCCCCCACATGTTGGGTGATATAGTGGCCTTGGAAAAGGTCCAGAGGAGAGCTACAATTATGATACCTAGCTTAAAGAACCTCAGCTACTCAGATGGGCTCAAGGACCTTGGTCTGTTTACTTTAAATCAACATTGACTTAGAGGTGACCTGATAGAGGTCTATAAAATAATTATAGGGTTGGATAGCGTCCCTATTAATAGATTATTCAAGTTTAACAGATTGGGCAGAACCAGGGGACATGAGTTTAAACTATGGAAGAGAAGGAATAGACTGGATGTTACGTGATTCTTCTTTTCCCAAAGAATTGTGAGCCTCTGGAATGCATTGCCGGCTGGTGTGGTGGGTGCTGACTCTCTGCCTTCAAGAGGGAGCTGGATTGGTTCTTGACTGGGGCAGAGATCACATCATAAAAAAGATAAGTGTCTTTATAGATAACACTTGGTCCATGTGATCTACTGGACTGGTTTCAATTGCTTGAGGGGGTTGAAGAGGAATTTTACAAAGTATGTTTTCCCTTATTAGCCCTGAGTTTTTTTTTCTGTTTTTTGCCTCTCCCAGGAGATTACATGGCTGTGGGAGTGGGTGTGGGGTGGGGGGGCAGGGGGATGGAAGAAGTGTTTAGCCATGATGGTCTGGCCATCATGGTGTGGGGCAGGCTTGATGGAGCAGCTGGTTTTTACCTGCCCGTCAATTTCGTATGTTCGTACATCAAGGATCGGATGGGAACCTTCCTGCCATGTATTATTCAATATTATAATGCAGAATACATTGAACATCTGAGGTATTGGAAGTAGAGAGAAAGAGTAACCAGCTATATTATTTAATTTCCTTATGCAGTAATAATGCTACTTCATGGCTAACATAAAGCAGAAAACTGTTTGCATAAAGTGAAATAAACGATTTTTGATGATATCTGCCGCTATCTTCTCAAATCTCTGCAGTTATGAGAAATGGATACTGTTGATCCATGTAAGGAATCTTACAACACCAGGTTATAGTCCAACAGTTTTATTTGAAAATCACAAACTTTCGGAGGCTTTCTCCTTCGTCAGGTGAAGTGTGGGATTCCTTGAATGTTACCGCATTTATAGTCAGAGAACAATACCTGGTGATTACAGATAATCTTTCCAACTGCCCGTTGTCAAGGCAATCAAAGTGTTCAGACAGTGGGATGTTACATACAGGACCACCGAATATACAAACGGCCAGAACAAAAGACAGAGAGAGAGAGAGAAACATCCGAAAGGAAGAGAAAGAGAGAGAATGACCCGTTGTATTAAAAACAGATAACTTTTTTTCGCTGGTGGGGTTACGTGTAGCGTGACATGAACCCAAGATCCCGGTTGAGGCCGTCCTCATGGGTGCAGAACGTGGCTATCAATTTCTGCTCGATGATTTTGCGTTGTCGTGTGTCTCGAAGGCCACTTTGGAGAACGCTTACCCGAAGATCGGTGGCTGAATGTCCTTGACTGCTGAAGTGTTCCCCGACTGGGAGAGAACCCTCCTGTCTGGCAATTGTTGCGCGGTGTCCGTTCATCCGTTGTCGCAGTGTCTGCATGGTCTTGCCAATGTACCATGCTCCAGGGCATCCTTTCCTGCAACGTATGAGGTAGACAACGTTGGCCGAGTCACAGGAGTATGAACCATGTACCTAGTGGGTGGTGTCCTCTCGTGTGATGGTGGTATCTGTGTCGATGATCTGGCATGTCTTGCAGCAGTTGCCGTGGCAGGGTTGTGTGGTGTCGTGGATGCTGTTCTCCTGAAAGCAGGGTAATTTGCTGCAAACGATGGTCTGTTTGAGGTTGGGTGGCTGTTTGAAGGCGAGTAGTGGAGGTGTGGGGATGGCCTTAGCGAGGTGTTCATCATCATCGATGACATGTTGAAGGCTGCGGAGAACATGGCGTAGTTTCTCCGCTCCGGGGAAGTACTGGACGACGAAGGGTACTCTGTTGGTTGCGTCCCGTGTTAGTCTTCTGAGGAGGTCTATGCGATTTTTCGCTGTGGCCCGTCGGAACTGTCGATCGACAAGTCGAGCGTCATATCCCGTTTTTACGAGGGCGTCTTTCAGCATCTGTAGGTGTCCATCGCGTTCCTCCTCGTCTGAGCAGATCCTGTGTATTCGCAGGGCCTGTCCATAGGGGATGGCCTCTATGACGTGGTTAGGGTGGAAGCTGGGAAAGTGGAGCATCATGAGGTTGTCCGTGGGCTTGCGGTAGAGTGAGGTGCTGAGGTGTCCGTCTTTGATGGAGATTCGTGTGTCCAAGAAAGAAACCGATTCTGAGGAGTAGTCCATGGTGAGTTTGATGGTGGGATGGAACTTGTTGATGTTATCGTGTAGTCTCTTCAGTGATTCTTCGCCGTGGGTCCATAGGAAGAAAATGTCGTCTATGTATCTGGTGTATAGCATTGGTTGGAGGTCCTGTGCAGTGAAGAACAGAGTACCCTTCGTCGTCCAGTACTTCCCCGGTGTGGAGAAACTACGCCATGTTCTCCGCAGCCTTTAACATGTCATCGATGACGACGAACACCTCGCTAAGGCCATCCGCACACCTCCACTACTCGCCTTCAAACAGCCACCCAACCTCAAACAGACCATCGTTCGCAGCAAATTACCCAGCTTTCAGGAGAACAGCGTCCACGACACCACACAACCCTGCCACGGCAACCTCTGCAAGACATGCCAGATCATCGACACAGATACCACCATCACACGAGAGGACACCACCCACCAGGTACATGGTTCATACTCCTGTGACTCGGCCAATGTTGTCTACCTCATACGTTGCAGGAAAGGATGCCCCGGAGCATGGTACATTGGCGAGACCATGCAGACACTGCGACAACGGATGAATGGACACCGCACAACAATAGCCAGACAGGAGGGTTCTCTCCCAGTCGGGGAACACTTCAGCAGTCAAGGACATTCAGCCACCGATCTTCGGGTAAGCGTTCTCCAAGGCGGCCTTCGAGACACACGACAACACAAAATCGTTGAGCAGAAATTGATAGCCAAGTTCCGCACCCATGAGGACGGCCTCAACCGGGATCTTGGGTTCATGTCACGCTACACGTAACCCCACCAGCGAAAAAAAGTTATCTGTTTTTAATACAACGGGTCATTCTCTCTCTTTCTCTTCCTTTCGGATGTTTCTCTCTCTCTCTGTCTTTTGTTCTGGCCGTTTGTATATTCGGTGGTCCTGTATGTAACATCCCTCTGTCTGAACACTTTGATTGCCTTGACAACGGGCAGTTGGAAAGATTATCTGTAATCACCAGGTATTGTTCTCTGACTATAAATGCGGTAACATTCAAGGAATCCCACACTTCACCTGACGAAGGAGAAAGCCTCCGAAAGCTTGTGATTTTCAAATAAAACTGTTGGACTATAACCTGGTGTTGTAAGATTCCTTACATTTGTCAACCCCAGTCCATCACCGGCATCTCCACATCACTGTTGATCCAAGCAGTTATTTAATTTGGGCTATGAGTACAGAACTGGAGGACATGAATATAGAGTAACTAAGCTACTAGCAAAGCTTGAGATTAGAAGTATTTTTTTCCCTAGGTGTATGGAGTAAGGATATTCATTTACGATCCCTGGGTCATGCTATTGTTAAACTAGATGTTGGGCAGAAAAAGTTACACTCCGGATTGTTGGGGATGTGAGGTCTGCTTAGAGGAGAGACTGGTGATGTGGAACCCTTAGGAATATCAAATGTAAAAGCGCATGACAACTATCCTGCGGGGTAGGTATTCCAAATTTATCATTTTTTCAAATGGAAAAGTCTTTCCGAATATCTGTTTTGAATTTGCCTTTTTTTCTACTTTCCTGGCTTACATTGATGTAATATTCTGGGTTTACCTTATCTATAACATCTAATGGTTTATAGACATCAATGAAGTTCCCATTGTAGAGGAATGTGACAAGTGATATAAACACTTTAAAATTAGCTATGAACTACAGGCTACCTTGGGCAACAGTGATGTCAGTGGACCAGGAGATAGTTAGTTGTAAATGAAAACATTGCAAATTCTCCTGAAGCAATACTTGTTGCTGTTTTTAGTATAACCAAGGAGGTAGTGCAATACATCTCTCAAGAACAAAAATATGTATTAGATATTTTGCTTGAACATAGCTTCAAGACTTCCGTTCCACAGGGCAATGCCCTTAACTGATTTAAAGGTGCAACTAATGATAGGGATTTTCTGTTCATGTTGGCCAGTTCTTACCTAAGGCTGAAAATTCATATAAAAGTCATTTGAGATTTTTTAAGATAGTTGTTTTGTGCTGCCAATTATGAATGTAGCAGTTGCAATTTTTAAGTAACTAACCTAAAGTTATAAGTCCAAAAGGTTGCTGAAGAGAAGAACCTGCCAAGCTGTTTATCAAATATATTTAAAAAGTGTTGAATTAGTGTTTTAATCCACTTCTCCAAAATAAGTGGGTCATGAGATCCTCCAGTGACACAGTGGACAACTGCATACTATTAAGTCATTCAAATCAATAAGGGCACAATTACCCTCAACACTGTCTCTCATACCTTCTTCACTCTGGCTGGTTGACAACCACAAATTCTCTGATTGAAAAGGGAAAAATACATGATAGGTTCACATAAAATCCTCTCACGGTAGCCAGCCGCAATTTGAATTAGTGCCTTTGCTGATTTAGGTCAATTGGAAAGGTTCTTCTTTCAACTCTGCCTCACCCAGTCTTCCCTTACTGGAGGTTAAGCATCCCTTTTCACCAGAAGTATTAGCTGCTAACTATCTTAGCTGCTTTAGCCTGACAGTAAAGCACTTTTCAGGGTGCAATAGTTCCAAGTGACAGTTGGTTATAGTGTGGCGACCGTTCAAGGCTGTCAAGGATAGAACTGCTCTAAGATAAGTAATTCTAGTCTTACACAAATATTCCAGGCCAAGTGTGGAAAAAGATAGTGTGATAAGGCTACTCAATCACCTAATCTCAGTGCTAGCCTTATCTTATGTCCACATTCATGTGCGGGGGATCACGGGCTAGTGATTAGGAATAGGAACCTGGCTGACTTTTACCCTCCCTAATCCAGAGATATCCAGAGGCAACTGCAGTACCTTAATCACAGCACTGGCTGAGGTGGACTGACTCAGTACAAACCAGGATCTGAACTTGGGATACATGCCTCAGTACCATAACACAGGGTGCATTTGCAAATGAGGGAGTCTGATTGTTAATTTGTAATGTTAGGGCTGACTTTAACGCGCTCTGACCGGCAGGAACAAGGCTGTGGTATTCCGAAACTCACAATGCTGTACTTACCAACCCGCTTTCACTTCATTCCTGCCTGCCGCCTTGCTCAGGGCCTTCACTAGTTTAGCCCAAGTACTCATCTGAAGCAGGAGAGGGTATCGTTAAAGTATTTAGATCGGTCCTATGATGTCAATAGGACACTAGCGCCATTTGTATTGGAAAAAGCAAAAATAGCGCACGGGGCTGGATTTGGCCAGTGCTACTTTGCAATTCACCTGACTGGATTTCTTAGCAAGTTTTTCCATTAGAATTCATTGATCTTTCTGTTTTCTTCTGCTTTGAAACTTTCAAGAAGCACTGCACAGTGTCAAGATAGGAGTCATCCTGGCCAATCTTCTCTGGTCAGAGAAAGTAGAAGAAGAAGAGTTGCAGCAGGTCGGAGGACCTCAGGGAACTGCATTTGGGGCTCTGAGCAGAACACATTCAAAGAGGGCATCTCACTAGTGTCCTTACCCTGTCCATAGGGTCTATGGGCCTAATGTCAGTTGCCTCCAGTTTTAGGGAGAGCAGTGCATCAGGGGCTGTACTTCTCCAGAGAGGCCGTCATTGTCCTATAACCCACTCTTCCACCTGGCCATGCTTTGCCTATGGCAGTGAAAGTAACTACAGCCCTTAATCTTTACTCCTCAGGCTTTTCCTGGCTGTCACATTAGTCAGTGCACAGTCCGTGTCTGAATCAAGCAGATCATTGATACCATCTTTGCCCTCCAACTTCTACTCCATCCTCACTGAAGAGCTAATTGCCAGCAGTTGATTGACCAGCACTTCAGCTGATCGACTCCTTCCCCTGTTCCCACACCTCACCACCACAGAAACAGTCTCAAAACCATTTCCAGCAGTCCTACCAGACCACTATTGATATACATCACACCTGACATTGCTGACTCAGTAGCTCAGTACCATACCGCAGACAAAGTCAAAAGCTGTGATTTTTATTTTAATAGCTGAAAGAAGAGCCATAAAATATTTTTACATGGGGTCTGAATTTCTTCAATATCTGTTGCACCGTTGTTGCACCAGAAAGTTACATCGTTCACCGGCAGCGGGAATTGCATGCACATTTTCTGGGTAAGTTAACTTGCATATGAAGGAGGAGTAAGGTGTAAGCATAAACGGCGTATTGCACTAAACGCAAGTTTCCTCAATCTTTTTTGTTGTAATATAGTTAGCTATTTCTTCATACTGGAGAGTTATTTATGTATACTTCTTGCTTACCTGTATTGCTTTCCCTCTTTTTATAAAAAGGCGGGAGTCAGGAGCACAGGATCAGCTGAGGCGGCGGAGCAGAGGAGCGGCCCATAAAAAGGCGGGAGTCAGGAGAACAGGATCAGCTGAGGCGGGGGAGCAGAGGAGCGACCCATAAAAAGGCGAGAGTCAGGAGCACGGGATCAGCTGAGGCGGGGGAGCAGAGGAGCGACCCATAAAAAGGCGGGAGTCAGGAGAACAGGATCAGCTGAGGCGGGGGAGCAGAGGAGCGACCCATAAAAAGGCAGGAGTCAGGAGCACAGGATCAGCTGAGGCGGCGGAGCAGAGGAGCGGCTGAGCGCGAGGGTTAGGGAGACAGAAAAAACCCCCCAAAATGACGTCAGCAGAAGGGAAGGAGCTGATTGGTGAGTAGCTGATTGTTTAGGAGGAGGATCAAGCTACTGCAGCTGCTGGAGGCACGAAGTCACAGCCAACAGGTAAGTGATTGGCTGGTGGCTGGTAAGTAGTTTTTTCTTTCCTTTTTTTTTCTCTTGACATTGTAGTTGTGTTAAGCTAACTTAAGGGTTAAGTCATGGCAGGAGATCCCAGGGCCGTGTCATGTTCCTCTTGTGGGATGTGGGAATTCAGGGATCCTTCCTGTGTCCCTGGTTCCTTCACCTGCGGGAAGTGTGTCCAGCTGCAGCTACTGTTTGACCGCTTGACGGCTCTCGAGCTGCGGATGGACTCACTTTGGAGCATCCGCGATGCTGAGGAAGTCGTGGATAGCACATTCAGTGAGTTGGTCACACCACAGATAAAAATTACTGAGGGAGATAGTGAATGGGTGACCAACAGACAGAGGATGAGTAGGAAGGCAGTGGAGGGGTCCCCTGCGGTCATCTCCCTCCAAAACAGGTATACCGTTTTGGATACTATTGTGGGAGATGGCTCACCAGGGGAAGGTGGCAGCGGCCAGGTTCATGGCACCATGGCTGGCTCTGCTGCACAGGAGGGCAGGAAAAAGAGTGGCAGAGCTATAGTGATAGGGGACTCGATTGTAAGGGGAATAGACAGGCGTTTCTGCGGACGCAACCGAGACTCCAGGATGGTATGTTGCCTCCCTGGTGCAAGGGTCAGGGATGTCTCGTAGCGGCTGCAGGACATTCTGGAGGGGGAGGGTGAACAGCCAGTTGTCGTGGTACATATAGGTACCAACGATATAGGTAAAAAACGGGATGAGGTCCTACAAGCTGAATTTAGGGAGTTAGGAGTTAAACTAAAAAGTAGGACCTCAAAGGTAGTAATCTCAGGATTGCTACCAGTGCCACAGGCTAGTCAGAGTAGGAATGACAGGATAGCTAGGATGAATACGTGGCTTGAGAGATGGTGCAAGAGGGAGGGATTCAAATTCCTGGGCCATTGGAACCGGTTCTGGGGGAGGTGGGACCAGTACAAATTGGACGGTCTGCATCTGGGCAGGACTGGAACCAATGTCCTAGGGGGAGTGTTTGCCAGTGCTGTTGGGGAGGGTTTAAACTAATGTGGCAGGGGGATGGGAACCGATGCAGGAAGTCAGTGGGAAGTAAAGTGGTGACAGAAACAAAAGGCAGTAAGGGAGAGTGTACAAAACATGACCGGACAGATGGTCTGAGAAAGCAGGGCAAAGACCAAGGGAAGTCCAGATTAAACTGCATTTATTTCAATGCAAGAAGTCTGATGGGCAAGGCAGATGAACTCAGGGCATGGATGGGTACATGGGACTGGGATGTTATAGCTATTACTGAAACATGGCTAAGGGAGGGGCAGGACTGGCAGCTCAATGTTCCAGGGTACAGATGCTATAGGAAAGATAGAGCAGGAGGTAAGAGAGGAGGGGGAGTTGCGTTCTTGATTAGGGAGAACATCACGGCAGTAGTGAGAGGGGATATATCCGAGGGTTCGCCCACTGAGTCTATATGGGTAGAACTGAAAAATAAGAAGGGAGAGATCACTTTGATAGGATTGTACTACAGACCCCCAAATAGTCAATGGGAAATTGAGGAGCAAATATGTAAGGAGATTACAGACAGCTGCAAGAAAAATAGGGTGGTAATAGTTGGGGACTTTAACTTTCCCAACATTGACTGGGACAGCCATAGCATTAGGGGCTTGGATGGGGAGAAATTTGTTGAGTGTATTCAGGAGGAATTTCTCATTCAGTATGTGGATGGCCCGACTAGAGAGGGGGCAAAACTTGACCTCCTCTTGGGAAATAAGGAAGGGCAGGTGACAGAAGTGTTAGTGAGGGATCACTTTGGGACCAGTGATCATAATTCCATTAGTTTTAAGATAGCTATGGAGAATGATAGGTCTGGCCCAAAAGTTAAAATTCTAAATTGGGGAAAGGCCAATTTTGATGGTATTAGACAGGAACTTTCAGAAGTTGATTGGGAGAGTCTGTTGGCAGGCAAAGGGACGTCTGGTAAGTGGGAGGCTTTCAAAAGTGTGTTAACTAGGGTTCAGGGTAAGCACATTCCTTATAAAGTGAAGGGCAAGGGTCGTAGAAGTAGGGAACCTTGGATGACTCGGGAGATTGAGGCCTGAGTCAAAAAGAAGAAGGAGGCATATGACATGCATAGGCAGCTGGGATCAAGTGGATCCCTTGAAGAGTATAGAGATTGCCGGAGTAGAGTTAAGAGAGAAATCAGGAGGGCAAAAAGCGGACATGAGATTGCTTTGGCAGATAAGGCAAAGGAGAATCCAAAGAGCTTCTACAAATACATAAAGGGCAAAAGAGTAATTAGGGAGAGAGTAGGGCCTCTTAAGGATCAACAAGGTCATCTATGTGCGGAACCACAAGAGATGGGTGAGATCCTGAATGAATATTTCACATTGGTATTTACGGTTGAGAAAGGCATGGATATTAGGGAACTTGGGGAAATAAATAGTGATGTCTTGAGGAGTGTACATATTACAGAGAGGGAGGTGCTGGAAGTCTTAACGCGCATCAAGGTAGATAAATCTCCGGGACCTGATGAAATGTATCCCAGGACGTTATGGGAGGTTAGGGAGGAAATTGCGGGTCCCCTAGCAGAGATATTTGAATCATCCACCGCTACAGGTGAGGTGCCTGAAGATTGGAGGGTAGCAAATGTTGTGCCTTTGTTTAAGAAGGGCGGCAGGGAAAAGCCTGGGAACTACAGACGGGTGAGCCTGACATCTGTAGTGGGTAAGTTGTTAGAGGGTATTCTGAGAGACAGGATCTACAGGCATTTGGAGAGGCAGGGACTGATTAGGAACAGTCAGCATGGTTTTGTGAGACGAAAATCATGTCTCACGAATTTGATTGAGTTCTTTGAAGGGATAACGAAGAAGATAGATGAGGGCTGTGCAGTAGACATGGTCTACATGTACTTTAGCAAAGCCTTTGACAAGGTACCGCATGGTAGGTTGTTACATAAGGTTAAATCTCATGGGATCCAAGGTGAGGTAGCCAATTGGATACAAAATTAGCTTGACGACAGAAGACAGAGGGTGGTTGTGGAGGGTTGTTTTTCAAACTGGAGGCCTGTGACCAGCGGTGTGCCTCAGGGATTGGTGCTGGGTCCGCTGTTATTTGTTATTTATATTAATGATTTGGATGAGAATTTAGGAGGCATGGTTAATAAGTTTGCAGATGACACCAAGATTGGTGGCATTGTGGACAGTGAAGAAGGTTATCTAGGATTGCAATCGGATCTTGATAAATTGGGCCAGTGGGCTGATGAATGGCAGATGGAGTTTAATTTAGATAAATGTGAGGTGATGCATTTTGGTAGATCGAATCGGGCCAGGTCCTACTCCGTTAATGGTAGGGCGTTGGGGAGAGTTATAGAACAAAGAGATCTAGGAGTACAGGTTCATAGCTCCTTGAAAGTGGAGTCACAGGTGGATAGGGTGGTGAAGAAGGCATTCAGCATGCTTGGTTTCATTGGTCAGAACATTGAATACAGGAGTTGGGATGTCTTGTTGAAGTTGTACAAGACATTAGTAAGGCCACACTTGGAATACTGTGTACAGTTCTGGTCACCCTATTATAGAAAGGATATCATTAAACTAGAAAGAGTGCAGAAAAGATTCACTAGGATGCTACCGGGACTTGATGGTTTGACTTATAGGGAGAGGTTGGATAGACTGAGACTTTTTTCCCTGGAGAGTAGGAGGTTTAGGGGTGATCTTATAGAAGTCTATAAAATAATGAGGGCCATAGATAAGGTAGATAGTCAAAATCTTTTCCCAAAGGTAGGGGAGTCTATAATGAGGGGGCATAGATTTAAGATGAGAGGGGAGAGATACAAAAGGGTCCAGAGGGGCAATTTTTTCACTCAAAGGGTGGTGAGTGTCTGGAACGAGCTGCCAGAGGCAGTAGTAGAGGCGGGTACAATTTTGTCTTTTAAAAAGCATTTGGACAGTTACATGGGTAAGATGGGTATAGAGGGATATGGGCCAAGTGCAGGCAATTGGGACTAGCTTAGTGGTATAAACTGGGCGACATGGACATGTTGGACCGAAGGGCCTGTTTCCATGTTGTAAACTTCTATGATTCTATGATTCTATTTTTATTATTGTACATATAAAGGTAGTTTTGATGGTATCTGGATGCAGCATGCTGTTGGAAGATCAACATAACTAGGTATCCCCTGCCTGTCTACCATGTTGTCTATTGTTGGGTTAATGCACCAAAGTATGGAAATAGGTATGGTCTGACTTATCATGGTGCTTGGTTAACAAGTTTATAGGTCAAAAGAGCTATTGTAGGGATGGATTAATATCAGGCTTACTCAAGTTCTTCTAGAGTTTATTATTTTTTCTATCAATGAAGACGACTGCATCCCATATGTAACATGGGATGCACAGCACTGCATGGCAGGACAGCAGTGGTATATTATTTAGCAAACTGCTAAAAGAAATGTATTAACTTCACATATTCCTTCCATTCACAAAGCAAACATCAGTGGTTCTGTTCTTTGTGTTTGATGAGTTTGGTTTGGTTCCAATTAAACAAAATATCCAAACCAAATTGGTTTTGCCAGTCCCTACATTTGAGGCTTAGTGTTTCCATCAGCTTCATGGAGAATTACAAACACAAATATTTTCAATAAAAAAATAAAAATGAAAAGCATAGGAAAAGTACAAAGCCATGACCATTATACTAGAAGGAAAATTTCAAACTGCTGATCTGATAAAAAGGACTCCTGGTTTCTAAATGATTGCAAATAGAATTCAACTTTGAGACACAATCCAGTATTTACAGGACTCACACAGGTGAGTATGACAAATTAAATGTGGAGAGGTAATATAAACTGCAGTTGTTTTTTCTCACAGAGGGTAGAAAGGTCCTTTGGCAACAAATCTGAAAATGTATTTGTACTGAAGGAAAGTGTAATAAGAATGCACCTGCTTAAAATTTATATAGTGACCTACTTTTTTCTGATTATAGGTTTCAAATTGTGACATGAGCTATTTTGTTGCAGCATCCATATGCTGTAAATCAAGACCAGTTGTTACCTCATTTCAGTACCAGCGGCTGTATACATGAATCAAGCCTACACCTGTGGTCAGTCTTATGTTAAGACTTGTTTTCTGAAGGCTTTCTCAGCTAATTTATGATGGAGATCCATAGAATGCAGCAAACAGATCTTAACCCTTTAACCTTAATAAAACGTACTGTTCTTGTAATAGCAGTCTGCAATCAATACTGTCAATATATTCATGAAAGAAACTGTGACATGGCATTTTTATATCACAGACTTAATAGATGCCTCTGCTGGACTGCTAAAAAGAGCACCATGTGGTGGTATGGTTTGTTTTGAGGTTTTGAAGAGAGGAAAAACGGAGTCATCTTGCTTCACATTCTTGTGACTAGTGTTAGAATATAAAATGGGAGAAAATTATGGATAAAAATAAACTGACAACAACATTAAATAATGGCAATACATCCAGTCAGCAAGATAGTACAATCAGCTTGATATATACTCCTTATTTAGCAAGTGATGATTAGCTCTTTATTTGAAATTCTGCATACAACAGACTTGAGGTCGAGCTTTTGCAGCTCTTAGCATTTACATTGATGTGTGGCTTAAATATGAGCGACTCAAGTTATATCGAGTTACATCGAGTCTACACCATTTGGCCCAACTGGTCAATGCCGCCATTTATGCTTCACATGAGCCTCCTCCCACTCCTCTTCTTCTAACCCTATCAGGATACCCTTCTATTCCTTTCTCTCTCATTTGCTTATCTAGCTTCCTCTTAAATGCATCTATGTTATTTGCCTCAACTATTTGCGTAAATAAGTTTCTCCTGAATTCCCTATTGGATTTACTAGTGACTATCATATATTTACGACTTCTAGTTTTGGACTCCCCCGCAGGTGGAAACATTTTCTCTGCGTTTACCCTATGAAACCTTTTCATTATCTTGAAGGCCTCTATCAGGTCACCCCTCAGCCTTCTCTTTTCTCAAGAAAAGAGCCCCAGCCTATTTCAACCTTTCCTGATAAGTATATCATCTCAGTTTTGGTATCATCCCTGTGAACCTTTTTTGCACCTTCTCCAAGGCCTCTATATCCTTTTTATAATATGGAGACCAGAACTATGCAGGGTACTCCAAGTGTGGTCTAACCAAGGTTCTATGCAAATTTAACATAGATTCTCCGCTTTCCCGGTGATATTTTTCAGATTATGACCTTGTTGAATGCAAACAGTTCAAATATCCTACCATAGAATCATAGAATCATAGAAGTTTACAACATGGAAACAGGCCCTTCGGTCCAACATGTCCATGTCGCCCAGTTTATACCACTAAGCTAGTCCCAATTGCCTGCACTTGGCCCATATCCCTCTATACCCATCTTACCCATGTAACTGTCCAAATGCTTTTTAAAAGACAAAATTGTACCCGCCTCTACTACTGCCTCTGGCAGCTCGTTCCAGACATTCACCACCCTTTGAGTGAAAAAATTGCTCCTCTGGACCCTTTTGTATCTCTCCACTCTCACCTTAAGTCTATGCCCCCTCGTTATAGACTCCCCTACCTTTGGGAAAAGATTTTGACTATCTACCTTATCTATGCCCCTCATTATTTTATAGACTTGTATAAGATCACCCCTAAACCTCCTACTCTCCAGGGAAAAAAGTCTCAGTCTATCCAACCTCCCCCTACAAGTCAAACCATCAAGTCCCAGTAGCATCCTAGTAAATCTTTTCTGCACTCTTTCTAGTTTAATAATATCCTTTCTATAGTAGGGTGACCAGAACTGTACACAGTATTCCAAGTGTGGCCTTACTAATGTCTTGTACAACTTCAACAAGACATCCCAACACCTGTATTCAATGTTCTGACCAATGAAACTAAGCATGCTGAATGCCTTCTTCACCACCCTATCCACCTGTGACTCCACTTTCAAGGAGCTATGAACCTGTACTCCTAGATCTCTTTGTTCTATAACTCTCCCCAACGCCCTACCATTAACGGAGTAGGTCCTGGCCCGATTCGATCTACCAAAATGCATCACATCTCTCTGATATTATAGAAAGTTGTTAGATTGTGCAGGCATGTGCTAAAAGTGTAATAAATACCAAAGAGTTATTTTTACACAATGTATGCATCATGAAATACATTTAGGATGTAACCATAAATCTTGCACAAATTGTAAGTCTGTATCAGCGACTTTTACTGGGGACAGCCACAGACACCCAGTATATTAAGATGATTAGCTTGGGGGATGTGTATTGTAGACCCACAGCTCACTCTTTGTTTGAGACGACTGGGAATGAGCGGGCTGCCTTCTCCCAGAGAGATAAGGGCCCATCTATATTGATAAGATTGTGTACCTTGCCATTGTCTCAGCTCCCAGAGAGATTAAGTGCTCAGTTTTAGCATCACTCGATAAGGTCCTCTCGATAAGGTTAAATGTCTTGCCATTGTCTCAGCAAGTTGATGATGTCAGGTGTTGCACCGTCGGGGTCCCTTTTGTCAAGCTGATTGACTACTCTAGCATCATCAACTGGGCTGAGGATGTTTAGCCAGTTCACCACTGGACTTCCTGCTAAACAGTGTATAAAAACCAAGGCTCAGCATAAAAGATCCCTCCAGGAACAGCAGGCTAGGTTTGTTAAGGCGGGCCTGCTGGCAGGAGCCCACGCCCGTGTCAGAAGAAGGAAAGAAATCTGCAGAAGGCAGGATCTGCGGGATCCAAGAGGGTGGGGCCTTGAGAACCATGAGGACCTAGAAGCGAGAGGCCAAGATGCGAGCTCTACCCAGAGTGGAAGCGGGTAATATATCTCCAGTTTCCATCCTGTAAACTGCTGCTTAAATACTGAGTGTATTAAACTGCTCTTCGTAATAAAGTACGTGCTACCGTAACCAATTGGGGTTGACTTGAATCTTTCGGAACTGGAAAGTGAATAGCGGTGCAGGGGCTCCCTAAGACCGTATGTATTCCCAACAAAGTAGAGGACATAATTCATTCTGCTGGACTGTACAGCTCTGCTCTATAGTAAATCTTGGAGTAAGAGATGTCTTTTTTGCACACTGCTAAACAAGGTTACAATATTTCATCACTATGCTTGTACAAAACTGAAGTTGCTAATGATGACAAGTAATACTGAACTCTTGAGGATTTTCACTCTTCCTGCTTTTTCAGTCATTTCTGTCACTTATTTACCTCAGTGTAAGTTATATGTAGTTATGTGGTAGTTTCCCATATATATGCTGATAACACCCAGCTCTATCTCTCTATCATTACTGTTAAATCCATGACCACTTCTGTGTTATGGACTGTTTGACTGATAGCAAGTCATGAATGAGCCAGAGATTCATCCAATTGAACGATGCGTAAACCAAAGCCATGTTATTCGGCAGTGTGGAGACCGCCTGTCACAGGCAGGTGGAGGCCTAATGAAAATGTGAAAGTCACAGCTCAATGACATTATCAGCAGCAAGACGTGATTTTAACATCAAATCGCAGGAGGTCTGCACAGCACCAAAGCTGCCAGTGCAGCAGTATGGCCAGTGGAGGCCAAGGTAAGTCAATTTCTTTCAATTTTGGACAATTACCTTGGGGGGCCAGGAATGCATGCTCCTTCAGGCCCCACAGGGAATCTTTGGGCCTCTTTGCCATGATCTTGCCTCTCCCTACCATGCCCCCACCCCCACTTGCCTTGGAACCATTCCCTTGGGTCCCTAGTAGTGTTCGGCTCCCGCCCTAATTCCCGCTCCCACCTGCTGACCTTGACGTTATTCCCGCCTGCTACAGGCAGAGACAGATCTTAAATATTAACATGAGGCCCAGGAATTAAAATAGCCTGGACCTCACGCCGACAGATTAGTCTGTTAGATGGAGAGTTGGCTGCTCTTTAGGGGTAGTATCATCAGCAAAGAGAGAGCTGTTACTTTTGAAAGAAGAAAGAACTTGTATTTCTAATGTGCCTTTCACATTTTCAGGAAATGCCAAAGTGCTTCACTGCCAATGAATTATTTTCAAGTGTTGTAACTGTTGTTATGTATGCAAACATAGCAGCAAGATCTCACAAACTACAATGAGGTAAATGATCAGCTAATGGAGCTGGAAGCCTTTGTCCCCGCTTTGCCAGCATAAGTGCAGCATAACGGGTGCTAGTGACCTCCGCTCCAGATTTGGTCCAAGTGTCGGGTTCAAGTGTTTTAAATATCTTTGGTGTGGACCCGCACCTGTATAGGTAAATCTTGGGTGCCCGTTGCAGATGGGGAGGGGCAATAGAGGAGCTGGCAAATCACTCATTCTGCAGCCGATGCCACCAGAAAAGAACTTTTTTAAAATTCAGGCCAAGAAGGCCCTTTTAAAAGGCAATTGATATGTTATAAAATACTAGAGACTTTTAGCTTCCTTTTTCTGAACATTCTGGGTAATGAGGTCGAGTGACACAAATTGACTGTTTTGGACTGAAACCAGATTGACAGCCAGATAATAGTAAGTTGTTGCTATTGAGATGTTGTGATCCTTTTTAGCTTTTTCCAGGATCATAATCATAGTTTGTCACTTCAATACCGCAGGCCCTGAGGAGAGATGTTTATCCTGACGTCTATGTCTTCTATCGTGGTCTTGGTACATGTTGTTAAATTTGGTCTCTCCCATAGCTGGCTAGCTGCAATGGGCAATTAACAGGGGTCACAATGTAAACATATCTGACTTGACAGGATTAGGAGCAGGAATACTAGTCTGTTAATTTTAACCAGGAAAATTTAGATGAGAAAGAAAGACTTGCATTTATATAGTGCCTTTCATGACCTCAGGATGTCCCAAAGTGCTTTACAACCAATGCAGTATAGTTGCTGCTGTAATGTAGGAAACGCAACAGTAAATTTCCGCACAGCCAGGTCACAAACAGCAATGAGATAGCGACCAGATAATTTGGGTTTTTTTGGTGTTGGTTGATGGATAAATATCGTCCAGGACACAGAGGAGAACTCCCCTGCTCTACTTCGAAATAGTGCCATGGGATCTTTTATGTCCACCTGAGAGGGCAGACGGGGCCTCGGTTTAATGTCTCATTTGAAAGATGGCACCTCCGACAGTGCAGCACTCCCTCAGTGCTGCACTGGAGTGTCAGCCTAGAATTTGTGCTCAAGTCCCTGGAGTAGGATTTAAACACACAATCTTCTGACTCAGAGGCAAGAGTGGAACCACTGAGCCACAGCTAATACCTAAAGCTTGAGTTTCAGTATCCATTCCTACTTCTGATATATATGTGAAGAATTCACTGTGGCCATCCAATTTTTATTAATGAGTTATTATTCCACCTAGAATTAAACTATCATTTATGTTGAATGATTCTCCATTGCTGCAACATTGGACATGTCTCTTCTTTATATTCATATATTACTCTCAAAGTATCTCACACAGATTTTAATTAATCTCAGCATATTGAAGCTTAGGGAATAATAATAATATATTAAATTGAATTCAGTTTAATTAGATTTCACTTTGTAAAGGAACAAATCTTTCTATACAGACAGTAGTAAAATGTCATCTGTCTGGAAAATGTTGCATTCTCAGAAAATGTCTGCCCACTCTCAATTATCTTTGAGTTTCTACACTCAGAAGGGAGTAAATCACTGAAAGAGCCAATAGTTGACCAAAACTTGGAAATAAGATGGATCTCATCCTTGTGTATAGAGAGGAGATTTAGCAGAAAAATTCAGTAATGTTAGATTCCACAGGCTCAGGAGACCTTTGGATATCCAACCTTTCAATTAACACTATGGATGAAATTATGCGGCACGATTTAGCACCGGCAGGGCCAAGCCTGAAGCAGGCGGACTATCAGAAAATCTTTGGCACTTCACCCATGATTTTTCAATAAGTCACCGGCTGTTTGCGAGGCCTCACCAGTGGTATGAGGTCTCAGAAACATCTTGGCATACAATGCTATGCTCAGCCATCAACTACTAAATTATAATTCATATTTGTTTTATAAAGATAGGAGTATTATAGCATGTGATGCGCAATACACCATTCTGCTGCCTAGGTGACTTTTTAAGGCCACAAAGTCTAATTGCTGTTAAGTGAACATTGGGTGAGGCCAGAGTTTAATTGTTCTTCAGGTTGTAGTAAGGACTCTGGCTTTCTTTTTTATTTAAGTGTGATTGGTAATGTCAGTCAGAGGTTATAGACATTCTCTCTCCTAATTCTCCTGGCCGCTGAACAGATGCAACATGACCAAACTTGTCCAGGCCTCAAAGCACCTAAATTTGGTCGGGCTGGTTATTTGACTTGGTGGCATTCCCAGCACCATCCACCCTCTGGCAGGGCTTTGTGCTTGGAAACGGAATTGAGAGGGGGGTGAGGGGGAGAGGTGGGCTGTGGGAACACAGGGGTAACTGCAGCCTGAGAGGCCTGCAGCTGTCGGACTAATCTCAGGGCTTTTGGCTGCCGTTACATTCTTTGCTGCAGCACAGAAACAGGCCATTTGGCCCAACAGGCCTATGCCGGCATTTATGCTCCACACCAGCCTCCTCCCTCCCTACTTCACCTGGCCTTATCAGCATACCCTTCTATTTCTTTCTCCCTCATGTGCTTATCTAATTTGCCCTTAAATGCATCTATGATATTTGCCTCAACTATTCCTTGTGGTAGCTCGTTCCACATTCTCACCACTCTCTAGTAAATTTCTCTTGAATTCCCTATTGGATGTATAAGTGACTATCTTATATTGATGACCTCTGGTTTTGGACACCCTTACAAGCGGAAAAATTTTCTCTGTTCTTCAAAAGCCTCTAAGCTCAAAGATCATAGGGCAGATTGCCAGGTGCAATGAAGAGGAATATCAGTGCCATAAGCTCCTGTGTCACTTAAGATCTTATCAATTGCTGGGTGTATTCCAAATGACTAGATTTGTTTTTTTAATACTTTTTTTTGAAGTATGATACAGAAATTTGAGTGTGCTGCTTGAAGTGTGATGGATAGATATAGCACACCAAAATTGATGGACTTTCCAGGGTTGAGGAAGGTTTCCTGATTTGCCTACCAACAGCAGGCGGATGTATCTCGGGGGACTACCATTGTAAAGATGCTGGAAAGTCCAGTAGAGGCAGCCTGGCCAGAAGGAATGTCGACCACAAAGCCACCTGCTTCAACCACTCCATCCATTCCATCTGGTAGTGAGTTCCACATTCTCACCACACTTTGAGTAAAGAAGTTCCTCTTAAATTCTTTATTTTTTTTTCGTTCATGGGATGTGGGCGTCGCTGGAGAGGCCGGCATTTATTGCCCATCCCTAATTGCCCTTGAGATTTGATCTCTTATTGGCTATCTTATATATATGCCCCCTTGTTCGGGACTCACCCACAGTGGTAACAGTGTTGGTAGCACAAAATGGGCGATAACAAATTGACAGCTCGTTTTACACACTATCTGATTTTCTTTTCGACTCAAGAAAAGGCCCAGCATACTTTTGGGGACAAATGTTGTCAGGCCAGGAGGAGCAGGAGTGCTCGAACTCCTCTATGATCGACTCTCCCACCGCCCTCCCCTCCCTCCTCCCCCACCCCTCCCAGGCCTGACCTGCTGGAAGCTGGCCAATTTCCCGTTGTCCCATAACTGGCGAGCTGCAGTGAAGCACCATGCCGTCGGCAACATTCAAGTGAAACTCAAACCCAAAAGTGGTTCGGGCCTCCAACACCAACTTCAGGGTGGATGGCACTGCTGTTCAGCCAACTTTACACCCATTTTGGGCGGAAGTCCAAAATCTTCCCCTCTCCCCCCCCCCCCCCCCCCCCAATTAATGGAGAGAAACCAGGACAAACCCTGTGGAATTTCAGGCCCATTTCTTGAGACTTTAGCTGCAGTAACCATACTCTGGCCCTTTACATCATTATAAACCACAATTAAATGCTCGCGTCTGGTTATAAAGCACTAAGTTTATGCAATGTCAATTAATTTTACCATTAAACATCTTAACTTGTAAGCAGCACAAACTGAACATCTGGTTGATCCAAAAAAAAATGGCACCCTAATCAGTTTGGTGGTAAATGAGCTCATTTAGCTACAAAAATGCCTCAACGCCTGCTGATTCAAAAATAGGCTTCTATATTTTCCCAGTGGAATTAAAGCTGTCAAAAGAAGATGAAGTTTCAGTTGCAAGTGAATACGTTTTTTGCTCCAAAAAAGCTAAATGCAGAATTGAAGACAGACACTTTCGTAAGTGTCAAAAGGAAGAGCTCTGTGTGCTCTAGTTAGTTTAAAGAAATCAAAAGACAAATCCAAATCATGACTACTGTTCAATATTTGTCAAACGTGTCCAATCTTTACTCATATTTGGAGGAAAACGCAGGAAATAAAATTTAAAGTAAGTGTACTGCACTTCACACAAAAAAAACAATGAGACAGAACCTCCCACTATAACTGTAGTGGATAAGCAGTGGTAACCTCAGAGAAATGGTGTTTGTGCCCATTCTCCGGGGTTCATGCTGATCTGTGCCAGAGTTACAACTGGCTATTGGAAGAACCCCTGTAGAAATTACTGGCAAATATAATTAAGTACCTGAAAAATAAAATATTATTGCATTTTCCTTAAACTGGTTATTTTCAGTTGTATTTAAATTGAATATTGTGGCCCTGGACTTCCATGCCATTTTCAATGTTTTTTTTCTGTGCAAAATTAGGGTATCTTTTTGGTTTTGAACAGCACAATGGGTTAAAGCCGTTTCTGCCAACTTTAGGCTCCAAAATTAGTTGCCCCCTCCCTGCGAGTATCCTAACGTGATTTGGCCATTCTCATGATCCAACCACCGAGCTCGAAGTGAGCTCAATACAATATACGGCTAGTGATGCTATAGTCAAGAAAAATATGTCAGTGGGCAGAACAATGACAGGAGAAATTTAATTCACTCCCTATATATTTAAGTGTAATAACGATTCAGTGGCTGCATGAATAATTTAGAGTCCCAACGTTATATTTTCTCCATTTAATAAAAAGTTCATACAATTTCTTAGCGTACTATTAATGGATTGATCTGTGCCCCTTTACATGAGCGCACTTATTGCATTGACTTCATCATCAACATGAGCAACATCCATTAGAATCTTTCAAAACTGTAGTGGCTATTTCTTAACATTATTACAATGTATATTTCTATGTTGGAAGGGAGTCATATTCAATGCAAACTTGAAAGTAAACAAAAAGATAAGCGGTGTTTGACCACCATTAAATCAGTTAAGTCATCGGCTAATTGTGAAACACATTTTCCTTTACGCTAAGGTCCAAAACTAGAGGAATCAGGGAAACTGATGCTGTGCACTATTGATGGTGGTAAATAATGAAAGGTACAGAATTGAGAAGGAAAGAGACATAGATAAATCTTGGGAAAATTGAAGGGATGAAATTGATGGTGACATGCTTAATGAAGAGAAATCGGTCAGATCAATTTAATGGGGAAAAATAAACATTACGATAGCAAAAAGTAAAGAGAAATAGAGAAAAGATGAAAGGAGGGCAAATGTATATGGGGGCTGGAGGGGATGCAGTTGAAGTTATATGCTGCACTGGAGAGAAAGGCTGAGATTTATGGATGACCCCCTAATCCTGCACCAATGAGACATTTGTTCTATTATGTGCTGTACAATTGCAATGGATTGTGTGGCTTAAAATTTGAGTATCTTTTTCCCTTACTGAGGGAGATACAATTTCTAGACCAAATCATAACCATGGGCAGGACTTTAACTGTGAAAAACAGGTGGATTGGGGGCAGGGGGGCATTGAAAATGGCAACAATTTCAGACCCGCACCCAACCCGCCTCCAACCTGCCCATTTCTGGTTTTCACTGGAGCGGGACGAGGGGTGGGCGACCAACCTGCTCCCAGGAGGTGGGTTGGTCACTGAAACCTATCAAGGAGGCCGTGGACCTCCATTTTTCGCGATTTTAGCCTCTGGGGGCCAGGATTCCCGGGCCTTCTCCTTCATGCTTTGTTAGAGGAGGCGAGAAGGCCCGAAACTAAAGGTGAGTGCCTTTCTGGCACTGTTTGTGGGCCTGGAGAAGCAGGAGCGCTTCCCCCAGGCCCAACAAGCATACCTGCAGTGACCCCACTAACGATCTCAGACCCGCCCCAAAAATCCTGGACCTCCACCCAACGATCACAGACCCCCGCGATGATTCCCTATCCCAACCACTCTGCGCCCCATGACTAACTCCCCCAGTGATTGACCTCTGCTGACTGACCTCCCACCCCCCCATGACTGAATCCCCCATGACTCCCATGCCCCCCGTTGCCTCCATGCTCCCTGGTGCCCTCATGCCCCCTGATTCCCCATGCCGATCGATGCCCCCATGCCCACCGATGCCCCCGTGCCCATCCAAGCTCCCTGCATGCCCCATGCCCCCCCCTCCCCCCATATCCATACAATCTATGACTTACCTGAAGACTTACCTTTTCATGCCCTCTTCCTTGCTCTGCTCCTGTTCGATTGAGACCAGCCTGGCAATCAGGCTGGTCAGTCGGACGGAAAACTGACAAAAAAAAAGACGGCCTTACATCAAAATCGTAAGAACGTCCGGGAAACCCGTAATGCTGGGTTTCCCGCCCATGATTCGACACCCCCCCCACCCCCCCACTCCCTTCCTGGCTCCGAGTCAAAATCCTGCCCCATGTATCCCATCCTGCAAAGCTTCAGACACTTGGCTAAAAAGTGAAGTGCAGGCCTTGCGTCTGTGAGAATACAAAGGGAGCCAGCATTCCACAGGAAGTGATATATCTGACATCAGGCCATCAGGCAAAGTGATTGGGAATATTGCAGAGACAATAGAAGTGTGAAACAGACACATTGAAAACCAACTGTCAGAAACAGATAACAAGAAGTCCCAAGGCCTAACCAAAGACTCAGGACTTGGACACAGACTAATCCAGTTATGTTAATTGCAGGAGCTTTATTCAGATAAACCTCGTGATTGGCATATACAGGATGAGACATCTTAAATGTCTGCAACCGAAAAATCCAAATACACAGAAAGATAAGGGCATGTCCCTCCCCCATAAGCTAGGTAGAATTGACAACAGTTAACCCCATAGAATGGACATCGGAAAGGTGTCTGGAACAATGGGCGCCCTGGAGGGAAGATGTCCAGGACAGATCACATCGTGGAACTAATGTCGTTAAGCTACCAGAAGCTAATATGCTTCAGAAAGATATAAAAACTGAGGTACTGTCCCATTACAAGTCAGGAGCAGTTTCTCGGGACTGGCGGAGGTCCAAACACCCTACGATCCAAGCCTGATCATCCTGAAATTTCCTAGGGACAGGTTGTACCATCCTTGTTTATTTGATATAACTGTATTAGAATGTTGTTATATAAATATTTGTTATTTGGTATAACCGCATTAGAACGTTGTTCTTGTGCCTGTAATAAAGCTTGCATATTCGATCACACTCAGACCCAAATCATTATTATCAAGAAGGATTAACATCCCTTGGTAGCATAATAATAACATATTTTCAACACTTACACAGTGCTTATTTATTTTATATCTGTGAGTTATCCCTCATATAACACACAATTTTTTTTTATTCTTGGGATGTGGGCATTGCTGGCAAGGACGGCATTTATTGTCCATCTCTAGTTGCCCTTGAGAAGGTGGTGGTGAGCCTCCTTCTTGAACCGCTGCAGTCAATGTGGTGAAGGTTCTCCCACAGTTCTGTTAGGTATGGGGTTCCAGGATTTTGATCCAGTGACGATGAAGGAATGGCGATATATTTCCAAGTCGGGATGGTGTGTGACTTGTAGGGGAACGTGCAGGTGATGGTTTTCTCATTGGGGGAGTATCCATCTGAATCAAAGAACTTAGAACTGGTCAATAAAATCTAAAACTGTGTTAACCAATCAATTAAATTAGGAATTAATGGACTATTGTATTAGGTGAATTTCAAACTTCACCTGTCTGCTTGAGTTAATTATTGGCTTTTAATTAGCTGAGCGAGGTGATCGAATATGATTTGGATTTCAGAGTTATCGCCTTGCTCCTGAACATTGTCAAACAGATTGAGCCTGTATTTAAGTGTTCTAGCAATGATGTTATTCTGACTTGCTTTAATCAACTGTCTTGTTACTACTGCATATATTATGTACACCAGGGGCATGATTTTAACTTGAAGTCGGGAACTTAGCGGGTGGGTGGATTTGCATGTGGGGAACCTGGAAGTCAAATGTATGCGTTTAAATCTGCAATCGCAACTCGATTGCAGTCAATTATCCTTGCTTCCGGGTTTCGTGTCTCCAAGTTGTGCAGCGAGCTTACTGCACACTCAAATGACGCGATTCAAAGTGCTTTATTTAAAGGGCCTGTCCAAGATTGGATTTTGAAGGAGAAAAGAGAAATGGAGTCCAGGAGAGCAAAGGCAATGCTTAGATTTACTGATGCTTCCCTAGATGTACTACTGGCTGCAGTGAGAGCCAGGAGGGAGGTAATTTATCCCAGTAATTGGAGCATGAAGCCTGATTCTGTCACCAGGAAGGCGTGGCTGGAGGTGGCAGAAGAGGTGAGCAGCAGGAGCACGGTGCTCAGGTCTTGGTTGCAGTGTAGGAAGCGATTTAATGACCTAACCAGGTTTAGGAAAAGTGAGTGCATTTGCTGATTCACCCACATCCTGTGAAATGCAACACCCCCCTCTCACTCTATCTTGGCAAGCCTACTCCATCACATCACTCCTTACACCCACTTAAGTTTCAGCTTTCCTCACCTCCCCAATTGTGCACCCACCACTGACAGTCACCCCAATCCTGATGCAACGTGATGCATTTGTCTGATAGTCACCCTCTGATGCATCTATTTCATTGTCAGCCTCACCCGAAGCAATGCATCCATCGGGTGAATATGTCACCTTCAGTCACTCACAGGTCTGTTCTTTCTCCCTTTGTAGAAGAGAGTGCAAAATGTAAAGGAGAGGACAAGGACTGGAGGTGGATCGCCACAAATATTGCCGTTTACAGATGTGGAGGAGAAGGCCTTGGAGATAAGTCGCACCGTTGCATGCCCATCTGTTGGAGATGGAGAGACTGGCAAACCGCAGAAGGCTGGGGGCAGAGCTTTAACATCTTTCACGCACATGATGAATTGATTTTATTAATGATTGAACTATTACAGACCTCAGTATGGTCAGTGGAAAGATTGTCACTTTTTGGATGAATATTTAATATCAGCTTCTGTTGTCTTCCAGGGCCTTCATGAGGAAAGTGCTGAGATGGAAGAAAGCAATTCCTCAGAGGATCTCATTCCTTCTGAGGGTGGACCGTCTCATGACATACAGACATGCACCAGCGCAGATACTGGCACCTCGATGGGTCATGTTAGACAATTAGTTGGGTTGTCACCTGGTGATTCACCACTCACAAATGTGCACGAGTAGACACTGGTGGCAGGGGCAGCTGTGGAGAGTCAGCATCAGGGGACGTACTCCTCTCCAAGCTCTGCTCAGCTGGACACAGATGGTGAACCCCAGAAGCCATCGTTTAGAATGAGAATGATAGAGGTACAGCTGCACCTTTGCGAGGTACTGGAAAACGTGCCACGCACACACTTCACAATAACGGAGAGGATGGAGGAGTCCAACTCCATTGCTGGTAGATTGGTGGCGCAGGTAGGTGCGGACTCTGGATGCCAACATGTCTGCCGCCTTAAACAGGCCGACAGATACTTTAGCTGTGGCCTTACAGTGTGGCACATCTGCTCACTAGCCTGCTGGCCAGCAGAGTGATGTTGCACTGGCACGGGAGAGGGATGATGGCGGAAGGGGACATGGAAGTGGTGACTCCACTCAAAGCGCTCCCATGTCTCACCCGTTACCGCCCCCCCCCTCCCGCCACAAGCAGTACCCACAATACTACCTCCTCTCCCGATGGCCGAGCCTGCCCCTGCACAGGTGCAGGTGGCGCAGTCTTTGGCGAGGCCCTCACGGGCTCCAAAATCCAGAGGTCATAGGCCGAAAGCATCTCAGCAGTCCGGGCAGGTATCTAAGCAACCTGCCACTATATCTGCTGAATCCACAGGGGTGCACCACGTAGAAGTGGTAGAAAGAGAAAAGCTAAGCAATTGTAATTCACCAAGGGTATGCACAAGAATGTTTGACGAGCTGTCATGTTGTTAATTAATTAATTTTTTTGTTATGGCACATTAAATTTAATCATTATCACCATCACTGCCACGTCTTGGCTATTATTGAATCCCTTTTGTGAATTTGCCCTTTCATGTGCTTCATCATGAATGCCAAGACATGATGCCACCCATTGGGTGCATGTACAATGGGTGTGTGCGTGGTTGAAGGACTGTTTTGTGCAAAGGGAGGGGGGTGTTTGGTGGGGTTAAAATAACCCGCCAGCAGTCTAGCTGTCTAAGAATCATAGGTACGTGATTGCTGTCTCTCACTTGCCAAACAATTGGAGGAAGGACAAGATTTTCTTTTTAATTAAAACATTTTTTCCTCTTAAAATGTGACTGTTAAAACAAATAAAAAACTGATGAAGAACTTTAAACCAGTCATCTAATGCGGTCATGTTGATAATGCATTTGTGTGGGAATAATCACAAAAATAAGGGCCAGAACTTGCTCCGACCGGCGTGGCAAGGCTCTATGAGCAGGTAAAAAGTATGAAGGGTCATACTGCGTGGTCCACGACGACCACTTGCTCCATTTTGAATTTTTCTCAAATGGTGGGCTCCAAGATCAGCGTAGGCCCTCATCTGCATGCAAAGACTGTGGGAATGGAAGCCCCGCCCACAAGCAGGCAAGTATAACTCATTCATTTAAAGTGACATTCCCTATGTTCGTCTAAATAAAAATTTAACATACTTTATTATAAAAAGGCAAGGAAATTATTTATAATGTACTGAAACATACAGAAATTAAAAGTTAAAAAAAATGAATATTTTTTAATAACTTTCTTTAATGATCAAAAATATTATAATAAGAATAATTAGACATTCCACATTTTGAAAATGTAATTTTTTGTTGTTTTGCAGTCATTTTAAGTCACCGCACTTTTAATAAGTAGTGTAGGGCTGGTATTTTCAAGCCTACCTTTTCGTGGCATAACTATCTTCATTCCAGCTGGGCAGATGGGTAAGTTTACAAATGTTTCCTGATTGTACTGATTGTAGCGTGGCTGGCCCTTTAATTCGTAACTGTCAAAATGCCGGTGAACCAATCGGAGCAAGTTCGCGATTTCGGGGTTTTACAGCGCATGTGTACATTCGCGAACTTGCTCCGATGGATTCGCCGGCGGTTGGAGAGGACGCCATTGAGGAATGGCGTCCCGACTGAGTAAGTTCTGCCCCGTTGGTTTCTGTGGAGCAGGAGATTCGTATTATGTCAAGAATGGCTAGTGGATAGGATTGACTATCTTGGAAAGTGGAACTACTTACTGAGCGAGCTCTATAAGCAGAGACAGGTGGGCGAGTTATGCAGAGGTGAAAAGTAGACATTGTCAACTTCTGTATCTACTCTTCAGAAAGCTATTAGGCAATACAAATTAACCTGTATGAACAGAAGTTCTGGGACTGAGCCTGACTAAAGAAAGATTTAATTTCAAATTGAGTTACTTGGCACAGAGCAGTCATTCTATTTGACTTTCAATCATTGTCATGAACCCTATGCTATTTCTGTGATATTTGCTTTCAAAATTTTCTTTCCAGTACTCTAACAAATTATAAATATTGGACTCGGAAGATAGTACTTCCTACTTGCTGTCAATCACAATGATCTCAGCCTCCTACAGATTATTTTTTAAATGTACAAAGTGCCGTAAGCATCGAGATAAATGCCTGAGATACTCTGAGATACAGTGAGTACTGTAGCAGCAGACTAGGGACTAGCAGATAAGTAAGGAACAATGCTTGGCTCACTCACTTGACTCAGCTAACATTTCTGGATGTCTCATGAATGTTTTTCTGCCATTTTTCATGAATGTCTACTACAAGAGTAGCTGGCACTTGCAGCCAAACAAGGCAATAGGGACTGGCACATGGGAAAAGAAGAAAATGCCACAATTTCCCAGACTCTAACCTGCAAGCTCTTCTCAAGGAAATAGATAGCTGGTGACATGGGCTGTTGGAAGTCCACAGAAGAAAACTTGAGTGCCAGAAATGCCACTCAAGCCACCAGGAGGGAAGTGGCACTGGCACTGAGTGCCAACTTTTACACTCCAGGACTGCAGAGCAGTGCCACAAGAAGTTCAATGAGCTCAGCAGGGGAGGCAACGTAACACACCAGCCACTTTCTCTTTTCTTCCTTAGTCACCTTTTGCACCAGCACACTTTTCACTATCCTAAAGCAACATTTATACAACTAACGCTTCACAATTCACTTTGGTTAAGGGGGGCTTTAACTGTGTATCTTGCACTATGGTTACCCAGCTCCCTAACTGCAATTACTGACATGCACAACCCTAAAATTCCTTCCTCCATTTTAACAAGTGGATTACCCCACATCTCTTATTTCAGCTCTTCCACATCATTTGGTACACACACCTCAACTCTCGCCTTCTCTGAACTGACTTAATCTTGTAGTCAGGGAAAATATAAAAGAAATCCCTCTGATCTTCGGGGGGTTAGACCCCTGCCATGGCTTAGACTCCCAAGTGGGTCCCACTTCCACTTGTATCAGCCAGGCACACCTGGTGAGACTAGGCGTATTAGTGCCATTGGCTTGCAGGAAGTGGGGTGTGCGGAGCAGTGGATTCAGGGATGATTCTCTGACAGCCTTGATGTTATGTTGGTTTGGAAAAGGATGATGGTAGAGAGGTAGACACATAGCCAATCTCTGGTAGTATGTTCCCCAACTGTCCAGGGAAGCTAATGTACCAGTTTGCATGATTATGACAGGACATTTCGTGAAAATATCTAATTTTCAGGAATTGAGAAGTCCACTCCCTCAAAAAAAAAATCACTTAGTGTAGTGTTTGGAACAAATTGGCTTAACATGTTTCCGAGAATGAACCCCTTAAATAATCCAAATTATTTTCTTAACATACTTGGTCCTGCTTGACATTGGAGCTTATAACTTTATGCATCCACATTGGGGTCTGGAGCAGTCCTGCAGGTCTTTCTGAGGTGTGAGGCCACATTATCTGTGACCATTCCACCTGTGACCATTCCTTAAAATTAAGAGAATTCTCAGGCATATTTCTTTGTTATCTTTTATTCTTGTTAAGTCATTTTTTTTGTTAAGAGTTTCTCAGCCTCTAAAGATACTGTTTGCTTAATACTATATTCATTATTGAAACTGCTAAAAAAATTGACACTTAAAAAGATGAAAGCTTGAAAAGCACAAAGTAAAAAATCTACACCATGCAGGTGGCTGTCAAACAGATTTGCTGGCAGTTGCAAAGTCATTAACAGAAATAGCAAATCTATTTTGTTTAGCATTGTGTTGAACTGGAACCATTTGTCATCCATGACTTGCAATCATTTATCACTAGCTACAGCAGACCAATATCGTACTTAACTCCAATCATAGTATAAAAGGAAATGGCCTTTTACCTAGCATTGGAGGAAAATTAGTGTGTTAATCACATGTCTGTGTCATCCTTCTTCGAACATACAAATGGAAGTCTCTGGGTTTATGCTGTCAACCTCCTAGGAAAGAGCTAGACCAACAGTTACTGGGCATGGTGTGTCGCATATTTAGTCTCCCAACAATTCTCAAATGAATGTTATATATTAATATATGCTGTAAGTGATTATTGTTTTGCCTTGGTCATTTTGATATATCTATGTGAACCTTCAAAATGTATTCAGGGAGCTTCAGTCTATCATTTTGATAAAATGTTATAATTCTGTTCATGAACACAAAAGTAGATATAATTTAATGCTATCATATAACTATTTGACACCTGATTCATACCTTCTTTAATTAGATACGAATTGTTGGTATCAAAAAGATTCTGCTTATGGCAATTCATTTGGTAATAGCTATTTCCGCACTTAAAGCTACACTGTCAGTAATTATATAATGGCCATTATCATTTGATAGATTGGAAATTACCGTGAGTGATGTTATCTCATGAACGTTTGAGGCATTTGTATCAAATTCCATTCTTCGCTATTTTAACGGAAATATTAACCTGTTTATTTTAACTGGATTATATAAACATTGAAATAGAGAGGAATTTAATACGAATAAAAATGTGTTTTGTGTAACACTGCTCCCAGTCATTTCCAGGCTAATATTACACAAATAAAAGGCATTAATAATGATCTGGTATGTCGTGTATTTAATTAAACGTGGAAGGCTGTATTCATTTTATTGTGATTGTGTTCTTTACTTATAATGTGAGTTAGGATTAGCAGATTATTCCATCATATATTTTCTTTATTAGTATCTGTTATTGATCGATTGCCTTTCATATAGTAGGTCCTTGAAGGAGCTAAATGCAGATTCTTTACTTTCCATGATTTCCAATTTCTTTGCTTGCATTAATTTACGTTTTATAAGGCCACATGGCTCCAAAGTAAAATGTTCTTGGGACCTTGGAGTGTTACGGTCAGAAAAAATCTCCACTGAAATGATAGAGTGCCTCTATCTCTCTCTCTCTCACACAGTCACGATATTAAGACTGTTAAGAGTAGGGATGTAAATGTTGAGTTTCCCATCACATATCCTCTTGCTTACGAAAACCACAGTAACATTACCCACCTCGGCCCGTCCCACAGAAGCCCTTTCCTGCTTTTGTCAATTCTCCTCTGCCAATTGCAGTGCTAGTAAACCACTGAATCTCATACACATCACATATGTGCTGGGACCGTTTTTGTTCATACATATAATGATCTGGATTTAGATGTAAGGGGGTGGATGTCACGTTTTCTGATTATAACAAATTGGAAAGAAGAATGCAGGAGACTACAACAGGATATTAATAGGTTAAGAGAACTGGCAGATGCAATTTAACACAGAAAAATGTGAGGTGATACAAGAATAAAGAATGGAAATATACTTTAAATAATTTCTCAGTGCACTGGAGGAGCAAGGGGATCTAGTTCAGAAACATAAATCATTAAAAGTGGATGGAAAGGCTAAAAAAAACTTTAAGAAGGCAAATGGAATTTGGGGCTTTAGTTTGAGAAGGATTAAATACAAAAACAAAGAGCTTGTAATATTTAGGCCACATCTGGAACATTGTCCTTAGACTTGGGCTTCTCAATATAGGAGGGATAAAATAATCCTGGAGAAAGTGTAATGCAGATTTATCAGGATGATACCAGGGATGAGGGTTTTGAGTTGCGAGGGAAAGCTGGAGCACCCTAAGCTACTTTTTCTGGAATTGGGAAAATTGAGGAGAAATTTAATGCAGATGTTCCAAAGGATATCAAAGTTTTTTGATTATATCAAATTGGAGACTACAATGCGATACTAATAGGTTAAGAGAATTGGCAGATGCAATTTAATACAGAAAAATATGAGGTGATACAAGAATAAAGAATGGAAATAAACCTTAAATAATTTCTCAATATAGTGGAGAAGATTTATGGTCAGAAACTCAGATAAAGGATAAAAGAAATAGACAAGATAAACATTTGTAGGCAAATTAAAAGCCATGATCTCATGATATACATTAGATACATAATGGGGAGATTAGAAGAAACCTTTGCATGCAAAGAGTTAGCAGAATGTGGAATACTTTGCCACAAATGGTGATCAATGTTAAAGTGATTACAACATTCAAAAAGGTACTACATAGTTACTTAAAGCAGAATATAAAATGAGGATATAGAGAAAAACACAGGAAAATGGGACTGTTTAAAATCAGCTCTGAGAGGGGCTTAAATTTATACAGCTATGGAGGACTGAATAATTTGCTCCTGTGCTAAAATGTCTATGTTTCTAATACATTAAACGTGTTAAATTTCAGACTTTTATCGATTACCACTTATTTCTATAGCATAATTAATTCTCCTTCAAAGTTTAGTTACAAACAGACCTTTGTTTGAGTTCTGCAGCTAAAGTCTTTCTACTTAACCTGATTTGAATTTCTAATATTAGCGTCAGTACCAGAAATCAATAGAATATTTAGAAAAACATATCGATTAAAGTTTCATAATACTCAGAGACATCTCTCTGTGCACGAGGAACACCACAGAAATGGAAATTGTTCTTGTATTTAGCTGACGCAGAGCAATTTTATACTAAACATATAAGGGATGAATTTCTTCATAGTGAGTTACTCCACAGATGCACCTTTTAAAAAAAAAAACAATTGTGTCTGTTGGTGGCCTGCGAAGGGAGTTACACATGGGCTTCCTGGGTCTGCTCATTCGCAAACCCATTGGTGCAGTCCTTGGCGTAAAATGAGTGTAATCAGCTGAACTGCATGGAAACTTCTGGTGCAGCCTTTAAGAAGGCAGTTCACCCCCGCACCCCCAGCAGCAGACTGGGGGACAACCAGGGTAGAAAGGAACAGAGCTTGCCTCTTTCACTTCACTCTCAAATAACTTCACTGCATGTCTTATCGATAATTTTATTCTACTTGTACAGAATATTTACTACTGAATGACTATCTGGATCCAGATGCCCTCTTCCGTTTACAGATGCAGACATCTGAGTCTTCTTGGAAGAGACTGAAGGCAGAAGGCACAGACTCCTGGGTGTGTGTGCCACCAATTCTGCTAAGAATGTAACCCTTGCTGCCTGGAGGGAGGTGGCACTGGCACTGAGTACCAACTTCCTCACCCCAAGGACTGCAAGGTAAGACACGGGACATTATCTGCTTTTCTTCCTTGCCAGCAACACACTATTCATCCTCTTAAAGCAACAATTGCACAACTGACCCTTCACAGCGCACTCTGGTTAAGGAAGGCTCTAACTTGGTTTCCTGCACTATAGCTCCACAGCTCCACTAGCACCACTTATTTGCATGCGTAACCCTAAAATCCTTTCCTCCTCTAGAACTCTTATTTCAGCTCCCTTTTGCCACTTGGCACACACTCCTCATCTGCTAGCCTTATCCTCATTTACACTATCTTCTTGCAGAACAAATTGGTATTTAATGCCTTCTAAAGTCAGGACACTGGAGGAGGCATCCCTACCTTTAAACCCCTCACCCCATTTGAGGAGAAGTCCATGGAGCTTGTAGGATCTCACTCAGCTTTTGTAGTGGGAGATGGCGAGGTCAGCAGCATCTTGCTGATGCCAGGTTAGTGACTGACCACCTACACTGTTGCCCTGGTTTTCCTGGCATTCCTGGCACACCACACAGACATAATCTTCCACTATCTTTTTCTGTCTTCTTAATCCCTAGTGGGTAATCCTTTCTTTGCTTCTACACTTATTTCCTGCAAATCCACTACAGCAATGGGGGCACGGAGGAGAAGGAGGATGATGATGAAGAGGAGGAGAAGCTGGGGACTTATTTCTCCCTCGTCGCATATGATGATGATGCTGATGAGGAAGTGGAGTATTAGAACCAGGACAGCGTCACCATGCAGCTGTGTGATCCTGCCCCTTCTTCTTCTGTCCCAACCACTGCCAACTCACCATCTGTTAGTGAGGATGTGGCACTGGGTGATTCACGGAGCACAAAGGACCCGGAGGAGTGGGAATGGGTGAGGAAATGCCAGCTTTCGTGCGGAGGCTGAGAAGAAGGCTGCTGAGTGCTTCAGAGTCCTGGGACCCAGAACTCATGCCTGAAGAGAAGGACGGTTTGAAGAACATTATACTTAGGTGCGGGCACTGAGGTCAGTCTCCGAGAATGTGCGACAACTGACAGCTGTGACTCTTGAGTCTACAGCTGTTCTTTGAGACAACATCACGGAAGCTTTCTCTTTGCTGCAGGCACGATGGGGCATGTGGCAGCTTCACTGGAATCTGCAGCAGAGACCCAGCTAAGTTGAGGTCAGGGACCAGTCGGAGATTCCACATCCATGGACTGCGGGTAACGGGTTTGAAAATCTTCCGCTGGACTGACCCTGTGAGACACAGTCAGAAGCAAGTGCAGGTTGTTGTAGTGAAAAATTCAAAACTGCAGGTTCAACAAAAGCATTTCAAATCTGTATAAATCAATGTTTAAACTCCCCAGACTCTTTAGGCTCTCCAGGTGATCCTGACAGCTGCTGTGCCTCACAAATCTCAGTCTAACTTGGCCAGAGTACACTAGCAGTGTAAACTCACAGCTGCTAAGCCACAGGCTCTCACTCTGATCTATGCAAATGAGGCCGGCAAGGACTTGGCAGGTAGTTCACGGGAAGCTCAAAAAGTGCCAGGAGACTCGGGGGGGGAAGGGTTTTAAAGACGCAGTGGTCAAAAGCAACTTCCTGCACCGTTTATGCATTATGCACCGTTAAAGTGCTGAAAAGAGCAAGGAAATTCACCCACTGTGTAATTTGCATAATCACACCAACAAAGAACATTCACTAGTTTTTCCTGGACCTTCATCATAACTGTGTGACATAAAGCTGCTATCCTCAGTGGACTGCATGACTAACTTTAGCAAGCGCAGTAGATCCCAACACCACGGTGGACTTTCAAGAATCATAACCACTCTTAACCACAAAAAAATGATCCACATGTAATCTATATCTAAATGTATAAAGATTTATATATATCTACAGAAGGATTTACCCGAAATGATTCACGTTCCATTAGAGGGCTGACCTGACAGCTCACAAGTCACAAAGTTGTGAATGAAAGCCACAGGTAGGATATACAATAAATTGGATCTCACAGCTACTCTTTGGGGTTTTTCTTTCCATTCATTAACATTAGTGAAAAAGTCAGTACAAGTATAAAAGCAACTTTCTGAACAAGGGTCTGTACCTGAAATGTTAACCTGAATTTTTTTTTTCAGATGTTAATGGACCTGCTGTGTATTTCCAGTATTTTTCTAGTTTTGTTCCATCATGTATTCAGTTTTATAGAATTATAGAATGACACAGCGCAGAAGGTGGCCATTCGGCCCATCGTGCCTGTGCCTGTGTTTATATCACACATTAGCAAAGTAATTAGAATTTTAGTTTCTCTCGCAGTGTGGTTTATTCTCAATTGTGACATCGTTTTCATGGAATACAAAAGAATATTGGATGGAGATGACATCATGATATGTAGCATTAAATAATAGTCAAGCTGGAACGAGTTACCTGCTGTCTTCGGTTGACATGCATAAAGTTTGGTCTCGATTCCTGAGGTGAAATATTGAAATGAATGGCTGGAACATTGTAGGCAGTACACCTGTGCCTTTCCAATAAGCCGCTTGCTGTGTGCACTGCCCCATCATGAATTTTCACCCATAATGTCAACCCATAACATCATTCAAGGGGAAGCTAGATAAACAGATGAGGGAGAAAGGAGCAGACGGATATGCTGATAGGGTTAGGTGAAGTAGGGAGGGAGGAGGCTCGTGTGTAGCATAAACACTGGCGTGGACCAGTTGGGCCGAATGGCCTGTTTTTGTGTTGTACATTCTATGTAATTCTTTGTAAACCTTGAGATTGCATTACAGCCTTGCAACACACTCCAACCCACCTGCTATTTTGAATATACCTGTGCCATATGCAATGGCGCATAGTAATGTAGTGGTTATGTTACTGGACTAGTAATCCAGAGAATGTGAGTTCAAATGCCATTAAGGCACTTAGAGAATTTGAGTTCAGTTTTAAAGCATTCTTTTTTAAAATTTGGAAATAAAAAACTGGTATCAATAAAAGTGACCATGAAACTGTTGGATTGTCGTAAAATCCCAACCCAAGGAAAGCTGCCTTTCTTACCCGGTCTGGCCTATATGTGACTCCAGTCCCACACCAATGTGGTTTGCTATTAACTGCCCTTTGAAGTGGCCAAGCAAGTCACTCAGTTGTAACAAAATGCTACAAAGAATAACAAGAGTGGTTCAAGAAGAAGGCCCACTACCACCTTCTTAGGGCAAATAATGATCAGCAATAAATGTTGGCCCTGTTAGTGATGGCTATATCCCAAGAACGTATATAATTAAAAACAACACTTTTAATCACAAGAAAGGAAAATCATATCTGCTAGTCTAGCAATAAAAACAGAAAATGCTGGAAATACACAGCAGGTCCATCAGAATCCTGGAAGTAAAAAGACAGGTTAATGTTTGGGGTGTCGACACTTTATCAGAACTGGGATCTAGATGCTGATGGACCTGCTGTGTACCTCCAAAATTTTCTGTTTTTATTGCTAGACGATCTTTTATTTATGCTGTTGGTCTAGCATTGGATGAATTGCAGTGCTACCAAAAAGTCAGCAGGCTATATTTTTCTTTCCTCGTTAATTTTTTCCAACCTTCCTCTTCTGAAGGCTTCGGCTTCGTGCTCGAGTACGGCTCCATAAATTGCCCTCTGGCGCCTTGGCCAACACGTCCATTATTCACATGAGAGGTTTAACAATGAGTGTTAGCAGGCTATTCAACCACAGGGGCTTGATCCTGTTGTATACGAAGTCCATACATGCACACAACCACTAGGGGCCAATCGACAGTAGTCAGGAGTCATAACCTTGGCCAATTTTCCTTTCCCTAAGCCAAGGAGCAAAGGTCTTTTGCAGGGCACATTATCACCGTCCCAGCCATGGTCTCATTGAATTTAATTTTTTTTTTTACTTTTCCCTTCTGTCTCTTTAGTTTAATTCAAATATTTCTTTGGCTTTTTATTAAAATAAAATAACATTTTTATTTGCAATGACATAGAGAATACTGACTTTCAATGAATGAAGTCTGCTTGCCTGCTTGAGCAATGCAGCCTGAATCTGTGACTTCTCCTCCTGACAGGTTTTGTGGACGTGTCTTCTCCTCACCGATTTTTCCAGCTGCGGCAACTCACGCTATTCAGAGGCTGGGTTGATAGCTCACATTTTGTTTAAAATTCAAATTCGTGCAATTGGATGACACAGAGCCCGCAGTAAGTATTTTCATTAATTAATTTCGCAGGAGCTGCGGTGAACGTTGCTTTGTCGCTCTGCGTGATTTCCGGCCCTTTGCTTCCCATCTCTGGCATCATCCAGATTCTCCATGGCATCAATGCCAGTGAAGGGCAGCTGGCTTCCCCTGAAGCACCACCATTTTTTGTTTTGTGGTTGGCGGGGCGCACAGTCCCTAATGAAGAATTGGGATTTGGGGCCCGGTAGGATGATGGAGAACAAGGTAAAGGTGGCCCTATATTAAGGAATGGGCCACCCAGAGGAAAAGTGTTCTTCCCCACTACTCGTGTTACCAAACAGGTACTCGGCTTGTGGAATACTGCTCAAGCATTCCAGTCACATCATGTGGAGGCCCCTTAATTTGAATATAACTTCTAAGGTCTTAATGAGGCCTTCTGTGCAGGATCCAGTGCACTACATGCTGGCTGCCCACACTGAGGCACTCTAGGTGCCCTGGAGACAGAGCAAACTTCTGTTCATCTGTGATGCAAACCAGGCTGAGTCCTCACTTGCTGCTGGAAAGGGCATCAGAGGGCAGATTCTGCAGGACCTGGCAAGGCCTTCTGCTGGGAATGATAAGGGGAAGGGTGGAAACAGGCTCTTGGTTACTGGCACATTTCTAACAATGGCTTCTCTTTGCTTTTCAATGGTCACCTCAGGAATACCCTAAAGTTTCACCTTTGGCCCCTTCTGTGTCTTTCAGCAGAAGATCAGAGAAGCAGTAGAAATGGCCATTTACGCCGATCCTCTGCCGATGTTACAGTGATAGATCGAGAATCCCCTGTGAAAATCTACCTGAATATATTATTTATTTTATACATTTTTATTATTTGATTTGCTAGTGAAAATTCATTTACTTACTAAATGGTACAATTGAGCATGTAACCTCTACAGATATTGCTATATAAAATGAAAAGTAAAGGAACATATTGAATTTTCAAGCAGATATGTGCTTTTTTTAACTCTTATCTTGATTGATTTCAATAATCTGCAAATACTCTGAAAACCAAAGCAAAGATGGCAGCTTGATGAGTTTAGTACGGAAATTCCGAGGCCTTGAATTTATGCCACGGGATTGTAATGTACAAACGTTTAACGTGCTCATGTGAAAGTTGTTCCTTTTTAAAAAAAATTTGGATAACACCACCATTAAAATAGCAAAGAAAGGAATTAATCCAAAGATGTTAAATATTCAAGTGCTTGTATCCCGCAGCATAATTTCAAGACCTGAATTTTTAAAAATGAAATTGTAACATTTGAATTTTCTTGTGACATCTATGAGCACCTTTGATTTAAAATCCTGCATATTTGGGTGTGGGAGGAGATTTGAAGTGTACAAATTCTCACTTTCCTTCACATGGGAGTAGATCTTGACTTTGTGTGATTGTGTAAAACGGGTGATAACGAGTTGGTAGCCCGTTTTACATCTCTCCCGATTTACTTACATTGAAGTCAATGAAACTAAAGATGAGAAGAGATGTAAAACAGACTACCGACTCACTATCACCCGTTTTGCACAATCGCACAAAGTCAAGATCTACACCCATGGTGTCAGCTTGGCTCACTGGTAGCGCTCTTGCTGGCTCATTGGTAGCTTGTGCAGAACTGGCACACCGGTCTTGATTCCCTTATGTTATTTTAGGGAAATTGAGTTTTCTTTAATCAATTCTAATACGCAAAAATATTGTTTTAATTAGTTTAGATCGTTTTTATACTTTTTTTAAAGGAAAAACTTTAGAATTCTTTTGCCTGGACCTCGAATAATAATATATTAGGGTCTGTGGACCATTGAAGGGACTTAGAGAAGAAATCCATTTTTTTTAGAAAGAAAACAATAAAAAAATCAAAATTACAATTATTTCAGATTAAGTTTTTCTTTAAAAAAATAATCTTTATTTTGTTATGTTTAAAATTAAACCTCTTTCCTGTTGGGGCTAAAATTCCTGGAATTGCACTCCACCAGTGCAAGTGCAGTGAAGCAGGATTCCCAGCCATCTATGCACAAGGACATTGACCCTGTTCCAAAGTGTGGGATTGGGGTCATTTTCATGGGCTAGGTTTGTGGCCAGTGGCAGTGAAGGGCACATCAAAGGTACTCACCCTGATCTGCCAGTAGATTTTAGTACACCACCCAGCTGCTCTAAAAATGGCCACAAAACCCTTCCTGGTTCAGAGACAGAAGGCAGTAACAAAATCTGCAGTTCTGACTGGAACCAGTAATTATTTAAATTAAGAGGGCTTTCCAAGGGCCTCAACAGAATTCAGGTGCACGCTCATATTATGAGAGTTTCATTGAGCCTTATAAGGGTGCAATTTACCAATTCCCAGGGTAGCCTGGAAATTACCCCGGGTTTGGGGGGTGAATGAAAGACTTGCCTTCTCCCCTCCAAACTGAAATTTAAGGCAGCACTTTAGACAGAGCACAATCCCAGCTGAACCGAATTCTGCCCCAAATTCCTGGCCCCCCCACCTTGCAGAAATTTCTTTTCCGCCCTTCCCCAACTCAATGTCAACCTGAATTGATGCAAAATGGAGCACACTTGGGAGCACTATCTTTGAGTTGTATATAAGTGCTGCTGACAAAGCTGCCCTGGGGGCTCTGAAGTAGTGTACTGAGATTAGATAGAAGGGTAAACATAAAGGAAGGTTCTTACTAGAATGTCGTTGTGTAGCTCTTCGAACCTTTGCCCCAGACCCCAGCAGTGAGTGGAGAGCTTCCCCATGGACCCTCTGAAGGTAGGGGAGATGTTGCTTCCAAGGGCTATAGTCCACTATAGTCCACCTGACCCCCATTCTTATAGGGGTAGAAACCTTTGTATCTTGACATTCTCAGCACTGGCATCTCTATTGAATCTTTGCCACATACAGGCTAGGAATTTTCTTCACGGCTGGTCCTGCTTAGTCGTCATAACTTCGCCAGAAGTGTAGCGCAAACACCATTTCAGGAGCAGCTCCGAGGAAATTTCTGGCACTAGTTATTCGAATAAAGTCTGCATAGTTCTTTCCCCTGTATGGTGTTTGAAGAAAAACTGGGGAAAATGCTTCTGCAATAACCACCTCTTTTATTCTGTAGCTTACACTCACATCGGTCAATTTCAATGTCTCAGGATAATTTATTGCAACCATTAATAATAGCTGAAGCAAACACAAGATGTGAAAGGCAAAGAAATGTAATAGAAAAAATAAGTGAAAAATTACAATATTGATTCAATATCAGCAACTGCAGACTTTAGTTCTGTAAATGCTTCAATTACTACACCTGCTATTTAGTATGCGTTCAGTCATCAAAGTATTAAGATGAATAAGACTTTCATACTCTTATTCTTCAGCATGATTTCAATTATTTCTTGCTTATCAGAAACTCTGGGTCTAGAAGCAGCAATTGCATTCAATATAAAAACATTTAAAATGGCCTATGAATTATTAACTTTGGTTTGCATTACCTTTGAATTGTAAAATGTGTGAAGAATGAGTAGCAGAAATGAAAAGCATTAATCTCAGGTTTTTGCAAATGTAACACTAATCGATGCAGCATGGTACAAATCTTTTATTATGGGTAAAAAGGACTTTTCCTTTTTTATTCACTACAGCATATTTACTGGCAGTGTGATTAAAAATCTCATTACTAACACATGTCAGGCCAGTGATTTATCATTTAAACAGAGCATTGCACCAATTTACAGCCTGTAGAGATAGGTGGTGTTACATTTGTTTTCAATATTCAGCTGGTAGATGACTTCTTCTCCAAAAACAGGTCCTAATTAATCTTAATTCTGCTAATACATGAAGCAACTATGGTAGCTTTTATCAATATCATAGTCATTGTTTGACCCTGAAAGCCATTTGCATAATTTGCAACATCATTTCTCAGTGGCACACACGAGGCTAAATGAAATACAACGCATAGTGATGTACAACACCGGGTGAACAGTAATCAGTAATTTAGTGATTTCATATTTATATTTTCCTCCTGAAGTCAAAAAGATTTCTTGCTATACAAATAAAACACCACGGGCGCTAAATTGGGCCATGTAGTGCCCGTTATTTCGGCGCTACATGGCCTCTTGAACATCCAAGATGGCGTCTTGGCTGCACACGCATGTTTCCAGCGTGATATGCGCTGGATGCCATCTTGGTATAGGTATTAGCATATGCGCAAATACCGAACGCCGGAAGCATGTAAAGTAAGGAGAAAATGGATATAATCAATGTGCAATGCTGATTTAAAGCGATAGACACCATTTTGGGATTTAACGCTCAATTCAATGCCAAGTCTTAACCATCATCTGAACGTGTCTTAGAGTGCCTGGAGGACCCTCACCAGCACTATTTAAAGGGACAATGCAGGATTTACAAGTTAGTGGCTGGATTATTGCTTCTGGCTGCCGAGACATTGGTAACTGTTTTTGGAAGTCTCCTATACTTGAATACTAGGACGTGGGGACGTAGCCTAACATTTAGAGCCAGGACGTGCAAGAGTGAAGTAAGGAAACGCTTCTACTCGCAAAGGGTGGGAGATGTTTGGAATGCTTTTCTGCAAACGGCAGCTGATGCTTGCTCAATTTTGAATTCTAAATCTGAAATTAATAGATTTCTGTGAACCAAGGGTATTAAGGGATATGGGGCTAAGGCGGGTATATGGATTAGGTCACAGGTCCACCATGATCCAATTGAATGGCGGAACAGGCTTGAAGGGCTAAATGCCACTGTCACTTGCTGCCTCCTGTTATGTGCCAACTTCTTCTGCACGAAAACGGGACATGTGTCTGGGTGATGTGCCTGTTATGGTTGAATAGCTGTCAGTGGGTGAGGCCTGTGAGTTGTGGGTGGGCGGCTTGCAACAATGGTAATGTGTATGGGTGAGAGGAAGCATCTGATTGGAAGAGTTGAGTACTGATGGAAAGAGTTTATTGGTATGTGGGTGATGGGGGTGTAGTGCGTGGTGCAGTTGGTAGGAGACGCCACTTGACAGTTGATCTCACTCACCTTGACCACTTGTGTCAAAGCATTGAACTTCTTCCTGCAATGCATTCATGTTCGTGATGCTGTGCGCCTGGCATTGACTTCCTCCCCAGTTGCCTCCCACTGCATTTTGGCCATATGTCTGGAGGGCCTCATGCTCCCCCCCCCCGCAACCCGTGGATATAGGATGTCCCGCCTTCTGTCCACCCCTTTCACCACGGCCTCTAGGGCATCAGCAGAGAACCTCAGTCCACGCACTCTCGCAGGCCTGGTACCAACTCAGATCGGCAGATTGGTACGTTCTGGCATGCAGATTGGAGGATGTGGGATTTAGTAGTGCGCAACCTTCATTCAATGTTTCAACATAACTCAGTTTGTAAACATAGGGATGGAACCTACATCTGTGTGTTTTACGTGTGCGATATCTGGGCCCCGATTTTCGGATGGCGGAGCGGGTGCGTTGTGGGGGGGGTGGGGCTCCTAAAATTGTAGAAATCCGGAGTGGGTTCAGAGCCCAGCTCCAACCCGCTCACTTCCGGGTTCCCCAGTGAAGCATTCGGGTGCGCGCGCGCCTCCCGGCTGCGGGAGACCCACCAGCATCGGCGGGATGATGATTTTCATACCTTGACAGATAGTTAAGGTATTTGAGATACCTGATTGAATAGATATTTTGGCAGGGGTGCGATTTTGAAGGATCCTCAGCGTGTTTCCCGTGCTGTGGGAAACACTCCCTGTTGCAACAGACGTGTTTCAGCCAGCAGCCAGTGGGAGATGCAAATGATTATTTGACAGGTGGGGAGAAAATCTTTTTTATTGCAGCAGGGCTATCTTGTCACTTCAGACAAAGTTTTGGCTGCAAGACCTTTGTGTTTTCACTTAAAATTCTTACTTTACACCCAAAATTCTGCTGTGCAATTATATTTGCCTACTTTGCGGACCCCCTCAAACTCACACTGTCAGGATGGGGGGCTCCATGGCTGCATTCATCACTTCATCCTAGGACGAGCAACATCGCCAGCCTTGCCAGGCAGGGCGTCCACCTCCGCTACGTGGAGCTCCACAACACAGTGATGCACCACAGGCACCTGCACAAGAGCATGGAGGGCAACAACAGAGACAGCGACTTCGCAGGAGGCACTACCCTCGCCACAGGGTCTACAGACCGAGGCTCAGCATCCTGGACCTCTCTGAGGAGCAGTGCATAGGGAGGCTCAGAGTCAGTCGCCAGGTAGTCGCGGACATCTGCAGCCTCCTTCATGCCAAGCTGCTCCCAGCTGGGCTGAGCAGCATCTCCTTACCTGTCGCTGTCAAAGTCACCACTGCCCTTAGCTTCTTCGCCTCCGGATCATTCCAGGGTGCCACCGGGGACATCGCCGGGGTCTCTCAGTCGTCTGCACGCAAGTGGTCACCGACGGTTTGTTTTGCAGGGCCTCGCACTACGTCAACTTCCCCATGGATGACCTTAGCCATTTGGAGAGGGCAGTGGGATTCAACGCTGTGACTGGCTTCCCACAGGTGCAGGGTGTAATTGATTGCACCCATATAGCAATACGAGCACGTCCATACAAGCCAGGACTGTTCATCAACAGGAAGAGCTATCATTCCATCAACACTCAGCTCGTTTGTGACCACCGCAAGAGATTCCTTCACGTGTGCGTCAGATACCCTGGCAGCTGCCACGATTCCTTCATCCTCCGGGAGGCCAACATCCCGCCCCTCTTCCACGCACTGAACACCTGCAAGGGCTGGCTCCTCGGGGACAAGGGATACCCCCTGCACATGTGGCTCATGACAACTCTGAGGAACCCCACCGCCGAGCAACAGCGTCGATATAACGACGGCCACATTGCTACCGGGTCTACAATTAAGCATGGTATAGGGCTGCTCACAATGCGCTTCAGGTACCTTGATCCTTCTGGGGGAGCGCTTCAATACGCACCAGACAGATGGGACGCATTATAGTCATGTGTTGTGACCTGCATAACATGGCACAACAGAGAGGGGTGCCGCTTGAGGAGGCCCCATCCACATCTGCCACCCACATTGAGGAGGAGGAGGAGGACGAGGACACGGAGGAGGCAGAGGAAGCAGAGGAAGAGGAGGCGGCGGAGGAGGAGGAGCAACCCATGGGCAGAACAGCAGCTCACCTGGCTGCTCGTGAAACCAGGGAGTCACTAATATGTGACCGGTTCTTCTAACATCAGACAGTGCGAAGAGTCCAGTCCTCATCACCTGGATCGAGCAGTGGCCACACTAGCACCCCATCCCCTGCACAAAACAGTCCTGCAATTACACATTTGCTCACTGTAGAGCGACCCATGGGTGGGATCAATTGTGGGCGTTCATGGTGAAATTCATGAAAGGGCCTTATTCTAGAAGACGGTCAAGAATGGCCAAGACATGGCAGTAGTGTTAACAATAATAATATTTAATGTGCATTTAACAAAAAGCAAATATAAATAAAAAACATGACCAACCGTCAAACACCCTTGTGCATCCCCTTTGTGCTTACGAAACCTTCGCCTTTCGCTTCCGATTACTTCTACATGGTGCATCGCCTGTGGCTTCTGGGTTTCGGAGCTCGTGAGGGTCCCTCCAAAGACTGCTCCACCTGCACCTGTGCAGGGGCAGATTAGGCCACCTGGAGAGGAGGCAGCATTGCGGGTACTGGTTGAGAGGGAGGCAACGGGTGAGGCGTGGGGGCACATCGAGTGGCGTCCCAACTTCCATGTCCCCTTTCGCCATCATCCCTCCCCTGGGCCAGGCCCACACCATTCCTACCACTCTGCTGGATGACAGTTTGGAGGACATGTGTGATGCCTTGTAAGGCCAGAGCAAGAGTATCTGCCTGCTTGTTAAAGGTGGCAGAATGTTATTCACCCTGAGTCCGAATGGCCATTGTCAGGGCCTGAATGGACTAATTTGTGAGCCGTGCTTGAAGCTCCATGGAGGCTAGCCTTCCCTCCATCGCAGACATTCCCACACTTACCCACGACACTATCTCAGAGACGCCCTCCCACCATTCCACTCATGCAGGAGTTGGACTCTTCCGTCCTCTGCGCGATTGTGGAGAGAGTGCATGGCACCTGTTCCAGCACCTCGCAAATGTGCTGCTGCCCCTCGATCATTCTCCTTTTAATGGATGGCCCGAAGGGTTTAGCATCTGTGTCCAGCTGAGCAGAGCCTGGAGAAGAGTGCGCCCACCGTCGCAGAATCTCCACAGCTGCCCCTGCCACCAGTGTCTGCTCGTGCTCACATGTGTGTGGTAACTCACCATGTGCGACCCCAACTAACTGAGGCTGGCAGGTCCTCTGAGGAATCGCCCTCCGCCATCACAGCGGTTGCAGAAGGCCCTGTAAGAGAACAGAAGGCAATATTAAGCATGATGACAGATGTTGAGGTGCTGAAGATGGCAAGGCATGTTAACATCAATTCATATTGTGTGTGCTGAATGTTAAAGTTCTGTCACCAGACGTTTGTCGGGTGCCAGTCTCGGTGTCCCCGACGGACAGGCACTCGAGGGTGTGGCTCAGCTCCAGCGCCTCCTGCTACGCTTCTGTGAGCACGATTATCTGTTCCGGCCCCTCTACGGTCCTCGCCCTCTCCCGTGCAATCTGGGCTCTCCTCCTAGAAGGGGAGAAAGTAGAGACGTGTGAGTGAGTGATGGTGACGTGGCCAACTGATGAATGCATTGGTTTGGGTGCGGCTGACCATGGAAGAGATGCATCAAAGGGTGAGTATGAGACAGAGCCATGATATTGTATGAGGATTGGGTTGAGTGGTAGTGGTGGGATGATTACTGGGGAGGTAAGGAAGTGGTGAGGAAGTGCAGGTAAGTTGAGGATGGGCTATGAGTGGGTGTGAGGAGTGATGTGATGGATTAATGTTGGCAGTGCAGAATGAATTGGGGGGGTGGGGTGGTGATGTGGAAGACGGAATGTAGGAGAATGAGTAAGTGTACTACTTTGGCTGACCTAGTAAGGTCATTGAAGCACTTCCTGCACTGGATCCAGGTGTGGGAGATGTTGCTGCTTTTGGTGACCTCCTCTGCCACCTCGAGCCAGGCCTTGGTGGCAGAAGCAGGCCACTTCCTCCCGTCCGCCGGGTAGAAAATATCCCTCCTCCTCCTCACCCCATCCAGTAGCACCGGAGTGAGGCATCACCGAATCTAGGAGCAGCCTTTCCCCTGTGCTGCTCCATTGTGCTATTTGGGTGTTTGCTCCAGGAGCAGCCATTGGAGGACGACCCCTTTAAATAGGGCTCCTCCAGCTGACAGCCTGGGATCCAATTCATCCGCGATCGCGTGAGGAATGGACAGATTTTATTGGGCGGGTTACCCACTCGTCCAATCGCACCCCCCCCCCCCGCTAATATCGGGGCCCTGTTCTCTGTTCTGACTCCATACAGACAGCAGACTGTTATTGTCTGGCCACCTTTAAGAGATTTTAAGAGACGGCCTCCCTTTAAGAGATTGGGGCTCCCCCTGCTGGTGGAAAGTGTGACTTGCATTGAATTGACGTGCAAGGCCTGGATTTCAACACAGCATGGCGGTGAGTCTTCTGGCTGGACCAAGTTTTCGTCCTGCCTGCGCAGCAGCCATTGAATGCGGGTTAATAGCAGATCACACTGCCTACGCCCAATAACAGGCCCTATCGAATTTTTCCCCCCAACAATTAAGTAAATCTGAGGTGCACCTTTGTTGACCTGTCACTTAGCAATTCGGTTCAAAGCTATTTGCCAATGCACAGCACCTCTCTAGCTGTACGTGGAGGTAAATAAAGATGTTACTTTGACTTAAAGGCCATTTGACTAAAACAAGCTAGTCTTATTTTCATAATGGAAAAGTAAAAGATATAGGAATGAAATCAGTCAACAATAGCTCTCAGCACATTTTCTGCCTCATCATATTTTCCTGAATAAATCAACAATTGTACATTATACCTTTCTGAAACAGCTTGTGTATAATTGTTCTACTATTAGAAATTATACATAATGCAACAGTCAGACCGCATACATGTATTTTTTTTATTCGTTCATGGGATGTGGGCGTCGCTGGCAAGGCCAGCATTTATTGCCCATCCCTAATTGCCCTCGAGAAGGTAGTGATGAGCCGCCTTCTTGAACCGCTGCAGTCCGTGTGGTGAAGGTTCTCCCACAGTGCTGTTAGGAAGGGAGTTCCAGGATTTTGACCCAGCGACGATGAAGGAACGGCGATATAGTTCCAAGTTGGGATGGTGTGTGACTTGGAGGGGAATGTGCAGGTGGTGTTGTTCCCATGTGCCAGCTGCCCTTGTCCTTCTTGGTGGTAGAGGTCGTGGGTTTGGGATGTGTTGTTGAAGAAGCCTTAGCGAGTTGCTGCAGTGCATCCTGTGGATGGTGCACACTGCAGCCACTGTGCGCCGGTGGTGAAGAGAGTGAATGTTTATGGTGGTGGTTGGGGTGCCAATAAAGCGAGCTGCTTTGTCCTGGATGGTGTCGAGCTTCTTGAGTGTTGTTGGAGCTGCACTCATCCAGGCAAGTGGAGAGTATTCCATCACACTCTTGACTTGTGCCTTGTAGATGGTGGAAAGGCTTTGGGGGAGTCAGAAGGTGAGTCACTCGCCGCAGAATACCCAGCCTCTGACCTGCGCTTGTAGCCACAATAGTTATGTGGCTGGTCCACTTAAGTTTTTGGTCAATGGTGATCCCCAGGATATGGACGGTGGGGGATTCAGCGATGCTAATGTCGTTGAATGTCATGGGGAGGTGGTTAGACTCTCTCTTGTTGGAGATGGTCATTGCCTGGCACAATTGTTTCTTGCCACTTATCAGCCCAAGCCTGGATGTTGTCCAAGTTTTGCTGCAAGCGGACACGGACTGCTTCATTATCTGAGGGGTTGCAAATGGAACTGAACACTGTATGTTTGATTAATCGTTAAATTGGCTTTCCCTTGTAACTCACAAAAGTAAATATTTTCATTTACCCTCTCCTGAGGGTGGTATCTCTTGTTGGAATATGGTTCCACATCTCTCCACATAACTTGTTACCGCAACATAAGACTGATCTTTACCTATAAGCCTGCACAGTTGAAAGGCCATGGGAAGCACTACAGCCAAATCAGATCTCTCCTCCCTAAACTTCCATACATGAAGGTACTACTGGACTGTGATCGGGGGCCCTAGCTGATATTAACTCTCGCTGCACAATGATATGATCCAGTTGGAGCACCCCTATCATCACCCTGGCAGAGGATTGCTAAGTCAGAACAGACCAACAACAGAAATTTGCATTTATATAGCACTTTTAATGTAATAAATCATCCCAAGGCACATCACAAGAGCATTATCAACCTTAGGACCTTCTAAATCTGTATGCTTCAATACCTTGCCACAGCTTTCATTTCAAATAAGACAACAGATCTAACTCGAACAATTACGAGGAACTAAGTTTAACTTCTGTTGTAGAGATGATTTTGGAATCTTTAATTAAAAATGAAAGTACTCCTTTCTCCCTAGTAAAGGACTCTGAAGTGTTCCACGTGGAGTTTTTGTTCCAAGTTCCAAGTTTTTGTTGAATAACAAAAGTAGTAAATTATGAATTGGAAGGAAGAAAAAAATGATACACAGGCTGGATGTTGGTGACAGATACAAAACAATTAATATAAGGATTAAATTCTCTGTATTGTGATAGAAAATTGGGGTAAATCAAAAAGTATGTGATCAGTTACATGCAGTTCCTTAATACGATGGGCAGTCTACTCTGGTTTCCTGCATTCTGTCTTGTACTGTAATAGTTGGAGGACTTCAGATCCTTAAAATACTGGTGTAACAGATAGAAAGCAACTGAGCAGGTTCAGTGATAACAATCTGCAATTGCAACTCGATAGTAATAAAGTCAGATAAAGACACCTGAAAACAGGAAACACCATCTGATGAGCAAATGGTGGTGGGCCTAGGGAAGGATGAAATGCTAATGGGATTGCTGTAATAAAATTAAGGCATCAAATCCTCAATTCTGTTCCTCACAGACCAATTGTCTGCCTTCAGGACAGGCTCTTTCAATGGAGACAAATTTGATGGATTAGCAGAGATATGTCCTGTATTGCTAATACTCTGTGCAAACATATTCCTTGACTACAGAGGAAGCCTCATTGTAACCCAGTGTTCTCATAAAAATTGATTAACTGAAGAACCACTATATAGGGAGCAACCTTTAAATTACGGGAATCCAAGATGGACTAGCAGAGAAAGGCACTTTCATTTCCCGATTAAGGATTTCTGAAAGCCCTTTAATCTTGATTTTAATCTATCATGAAAATTGAAGAAAGCTGAAGAAAAAAATGGTCACACAGACTTCTTTACCATGAAAATGTTCTTATTCCAGTAAAAGAACTGTGAGCTGCCAGGCAAGTGGGTCAGCCAAAACAGAACAACAGTCTATAGACCGTTTCAATCAAGTTTAAAGGATTGAGGATTTTATCTGTGAATAAAAGGCTCCCCTGGGAAAATATGGCCTAATTTATCGAGCATGTTATTGGGAAATGAGCGTAACCATTTCATGCTGAAAGAAGAATTGGGAATTTATGAATGGACTAGATGGAGCCTTAAGAGAACAGATTAGCATGTTACTTTAATTCCTTCAGAGCAAACCCAGTGGGAATTCTATTAAAGGGCCAGACTGTTTTCATTAATCACCATAAGATGGTGAAGGATGTAGGAGTGAAAGGAATATTAAAGGTAATATCTCCCAGATTTTTTTTGACTTTGAAAAATGTTTGGATTCCCTTTTTTTTCTGCTCAGTTTTTGATAAAGCTATTAGATAGATAAATCTATTTACTGACTTGCTGTATCCTGGTGTTGGGGTGTTAGGTTGCAGTACCTTTGAGAGAGTATTGGATGTTGTCCAGGTCATGCTGGCATGGACTGTTTCATTATGTCCATTGAAGTCAAATGAAATAAAAATCGGGAGAGATGGAAAACGGGCTGCCAATTCGCTATCGCTCGTTTTACACTATCGTACAAAGTCAAAACCTACCCCCTGATGTTTAGGATTCCATCTGCGTTGCTTGGTTATATGGTGTGCATCATACTGTGAGGTAGGTTCGAAGTTTATGTTCTGATATCCCTTATTCTGATTCCCTTAAATTACAGTATTTCAACAACAACAACTTGCATTTATATAGCACCTTTAATGTAGTAAAAGGTCCCAAGGTGCATCATAGGAGTGTTATCAAACAAAATTTAACATCAAGCCAGATAAGGAGATATTAGGACATGTGACCAAAAGCTTGGTCAAAGAGGCAGATTTTAAGGAGTGTCTTAAAGGAGCGGGAGAGAGGCGGAGGGGTTTAGGGAGGGAACTCCAGAGCTTAGGGCCTAGACGGATGAAGGCATGGCCGCCAATGGTGGAGCTATTAAAATCGGGGATGCGCAAGAGGCCAGAATTAGAGGAGCGCAGAAATCTTGGAGGGTTGTAGGAGGTCACAGAGATAGGGAGGGGCGAGGCCATGAAGGAATTTGAAAACAAGGTTGAGAATTTTAAAATCAAGGTGTTGCCATGCATCAATGCACCCTAAAGTTCATTCCCATCTATTTATCAATTTGTCTTTCTGTTAATTGTTAGTACAGTGAAAATGGTTAAGATAATGGCATTTTTCTGGGCTCTCCGCGTTTCTTCTGCCAAAGTTACAGCGGACAATCGGGAAAAGCCCACGGAAATACACCGCCAATTAAACTTGTCAACAGTGCATTCACCTACACATGTAAACAGGTGATGTAAATAACCATACTGGTTGACAGGTGTCTCTTGTGCAAAGATATGCGGTTATTCTAGTGCAAAGTTTGATATCAATGTGTAAGGTAAAATTTGTTTCAGAAAATTGAGGGCGTCAAGTACCCTGGGTGTAATCTACATTTATATCACACATCAAGAGCTGTAATATAAATATCTATTTTGCCACATTTTCTATTCTATTTAAATACAGGGACTGGGATTACTTTTCTACCAGATAGAAAGTTCCTCAGTCTATGCAGTTTCTGCCCTCACAACTCTATATGATTCCCAGTTTTCCCCTTTTGTGCTGAAGGTGGTGCCTCAGATGGGTGCTAGCAGCCATAACAGTGAGGCTTAGATTTTCTCACCAGTGTTATTTTTAACACCAGCAGCAAACCATTTTCAATTACTGCCTGCAGAAAATTTAGGCTTGAGTGTCAACAACTAGTTAACTGTGGAGAACATCAGAGTAAAGTCTGGTCCTGACAGTCCAGACATTTTTTCCAATTGGGTCATTGTATAGTGATCAGGAGAGGAAACCTAGGATGGTTTTTTTTCTTCTTTTTGCCTACAGGCACTGAAAGCAGTTACGATCAATTGACTCAGCACAGGTCAAGGATTGAATCAGGGAAAATGTTTTTCAATAAACTGTTGCACAGTTTGCTTACATTTCCAAAATCTAGAACTGTGGAGGCTGCTAATATTCTGATGGGTTTCCCCAATTAGAAAGCCTTGCCATACTGCAACTAGAGCACCTCAGCATCACTCTAGTTGCTGAGACCCTGTTAGAGGGCGGCCCAGTTAAAAAAAACACACTTTTGCTTGCATAGTCCTTGCCCTTTGATAGAGCCATCCAGTTTGCCTCCTCATTTGCACTTCAACCTCAAAGAGCCAATGTGCATCATTGCTCATGTCATCCTCCTCCTCCCCCACTGGGAATAAATGCCGCTGTTCCATGGGTAACCAGCAGCCCTTCACTGGCTGCTGGTACATACAATTCACGCCCCAATCCCCTTGACGCTGTCAGCACATCATGTACTAAATACTAGGAGCAGCAGAAAAATATTTGAAAGAGCTGACCTTGTATTATCATGCAGAGTCAGCTCAGTTGTTCACAGAAGGATGTAGCACTTAGAAAGCAGTGGTCTCAGTAATGCAGTGCTGAGACAATATCAGCCCTGTAGTCACTGGACTTCTAAAAATTACAAACAAAACTATTTTAACATGACTATACCGGTAACTCCCACTCGAGTTCCTTATTGGGCAGGTCACTGCAAGCTTTAATTAGCAATAAAGTAGAAATTAAAATCAGACTTCCACTGTATGGTATTACAACATCAAAGTGACATCCCAAAGTGCCTCCTTCTTGTGCTAAAAAAGCACTAATTTAAATTACATTTTGTTCAAGTTAAAAACCTAGAGCGCTAAATTGGGCAGTGTAGCGCCCGTTGTTTTGGCGCTACGCGGCCTCTCCAACATCCAAGATGGCATCTTGGCTGTGCACGCATGCACGTTTCCAGCGTGATGTGCGTCGGACGGCACCTTGGTATAGGAGCTAGCACATGCACAAATACTGAATGCCGGAAGCGTGTAAAGTAAGGAGAAAATGGATACAATCAGTGTGCAACGCTGATTTAAAGTGATAGACACCATTTTGGGACTTAACGCTCAACTCAACGCACAGTCTTAACCCTGACCTTCTGAACGTTTCTTAGGAGTGCCTGAAGGACCCCGACCAACGCTATTTAAAGGGATCATGCAGGATTTACAGTTTAGCGGCTGGATTATTGCTTCTGGCTGCCGATACATTTGTAACTATTTTTGGAGGTCTCCTATACCTCAATACTAGGATTGGGGGACATAGCCTAACATTTAAAGCCGGGACGTGCAGGAGAGAAGTTAGGGAATGCTTCTATATCGAAAGTGTGGGAGAAGTTTCAAATGCTTTTCTGCAGATGGTAGTTGATATTAGCTCAATTTTGAATTCTAAATCTAAGATTAATAGATTTCTGTGAACCAAGGGTATTAAGGGATATGGGGCTAAGGCAGGTATATGGAGTTAGGTCACAGGTCCACGATGATCTCATTGAATGGCGGAACAGGCTCGAGGGGCTAAATGCCACTGCCACTTGCTGCCTCCTGTTATGTGCCACTTTCTTCTGCAAGAAAGCGGGACATGTGTCTGGGTGATGTGCCTGTTATGGTTGAATAACTGTCAGTGGGTGAGGCCTGTGAGTTGTGAGTGGGCGGCTTGCAACAGTGGTAATGTGTATGGGTGAGAGGAAGCATCTGATTGGAAGAGTTGAGTAATGATGGAAAGAGTTTGTTTGTATGTGGGTGATGGGGTGTGTAGTGTGTGGTGCAGTGGATGCGGCTAGTGGTGAAATTGGTAGGAGACGCCACTTGACAGTTGACCTCACTAACCTTGACCACTCATGTCAAAGCATTGAACTTCTTCCTGTACTGCATCCATGTTCATGATGCTGTGTGCCTGGCATTGACTTTGTCCCCCGCTGCCTCCCACTGCCTTTTGGGTATATGTCTGAAGGGCGTCTAGCCCCCCCCCCACCCCACTGCGGATATAGGATGTCCCTCCTTCTGTCCACCTCTTGTACTAAGGTCTGTAGTGCATCAGCAGAGAACTTTGGGGCGCGCTCTCTGACAGGCCTGGTACAAACTCAGATCGGCAGATTGGTGAGGTCTGACATGCAGATTGTAGGATGTGGGATTTAGTAGTGCGCAACCTTTATTCAATGTTTTAACATAACTCACCTGGTTATAAACATAGGGATGAGAGCTGCATTTGTGTTTTCCATGTGCGATGTCTGAACTCTTCAGACTCCATGCGGATAGCAGACTGTTATTTTCAGCAAATAACTGGTACCAGCTACCTTCAAGAGATTTTGAAGAGACAGTTTGCCTTTAAGAGATTGTGGCTCCCCCTGCTGGTGGAACTGCAAGTTGCATTGAATCCTCATGTCAACGCTGATTCGGAACCCCGCTTGGAGGTAATTCCTTAGGCCTCACGAAAGTCTTGTCTTGCCTGCGCAGGGGCCATTGGGCGCAGGGTAATAGCAGATCGCGCTACCCCCGCCCAATAATAGGCCCTATCCACTTTTCCCCCCCTAGTATTGTTACAAGTAAAATATGTCAAAGTCAATTGCAATGTGCCATAAGCATGTTCAGTCATGACCCAACAGTGATTTATTCGTCACTCATGAGTTATCCAATTAGCCTTGCTCAGGCAGATTTCTATCTTGTCATCTCTGGGAAAGATAAACACTATCTTTATCTTTCATGTTTTACACTTCAAGTCACCCATGGAGTTAGAAATTTTAAAAATTCAGCCTAACCATCAATACTCATTTTTAAAAATTCAGACAAATTAATAAATGTGTGTGTATTCCTTGGGGAATTCTGTTAGGAACTATTCAATTTTATATATGTGTTGATAAATCATATCCTTATTTTAGTTACAACTTTTGAGCTGGTTATTTCTTGACATTTTAAAAATCATTGGACAGTGAAAGACATTAATGTGATTTTTGAAATCAAATATTCTATTTATGTAGAAAAGTTTAGTGATGAATAAACATTGTTTTAAGTTTGATTCTGGCAGACACTTAATGGCGCCACACTCTTGACCCACAAAATCCCTGGGGGTAAACAGAACACACACTGTCAACAGTGATCCAGGGTTTTGATGCTTCAAGTGAAGCTGACCAAATCACTAATAAGCTTGGAAATCTTTGGTTAGTTATGCCGGTCAGGTTTATCAGTCATATAAAAATCATCCGCCACAGTTGACAGCTGTGTGTTCCATTTACCCTTGAGGTTTTCTGTGGGTCAAAAGTACATGACCATTAAGTGTCTCTGGCATCAAAACGTACTGCAATATTTATTCATCTCCAAACCTATCTGCACAAATAGATTTCTTTAAAACGAAACATGGTTTATTCACATTAATTTGTTTCACCAGGCCGTGGGAAAATATTATAAAATAATCAATACAGAGGTCGTATACCAAGTAAGGGTTATCAATTGACAATGGAAATACTAAATTGGGACAACCTTGAATAAAAAATGTATGTAGAATTGTACTTAACACCTAGGACACACACACATTTCAGAAATTGAGGACTATATAAATGTTAAGTTAATTATCAGCAAAACAACATTTTATTGCAATATTCCATATCAATGATAGTGACTTCAGCATTAAGCTCTCAGCCTCATTTTTAATAAATTCATTCTCGGGATGTGACCGTCACTGGCAAGGCTGGCATTTATTGCCCGTCCCCAGTTGCCCTTAAAAGGTGGTGGTGGGCCTTCTGCTTGAACCACTGCAGTCTGTGTGGTGAAGGCGCTCCCATAATGCTGTTAGGTAGGGAGTTCCAGGATTTGGACCCATTGATGATGAAGGAAATGCAATACATGTCCAAGTCAGGATGGTGTGTGACTTGGAGGGGAAGTTGGAAATGATGATGTTCTCATGCATCTACTGCTCATCCTACTGGACGGCGGTGACCACAGTTTTAGGGGTGCTGCCCTGGTGAGTTGCTGCAGTAAATTCTGTAGATAGTACACACTGTAGTCACGGTACACCGGTGGTGGAGGGGGTGGGTGTTTATACTAATGGTTGAGGTGCCGATCAAGCAGACTGCTTTGTCTTGGATGGTGTTGAGCTTCTTAAATGTTGTTGGACCTGCACTCATTCAGGCAAATGGAGAATATTCCATTGTACATCTGAATTGTACCTTGTAGTTGGTGGAGAAGCTTTTGGTAGTCAGGAGGTGGGCCATTAACCACAGAATTCCCAGTTTCTGACCTGCCCTTGTAGCCATGGCATTTATGTAGCAAGTCCAGTTGAGTTTCTAGTCAGTGGTGACCCTAGGATATTGATGGTAACGCCATTGAATTTCAAGAATGGATGGCTAGGCTCTTTCTTGTTGGAGATGGTCATTGCCTGGCACTTGTGTGGCGCGAATGTTACTTGCCACTTATCAGCTCGAGCCTCGATATTGTCCAGATCTTGCTGCATGCGGGCACGGAATGTTTTATGATGTAAGGAATTGCGAATGGAGCTGAAACCTGTGAAATCATCATAAGCAACTAACGATAATTGGGTCTAGAGCACTGCCTTGACAAACTCCTGCAGTGACATCCTGGGGCTAAGATGATTGAGTTACATCAAAACTACAGTGCAGAAACAGGGCATTCGGCCCAACTGGTCTATGCCAGTGTTTATGCTGCACATGGGCCTCCTCCCTCCCTACTTCATCTAACCCTATCAGCATACCCTTCTATTCCTTTCTCCCTCATGTGCTTATCCAGCTTCCCCTTAAGTGCAACTATGCTATTTGCCCCAACTGATGATTGGGAGTGGGCTGATAGAAAGAAAAGAACAAACTTTCACAAACTCAGAATGTCCCAAAGCTCTTTACAGCCAATGACGTACTTTTGGAGTGCAGTCACTGTTGTAACGTAGGGAACATGTCAGCCAATTTACACACAGCAAGCTCCCACAAACAGCAATGTGATAACGAACAGATCAGCTATTTTTTAAGTGATGGATAAATATTGGCCAGGACCTTGGGGAGAACTCCCCTGCTCTTCTTTGAAACAGTGCCATGGGATCTATTACATCCACCGGACGGACGACACGGCATCGGACCACTAGGCACCGAACACAACAACGGCAAACCAAGCCCAGTCAACCCTGCAAAGTCCTCCTCACTAACATCTGGGGACTTGTGCCAAAATTGGGAGAGCTGTCCTACAGACTAGTCAAGCAACAGCCTGACATAGCCATACTCACAGAATCATGCCTATCAGCCAACGTCCCAGACTCTTCCATCACCATCCCTGAGTATGTCCTGTCCCACCGGCAGGACAGACCCACCAGAGGTGGCGGTACAGTGATATACAGTCAGGAGGGAGTGGCCCTGGGAGTCCTCAACATTGACTCTGGACCCCATGAAACTTCATGGCATCAGGTCAAACATGGGCAAGGAAACCTCCTGCTGATTACCATCTACCGCCCTCCCTCAGCTGATGAATCAGTCCTCCTCCATGTTGAGCACCACTTGGAGGAAGCACTGAGGGTGGCAAAGGCACAAAATGTACTCTGGGTGGGGGGACTTCAATGTCCATCACCAAGAGTGGCTCGGTAGCACCACTACTGACCGAGCTGGCCGAGTCCTGAAGGACATAGCTGCCAGGCTGGGCCTGCGGCAGGTGGTGAGCAAACCAACAAGAGGGAAAAACTTACTTGACCTCGTCCTCACCAATCTACCTGTCGCAAATGCATCTGTCCATGACAGTATTGGTAGGAGTGACTACTGCACAGTCCTCGTGGCGATGAAGTCCCGTCTTCGCACTGAGGACACCATCCAACGTGTTGTGTGGCACTACCACCGTGCTAAATGGGATAGATTCAGAACAGATCTAGCAGCTCAAAACTGGGCATCCATGAGGTGCTGTGGGCCATCAGCAGCAGCAGAATTGTATTCCAGCACAATCTAACCTCATGGCCCAGTATATTCCTCACTCTACCATTACCAACAAACCAGGGGATCAACCCTGGTTCAATGAGGAGTGTAGAAGAGCATGCCAGGAGCAGTACCAGGTATACCTAAAAATGAGGTGCCAACCTGGTGAAGCTACAACTCAGGACATGCATGCTCAACAGTGGAAGCAACATGCTATAGACAGTGCTAAACGATTCCACAACCAACGGATCAGATCAAAGCTCTGCAGTCCTGCCACATCCAGTCGTGAATGGTGGTGTACAATTAAACAACTAACGGGAAGAGGAGGCTCTGCAAACCTCCCCATCCTCAATAATGGCTGAGCCCAGCACGTGAGTGCAAAAGACAAGGCTGAAGCGTTTGCAACCACCTTCAGCCAGAAGTGCCGAGTGGATGATCCATCTCGGCCTCCTCCCGATATCCCCACCATCACAGAAGCCAGTCTTCAGCCAATTCGATTCACTCCACGTGATATCAAGAAACGGCTGAGTGCACTGGATACAGCAAAGGCTATGGGCCCCGACAACATCCCAGCTGTAGTGCTGAAGACTTGTGCTCCAGAACTAGCTGAGCCTCTAGCCAAGCTGTTTCAGTACAGCTACAACACTGGCATCCACCCGACAATGTGGAAAATTGCCCAGATATGTTCTGTCCACAAAAAGCAGGACAAATCCAATCTGGCCAATTACTGCCCCATCAGTCTACTCTCAATCATCAGCAAAGTGATGGAAGGTGTCGTCGACAGTGCTATCAAGTGGCACTTACTCACCGATGCTCAGTTTGGGTTCCGCCAGGACCACTCGGCTCCAGACCTCATTTCAGCCTTGGTCCAAACATGGACAAAAGAGCTGAATTCCAGAGGTGAGGTGAGACTGCCCTTGACATTAAGGCAGCATTTGACTGAGTGTGGCACCAAGGAGCCCTAGTAAAATTGAAGTCAATGGGAATCAGGGGGAAAACTCTCCAATGGCTGGAGTCATACCTAGCACAAAGGAAGATAGTAGTGGTTGTTTGTTGGCCAATCATCTCAGCCACAGGGCATTACTGCAGGAGTTCCTCAGGGCAGTGTCCTAGGCCCAACCATCTTCAGCTGCTTCATCAATGACCTTCCCTCCATCATAAGGTCAGAAATGGGGATGTTCGCTGATGATTGCACAGTGTTCAGTTCCATTCGCCACAACTCAAATAATGAAGCAGTCCGAGCCCGCATGCAGCAAGACCTGGACAACATCCAGCCTTGGCCTGATAAGTGGCAAGTAACATTCGCGCCAGATAAGTGCCAGGCAATGACCATCTCCAACAAGAGAGAGTCTAACCACCTCCCCTTGACATTCAACGGCATTACCATCGCTGAATTTCCCACCATCAACATCCTGGGGGTCACCATTGACCAGAAACTTAACTGGACCAGCCATATAAATAATGTGGCTACGAGAGCAGGTCAGAGGCTGGGTATTCTGCGACAAGTGACTCACCTCCTGACTCCCCAAAGCCTTTCCACCATCTACAAGGCACAAGTCAAGAGTGTGATGGAATACTCTCCACTTGCCTGGATGAGTGCAGCTCCAACAACACTCAAGAAGCTCAACACCATCTAGGACAAAGCAGCCCACTTGATTGGCACCCCGTCCATCACACTAAACGTTCACTCCCTTCACTACCGGTGCACCAAGGCTGCAGTGTGTACCATCCACAGGATGCACTGCAGCAACTTGCCAAGGCTTCTTCAACAGCACCTCCCAAACCCGCGACTTCTACCACCTAGAAGGACAACAGCAGCAGACACATGGGAACAACACCACTTGCACGTTCCCCTCCAAGTCACACACCATCCCGACTTGGAAATATATCGCCGTTCCTTCATCGTCGCTGGGTCAAAATCCTGGAATTCCCTCCCTAACAGCATTGTGGGAGAATCGTCACCACACGGATTGCAGCGGTTCAAGAAGGCGGCTCACCACCGCCTTCTCAAGGGCAATTAGCGATGGGCAATAAATGCTGGCCTCGCCAGCGACGCCCACATCCCATGAACGAATAAAAAAAAACAAAAGAAGGCAGATGGAGCCTTGGTTTAATGTTTCATCCATAAGATAGCACCTCCAACAGTGCAGCACTCCCTCAGTACTGCATTGGAGTGTCAACCTAGATGTTTTGCTCAAGTCTCTGGAATGGGACTTGAACCCACAAATTTCTGACTCAGAGGCAAGAGTGCTACCCACTGAGCCACAGCTGACACCTATAGGGTGGTAATTGGCTGGGTTGGATTTGCGTACAGCACGTACCTGCACAATTTTCTACAGTGTTCAGTAGATGCTAGTGTTGTACATGTACTGGAACAGCTTGGCTAGGAGCAGGCTAGTTCTGGAGAACATGTCCTAAGTACTTGAGCCGACGTGTTGTCGGGGCCTGTAGCTTTTTCTGTGTTGATTGCACTCAGCCATTTCTTGATGTCACGTAGAGTGAATCAAATTGGCTGAAGACTGGCATAGCGATGGTGGGGACCTCAGAAGGAGGTAAGATTCTTAAGAGAGTAGAGGAGCAGTGAGGTCATGGTTTGCAGTTACATAATTCTTTAAAGGTGGGACTGCAAGCTAAAAGGTCCTAAACAGGCAAAAGTATTAGCCTTGGGCTGAGTGGTAGCATCCATGCCTCTCGGTTCAGACAGTGATGATTTCAAGCTCCACTGCAGGACTTGACTACATAATTTAGGCTGACACTTCAGTATAGTACTGAGAGAGTACTACAGTAATGGAGGTGCTACTTTTTGGATGAGATGTTAAACCTGCCCTCTCAGATGGAGGTAAACGATTCTATGGCACTATTTGAAGAAAAGCAAGTTAGTTCTTCTAGTGTCCTAGCCAACACCTTCAAGAACAGATCAACTAGTTATTCATATCATTGCTCTTTGTGGGGCCTTGCTGTGTGCAAATTGGCTGCCATGTTTGTCTACAAAACAACAGTGACGACAATTCAAAAATATTTCATTGGCTGTAAAGCATTTAGAACATTCCTAGCACATGAAAGATTCTATATAAATATAAATTCATTTTTTTTTTCAAATGGGTCTCTAGGATTTATACATTGGGACATTGAATATAAAAACAAGGAAGTGAGGTTGAATTTGTACAAGAGTTTGGTTAGACCACAATTGGAGTATCAGGTGCAGTTCTGGATACCCATTACAGCCAAACATATTGGAGCCACTGAAACGGTACAGCAGAGATTCAGTAGAATGATACCAAGAAAGAGCTTGTAGTAATGATGAAAGGCTCAACAAACTAATTTTTTTCCACTGAAACAGAGCAGAGTAATGGGAATCTAATAGATATTTTCATAACTTTAGATATTTTCAAAACCTTGAAAGGTTTTGGAAAGGTAAGTAGTGAGAAATTGTTTCCACAGTTTGATATATCACTAAAAGAATGAAGGGAGACGTTGGAAGAATTGTATCACAGGGAAGCGACAGCAGGCTGCCTGGTAGTTCTGGTAGGATTCCCGCTACATTTTGAGGGCCAAGCATCATTTGCATCACGATGCCAGGCTGCCTCTGGATTTCTAGTGCCCTAGGACAGCCTGTTAACTCCGGCTGCCACAATATCGGGCGGCTTTTCCGGCCTTTGAGCCAAAGAGTCCATTGGGGGTGGGGGCGGTGCCATGGTCTGAGGGGAGCGAGAGGGCGGGTGGGAGGAGCCACAGTGGCAGTGGCCTGGCCTGGATTGGTGGAACCTGAAGGAGCACTACTTCTCCCTGCTCCACTAAAAGAAAGAGGAACTTACCTACAGTATCCTCTTTGGCTGGACGGCCAGCTGGTGCAGGTCAGAGTGTGCACGGCACGCAATCTGGCCAGTTCAGTCCAGAAGTTACAATCGGGGTCCTGATGTCGACATAAGGCCCCGATTTCCATATTAAATGGGCCTACTTCCTGACTCTGGGGCTGCTCTGGACGCTCAGCAGTAGACCCCAATGAACATTGCTGTATCCACAACAATGATGATAATGGGGCGATAGGCCACTGCACACCATTTTCAGGGTGTCACTGCCAAGTTTCCGTTGGGTGGAAGGGCTGAAAATTCCACGGAATGCTTTGTGGTGAGTGGCTATTGTGGCAGAGACTGTAATAGGACTTAAAAGGGAACTGGGTAAGTATATGAAAAGGAGGAATATAAAATGATCCAGGGAAAGGACAGAGAAATAGGGTTAGAGTTGATAACACTGGCACAAGCACAAGGGGCGAAGGGCCTCCGTTAAACTATAATTTCAATGATTCTATGATTCATAGGTCAAGCATAAGAAATATCATCCTCTAAAGAAATCAGTTGTGCTCATTTACAAATCATAGCCCTTTTAAGCTAATTACAGGCTTCAGTACCATTTAGATTAGACAGATGTGTGTGTCGGACTGGATCAGAATAAAGTTGAAGAGAAACCACTCATTTTCCAAGATCATTACGTCTGTCTTAATCCTTTTCAGATCACTGCTTCAGCAGCACAAGCTCTTACTTGCTGATCATCTACTTTCCAACTAATAGATTACCAAATCAATGCTAGAATTACCTCCATGACTAGACTTTATCTGCTGGATGTATAAACAATTATATTTATAACCATAGACATGATGGGGGAAGATATCCTCTGTTCACTGATTATAGCAGAATTGTAAATATATTCAGAAAAATTTTCTCTTTGCTACTTTATTTTGCTTAGCAAAATCATAAAAGTAAATATAAATACTGTGTTTACACCCGCCTATTTCAGCAGTCATACCCCAGTTTTTAAGTAAACTTCCAAAACATCACATGGGTCACCTGAGATGAAACCAGAGATTCTTCTGTCCATGAAGACACCCATTGTGATAAAAAAAAAAGCTGAAGGATAGATTAGAATCACAGAATCATAGAAAATTTACGGCATTCGGCCCATCGTGTCCGCGCCAGCTAAGAAACGAGCCACCCAGCCTAATCCCACTTTCCCGCATTTGGTCTATAGCCCTGCAGGTCACGGCTCTTCAGGTGCACATCCAGGTATTTTTTAAATGAGTTGAGGGTTTCTGCCTCTACCACCCTCTCAGGCAGTGAGTTCCAGACCCCTGCCACCCTCTGAGTGAAAAGATTTTTCCTCATTTCCGCTCTAATCCTTCTACCAATCACTTTAAATCTACGCCCCCTGGTTATTGACCCCTCCGCTAAGGGAAACAGGTCCTTACTATTCACTGTATCCAGGTGCCTCATAATTTTGTACACCTCAATCAAATCACCCCTCAGCCTCCTCTGTTCCAAGGAAAACAACCCCAGCCTATCCAATCTGTTATCATAGCTAAAATTCTCCAGTCCTGGCAACATCCTCGTAAATCTCCTCTGCATCCTCTCTAGTACAATTACAATCTTCCTGTAATGTGGTGACCAGAACTGTGCGCTGTACTTAAGCTGTGGCCTAACTAGTGTTTTATACAGTTCCAGCATAACATCCCTGCTTATAAAGTCTATGCCTCAGCTAATAAAGGAAAGCATTCCATATGCCTTCTTAACCACCTTATCCACCTGTCCAGCTACCTTCAGGGATCTGTGGACATATACTCCAAGGTCCCTCACTTCCTCTACACCTCTCAGTATCCTCCCATTTATTGTATACTCCCTTGCCTTGTTTTCTCTTCCCAAATGCATTCACACTTCTCCGGATTGAACTCCATTTGCCACTTTTCTGCCCATCTGACCAGTCCATTGATATCTTCCTGCAGTCTACAATATTCCTCCTCACTATCAACCACATGGCTTATCTTTGTGTCATCCGCAAATTTCTCAATCATGCCCCCTACGTTTAAGTCCAAATCGTTAACATATACCACAAAAAGCAAAGGACCCAGTACCGAGTCCTGCGGCACCTGACTAGAAACAGTCTTCCAATCGCAAAAACACCCATCGACCATTACCCATTGCTTCCTGCCACCTTTGGATCCAATTTGCCACATTCCCTTGGATCCCATGGGCCTTTACTTTTTTGACCAATCTGCCATGTGGGACCTTGTCAAAAGCCTTGCTAAATTCCATGTAGACGACATAAATTATGCTACCCTCATTGATACTCCTTATCACCTCCTCTAAAAATTCAATCAAGTTAGTCAGACATGACCTCCCCTTAACAAATCCGTGCTGACTGTCCTTGATTAGTCCATGCCTTTCTAAGTGACAGTTTATCCTGTCCCTCAGTATTGATTGCACTAATTTGCCAACCACCGAGGTTAGGCTGACTGGCCTGTAATTACTTGGTCTATCCTTCGCTCCCTTTTTAAACAACAGTACAACGTTAGCAGTCCTCCAATCTTCCGGCACTACACCTGTATCCAGTGAAGTTTGGAAAATGATTGTTAAAGTCTCCGCTATTTCCTCCCTAGCTTCTTTTAACAGCCTGGGATACATTTCATCCAGCCCTGGTGATTTATCCACTTTCAAAGATGCTAATCTCCTTAATACTTCCTCTCTCACTATGTTTATCCCATCCAATATTTCACACTCCTCCTTAACTTCAATCCCTGCATCATCCCTCTCCTTTGTGAAGACAGATGCAAAGTATTCATTAAGAACCATACCCACGTCTTCCGCCTCCACATATACTTTACCTTTTTGGTCTCTAATAGGCCCTACTCTTTCCTTCGTTATCAACTTGCTCTTTATGTATTTATAAAACATCTTTGGGTTTTCTTTGAATTTACCTGCTAATATTTTTTCATGCCCTCTCTTTGCTTTCCTAATTTCCTTTTTAACTTCACCCCTGCTCTTTGTATACTCCTCTGAGCTTTCCATAGTATTGAGTTCCCAGTGTCTATCATAGATTTTCTTTTTCTGCCTTATCTTACCCTGAATGCTTCTTGACATCCAGGGGGCTCTAGATTTGGCAGCCCCTCCCTTTTTCTTTGTCTTTCCACCATCTATAAGGCACAAGTCAGGAGTGTGATGGAATACTCTCCACTTGCCTGGATGAGTGCAGCTCCAACAACACTCAAGAAGCTCGACAACATCCAGGACAAAGCAGCCCGCTTGATTGGCACCCCATCCACCACTCTAAACATTCACTCCCTTCACCACCGGCGCACAGTGGCTGCAGTGTGTACCATCCACAGGATGCACTGCAGCAACTCACCAAGGCTTCTTCGACAGCACCTCCCAAACCCGCGACCTCTACCACCTAGAAGGACAAGAGCAGCAGGTACATGGGAACAACACCACCTGCATATTCCCCTCCAAGTCACACACCATCCCGACTTGGAAATATATCGCCGTTCCTTCATCATCGCTGGGTCAAAATCCTGGAACTCCTAACAGCACTGTGGGAGAACCTTCGGACTGCAGCGGTTCAAGAAGGCAGCTCACCACCACCTTTTCAAGGGCAATTAGGGATGGGCAATAAATGCCAGCCTCGCCAGCGACGCCCACATCCCATGAACGAATAAAAAAAAATGTTTACCCTTAACCCCTTGAATCACCCCTTTGAATGTTTCCCACTGCTCTAACACTGATTTACCTTCAAGTGCTGTTTCCAGTTTACTTCTGCTAAATCACTTCACAGTTTAGTAAAATTGGCCTTTCCCCAGTTGAAAACTTTAACTCCTGCTCTGTCTTTGTCCTTTTCCATAACTATGCTAAAACTAACTGTATTACGATCACTATCACCAAAATGCTCTCCCACTGCTACTTCTTCCACCTGCCCCTCTTCATTTCCTGGAACTAAACCCAGAACTGCCCCCCCTCTTATTGGGCTTGCTATATACTGGCTAAATAAATTCTCCTGTATGCAATTTAAGAATTCTGCGCCCTCTATACCATTCACACTGTTTGTATCCCAGTTAGTATTAGGGTAGTTGAAATCTCCTACTATTACTGCCCTATTGTTTTTGCACTTCTCAGAAATTTGTCTACATATTTGCTCCTCTATCTCCCTCTGACTGTTTGGGGGTCTATAGTACACTCCCAGTAGTGTGACTGCCCCTTTTTTGTACTTTAGCTCAATCCATAATGTCTCATTTGATGCTCCTTCTAAAATATCATTCCTCCTCACAACAGTAATTGTTTCCTTAACCAAAATTGCCACCCCCCTCCTTTTTTATCCCCCTCTCTATTGCGTCTGAAAACCCTGTAACCAGGGACATTGAGCTGCCAGTCCTGCCCCTCTTTAAGCCTTATTTCCTATATTCCTTGCATTGAGGTAAATACATTTAAGGGCTGTCAAACTCCTCTGTCATTTATTTTCTAACCTTCGTTCCCTCTGCCTTCCAGACTCACTCACTAATTTTCTGCCTTCCATTTCCAGTTCTGACTTTATCCCCTGAATCCACACTCCGGTTCCCATCCCCCTGCCAAGCTAGTTTAAACCCTCCCCAACAGCACTAGCAAACCTCCCCCCACAAGGATATTGGTCCCAGCCCTGTTGAGGTGCAACCTATCGGGCTTGTACCGGTCTCAATGCCCCAGGAATCTAAAGCCCTCCCTCTTGCACCATCTTTGCAGCCACGCATTCATCTGCTCTATCCTCCTATTTCTATTCTCACTAATGCGTGGCACTGGGAGTAATCCGGAGATTACTACCTTTGAGGCCCTGCTTTTTAATCTTTTTCCTAACTCCTTGAACTCTGCCTGCAGGCCCTCATCCCTCTTTCTACCTATGTTGTTGGTCCCGATATGGACCACAACCTTTGGCTGTTCACCCTCCCCCCTCAGAATGTTCTGCAGCCGCTCAGTGACATCCATGACCCTGGCACCAGGGAGGCAATATACCATCCTGGAATCACGCCTGCAGCTGCAGAAAAGCCAATCTGTTCCCCTAATATGGAATCTCCTACCACTATTGCTCTCCCGAACTTTCTCCTCCCCCCCTGTACAGCTGAGCCACTCATGGTGCTCTGGACTTGGCTCTGGCTGCACTCCCCAGGGGAACCCTCTCTGCAGAACTGAATACTGGTTAGAGAGTGAGATGCCCTCAGGGGACTCCTGCACTACCTGCCTGGTTCTCCTTGTCTGTCTGGTGATCACCCCGTCCCTCTCTGCTTGCACTCTCTTAAGCTGCGGGGTGACCACCCCCCTGAAACATGCTATCTACGTAGGTCTCAGTCTCGCGGGTGCACTGCAGTGACGCCAGCTGCTGCTCAAGGTCCGAAACCCGGAGCTCGGCTCCTCCAGCTGACGACACTTCCTGCACATGTGGTTTTCCAGGAGACGGGAAATGTCCTGGAGTTCCCACATGGCACAGGATGTGCATTCCAAGGGTCTGAGCTACCCTGCCATGCCTCTGTTTTTAGATTATTAACTAACTAAAGCAAATCGAGCCTTAAAACCAGCTATTTATAGTTTTATTACTCTAGTTAATAAACTAGTTTAAGTTTTCTTTTTACGCTCCTAGCTTTTACTTTAATTTTACCCAATTCCCTAACTCAGAGGGGAAAAAAAAGCAGGTGTAACACTTACCAGCCAATTACCTACCTGCTCTCCTGTAATTGCTGGGTCCGCTCCCGCCTCCTGCTACGCTCCGAGTTATCCCTGCTCTCGGTCTGCTGCTGCTCTGGTCCGCCGCCGCTCTGCAGGAAAAGTTAGGAAAAGCAAGACAAAGCAAAGGAGCACCTCCTTCCCTCACTTCACCGAACTCCCACACTTACCAAACTCTCAAATTGGTCACTCTGTGCCCGCTGCACTCAGTGCCGGTTGCAATCACAGGCCCCTGTATTTCTACTGATGTGACTCAGACGTACTTGAAAGGTTGACTAAGATGAAGGAGATTAATCTACTAATGAGGCCAACACCTTAGGTATCAAGCTTGGGGTAGTTGTCAATAAACTTGGGAAGATGAGAATGTGCATAGGCCGTAGAAATTCAACAGATCGATAAGGAAAAGTCACTATCCCATGGCTATCATTGAGGACATAGTGCCAGATTCAAGTGGTCTGAAAGTAATTGGGGGTAGATTTTGTAACATCCACTCCCCCTCCCCAGCAGTTCAGGGCTCTGCAGGCAGCAAAGGTTGGGAAATTAGGCACACAATAATTAATGCACCTAATTTTACGATAGGCATTTTGGGACTTGAAAGAGAGGCCACACTACCAGCATGTACGGGCCTCATTAACATTGGTAATTCATACTAAAAAGGTTTCATGTCAAATTTCACATGTATGGTAGGCCCCACCCACAGTGTTAGTCTTGTCCCTAAAAGCTGGGCACCTGTGTGTGTGGGTTTGCGAGGCCTCCTAAGTACAATTTCTTAATGGTAGTTTGTTGTTTCGGCTGCTTTTGAAAGATGATTTTTTGACTGGGAGCAATTTTTCACTGCTGCATGCATATTTCACAATTTTTTTCCATTCCCTGGTGCTGCCTTTTCAGATAATCTTTCATTTTGCTGTGCCACTTTTTCAGTAACTGTCACAAAATCCTTCTGCAATACAAAAAGTTTGGAAGGATGAGACTTGCTGTTTCATCTACTGTTAAATTATTTGAATGATCTATTCTTGGCCCCCTCCTATTTCTCATCTACATGCTGCCTGCCCCTCGGCGACATCATCCAAAAACACATCAGATTCCACATGTACGCTGATGAAATCCGATTCTACCTTACCACCACCTCTCTTGACCCCTCCCCTGTCTCTTATTTGTCACACTGCTTGTCCGATGAGCAAAAATTTCCTCCAACTAAATATTGGGATGACCGAAGACATTTCCCTGCTGCAAACTCCGTTCCCTAGCCACCGACTCCATCCCTCTCCCTGGTCATTGTCTGAGGCTGAACCAGACCATTGGCAACCTTGGTATCCTATTTGAACCTGTGATGGGCTTCCGACCACATATCCGCTCCATCACCAAGACCACCTACTTCCACCTTCGTAACATCGCCAGTCTCCACCCCTGCCTCAGCTCACCTGCTGCTGAAACCCTCATCAATGCTTTTGTCACCTCCAGACTCGACTATTCCAATGCTCCCCTGGCTAGCTCCCCATTTTCCACCCTCCATAAACTTGAGCCCATCCAAAACTCTGCTGCCCGTATCCTAACTCGCAACAAGTCCCGTTCACCCATCACCCCTGTGCTCGCTGACCTATTTTGGCTCCTGGTCCAGGAATGCCTCGATTTTAAAATTCTTATCCTTGTTTTCAAATCCCTCCATGGCTTCGCCCCTCCCTATCTTTGTAACCTCCTCCAGCCCTACAACCCTCCAAGATCTCTGCATTCCTCCAGTTCTTGCCTCTTGCGCATCCCCGATTTTAATCGCTCCACCATTGGTGGCCATGTCTTCAGCTGCCTAGGCCCTAAGCTCTGGAATTCCCTCCCTAAATCTCTCTGCCTCTCTACCTCTCTCTCCTCATTTAAGACGCTCCTTAAAACCTACCTCTTTGACCAAGCTTTTGGTCACCTGTCCTAATATCTCCTAATGTGGTTCAGTGTCAAATTTTGTTTGATAATCGCTCCCGTGAAGTGCCTTGGGACGTTTTACTACGTTAAAGGCACCATATAAATGCAAGTTGTTGTTGTTATTGTTGAATGATGAGAATCACTTCATGATGGACTTTAGATACTAAGTGCTAGGCGCACTCTGCCATTACTGCAGGACCTGTGTTTACAGACCACACCAAGGTATATCCAAGGTCACCAAGTTATGCCATCTGCTGCAACTAGATTTATGGATATCAAGGATAACTCTTCCCTTTGCTATCAAGTTCACCATGGCATTGAGTTTCTATGCAACACGATCCCTCCAGGTCACTGCGGGGGACATCTGCCAGATGAGTCAATCTACAGTTTATTCCTGCATAAAGCAAGTAACTGTTGCCAGCGGAAACACTTTTATCACTTTCCTCACCAAGTGGAAAAGGCATCACCACCTGAAAGACTTCCCAAGGGTTCAGGACATTAGCCTCAGGCTTCTCATGACAATTCCAACGTATAGATGAACAGGAAGGGATACTATTCCATTGATGCGCAGGTGGTTTCTAAACAGAAAAATCTCATCCTGCACTTTAATGCTTGTTATCTATGGAACACCCATGATGCTTTCATTCTAAATGGAGTTGAGGTATCGATCAACCATGATTTTATTGAATGGCAGAACAGGCTCAAGGGGTTGAAATGGCCTACTCCTGTTACTATGTTCCTTTGTAATAGTCCACAACACCTACCATTTTTTGAAAGTGCTGAGAGAAAAAATGGATTGCTGTTGGGAGATTATGATTACCCTTTGCACCCCCGGCTTATGACTCCAAAAAAAACCAACAGCAGGAGAACATAGATACAATGAAGCCCATTTAACCACCCAAGTTACTGTAGAGTGCATCATTGGGATGCTCAAGCAGTGATTTAATTGCTCAGATAAGGTGGTGCTGTACAGTCCATCTAAGATTTGAAAGATCATTACTGGTCACAACTGACCATTCAAAGGGGATAAGCATGCAGCTGGAGACTTAGGAAGTCAATGGGACAGCAGACCCATATGAAGAGGGCGATGAAAAGTTGGGGAGAGATATAGAGGACCATGATGTTCAAGCAGCGAGATTGACCTGATACTCTGTCATTGAGAACTCCTTCCAGTAAAGGACACCTCCTTACTCCTACCATCAACCATTAACCGACTATATCCTATACATCGGAGATGCTACAAACAACATATTCACCCCGAAAAGGGTGCCGTTCTTCCCTGCATTTATGGACTTTCAATCCTCAAACATCAGGAAAAGACAAAGGGAAAAATAGTATTCAATATTTGCTTATGTGTACATAAAAAAGTGCTTTAATCCCTTTGCTCATGGCTATCCTTGGTGACTGCATAAGGTCTAATAGATCTACTTCTTAAGGTTAAACCATGTTGAAGTATTCACTCACAGGAAGGAGCAATGGTGATGACAGGTAGAGGTGGAGTGCTGTAAGCCTCCTAGAATGGTTTTGACCATGAATCTCTGGGTGGAAGGGCCCCAGATGTACCTGTAACAGCTGGAACCACATGTATCAATACAATGGCTGCCATTATAAGCTCAATCTCAACAACTTGCTGAATCCTTTAAAGGGCGAAACTGGAGGGAGAAGATGTGCCATCACCTTGAGAGGAATCCACCTCATCGGCCCTTTCTTCAGCCATACCATTGGTGCTGGGCATTGCAGCTGAAAGCCCAGCAGGCTAAATAAGAGCAGTCTACAGGGTGTCCCTAATGTGAGTGAATTTCATCATCACAGCTCTTTCCAAACATTCTATTTTTTCCAAGCTGGCAGTGATAGAGATGTGAAATTGGGTTCCCAGGGTCTTTATGGCACCAATCACAATGTTTATGAGAAGATGCTGTTATAAGAAGATGCTGTTCTGTGATTGACCCTTCACTGCTTTGGCACTCCCCTTTAGCTGGCTGTGAATATGTCATTTGCTTCATGGTATGCTGCAGAAATTCTAGAAGAAGGCTCATCACCTTCTCATGACAATAAGGGATGAGCAATAAATGCTGGCCTTGCCCGTGACATCCAAATCCCAAGAATGAATTTTAAAATGTCCTGCACCTAATATTGCTTGCTGTGAAAAGAGTGCATTTCATCCTGCTGCCCTGAGGAGGCAATGAGGAACAGAGATGTCACACCTTCCATAGAGACAGAGGCAACATGTGTGCAAAGGAGAGTCCACTTATCTTGGCACATGTGGACACCTGAAAAGTTCTTCCAAATTGGCTCCCAGGCACAATGGACCTGGATTTCTGCATTGATCTGCTTTGCCACCTCTGTCCAAGAAGTTTGTACTACTACCTTTGCAGGATGGTGGCCCTCTGCCCCAAAAGCACCCTCTTTTGCTGTACCTCCTGTAACAGGACTTCCAGGCTTCATTACTAAAAGGTGCAGTTTTGTCCGTATTGTTCCTTGAAGACATTCTACCAGAAAGCAAATGGTAGTTACATCTGAAAAAAAATGTCTTCCTGCCTAAGTGCAAACATCATTCTTTAAATGCTGCTGACTGGACCAATTTTGTGACTGCCAGCCTGTCACCTTGTAGGCCTGACTCACTGTATATAGTTTTCATTTGCAGGGAGCTTTGACGAATGAAGGGCTGGGGCTTACGTTGCAAAATGTGGTGAAGCCCAGCCCTGCATTACTGCATGAGTGAATCCATCCCTTGGCCATGCAAAATCCCAATTTTGCTGGAATTGCAAAACTGGGACTTCAGTCTTTTGCATGAAAAATGGGTTTTGGTGGGTAGTCCTGGATGTACTCCATTTGGCAGACACAAATGGTTCTTTAGTATGTCTAGTGTGCCAAAAGAATTTCAGTGCAAGTCAGGATCAAGAGACTGCAGGATTTTTTGCATGTTTAATGCAAAGATGACACCACTGACCTTGATAGAATGCTCACAGCAAAACATAAAACTCAACAAAAGGCCAAACTAAGGTTCAAAGAAATCAAAAGCAAAATACTGCAGATGCTGGAAATCTGAAATAACCAAAGGTCATCGACCTGAAATGCTAACCTTGTTTCTGTCTCCATGGATGCTGCCTGACTTGCTGAGTATTTCCAGCATTTTCTGTTTTTATTTAAGGTACTAAGAAGTTCTGTTCATAGGACATCTCTATAAATCATGGTCTGAAACTTGATCCAAATAAATTCACCTCACTTGTGGTGAGCAAGCCCATATATGTCACAGGGACCAACATGTTCAATGGATTTGTTACTTAACTCACTACATGTTTGCTGAAAGCTGAAGCTTAGCAATGTAAGTGAGCCACCAAGAAAATTGAGATTCAAGCATGCAGAACATTTACACATCCACAATCAAGCGATTGATCAAACAAAGCAGTTAGCAACACGTTATTCAGTGTTGAAGTATTAAAATCTGTAGGAAGAACTCACTTTACAAGTTGATGCTTCAGAAACTGGTCTTGGAGCAGCATTCACTTGGCTGGGACAGCCAATTGTATATACAAAAATAGCACCGACACCAGGTATGCGCAGATTGAAAAAGAGCTACTAACAGTAGCATTTTAGCTTAAAAGATCCCATCAACAATATACTCATGGTAGAGCAGTGACTGCACAGACGGATAATCATAAGGACTGCAATAGTGCAAGGAGAGGGCCTATCATCACTTTTTCAGGGCAACTCGGGGTGAGCAATAAATAAGGCCTTGCCAGAGTCATCCACATCTCAAGAACAATTTTTTTAAAACGTTCTTGGTAATAATGACAAAATTACTTCATAACACTCCAATACGGCTACAGATGACGTTAATGTGTCTTGAGATATATAAATTATCTGTAAGATAGAAAAAACAATGCAGTCTATTGATATTTTAAGTCGAGTATATTTACCCAATAGTTGTAAGGACAAGCTATAAGAAGAATCAGAGATAGTTTATGATAGAAGACCTTCCTGTTGCAAGATAGTGGGTCACATAGAGCAAGAGATGAATGTCTTCAGAATCTGAAAAAAAATGATCTTGGCCACCTAGCAAGAAAAAGGTTCCAGCTCTGGTCATTCCCTTCTTTCATTTTAGAGATGAACTCAGTGTTCAGAATTCCATACTGTTCAGAGGAGAATAAACAATAATTTCAGAAATATTGTGATAGGATGTGATTGCTACACTGGAATAGATGGTTCCTTGAGAGGAATAAGAGCAGGGGTTAAGGGTAGCTACTCAGACTGGCAAAATGTGGAAAGTGGTGTATTTCAGGGATCGATACTGGGACCACTGTTGTTCACAATTTGCATTAATGATTTGGAATCAGAAATCGGAAGTAGAATCTCAAAATTTGCAGATGACACCAAATTTGGGGGGGGGGGGGGTCTAGTTAATACGAAATGCGTCAAAATGCAAGAGCTCATTAGTAAACATGCAGAATGGGCATGTAATTGGCAAATGAATTTCAATATAGATAAGTGTGAGGTGATGCATATTGGTAGGAAGAATAAGGGGGCCACATACTGTTAGGATAATAAGAGTCTAAATGAGGTAGAGGAGCAGAGGGATCTTCGGGTACAGATACACAAATCACTAAATGTAGCGCTGCAGGTTAATAAGGCTATAAAAATGGCAAATCAAGGGCTAGGGTTCATTTCTAGCGGGATAGAATTGAAAAGCAAAGAAGTTATATTACATTTTTATAGAACCATGGTTAGACCACGCTTGAAGTATTATGTATAGTTCTGGTCCCCATATTATAGAAAGGATATAGAGGCATTGGAGAGTATGCAAAATGATTCACAAGAATGGTACCAGAACTGAGTAGATATCCTTATCAGGAAAGTCTGAACAGGTTGGGGCTCTTTTCTCTAGAAAAGAGAGGTCTGAGAGGCGACCCGATAGAGGTCTTTAAGATAATTATAGGGTTTGATAGGGTAGATATAGAGAAAATGTTTCCACTTGCGGGAGAGTCCAAAACTAGAGGTCATCAATATAAAATAGTTGCTTCCACAAGGAGTAGTTGAGGAAAATAGCATAGAGGGGAAGCTGGATAAGAACATGGGGGAGAAAGGAATAGAAGGGATCCTGATAGAGTTAGATGAAGTAGGGAGGGAGGAGGCTTGTGTGGAGCATAAACGCCGCCATAGACCAATTGGACCGAATGGCCTGTTTCTGTGCTGTAGACTCGATGTAACTCAATGAATGTGTTCATTGACCAAGTATGAACACAGAACTGAAAGATTACATTGGCAAATGTGATGTTTATCAAAGAGTAGAAACTAGGCAGCAGATGGGGATGGTCATACCTCATGAAATGCCAGCTTGTCTGTGGTCAAAGATTGGAATTGATTTGTTTGGTTTTGATGGCAACAGTTATAATTTCAGTTGCTGGGAAATTGACACCTTGGACACTGCAGCAAAAAACTGTAATAAGAAAACTCAAAAGTCAATTTTTCAAGATATGGAATACTGGATAAAGAATTCAAAAAGTTCACAAGAGAGTAGCATTTCAAACATATTATTTAATTGTCAGGATATCTACAGAGTAATGGAAACATAGAATGAGCAGTCCAAGCATGCACATCTCTGAAGAGAAAATCAAAGATAGCTAGTGAAGACCCCTGCTCATAAAAGTTGGACTACAGAAAGAATGGAAAATAGTCCAGTGCAGAGCTGATGAATAGTGAAAATGAAAACCCTACTACTTACAACAGATAATTTACTCAAATGATGTTTTAGTGATGTTGGTTAAGGGATAAATGTTGGTCAGGACACCAGAAGAACTTCTCTGCTCTTCTTTAAATAGTGCCATGGGATCTTTTATGTCCACTTGAGATAGCAGATGGAGCTTTGGTTTAATGTCTCATCCTAAAGTCAGCACCTCCGACAGTGCAGCACTCCTTAATACTACACTGAAGCGTCAGCCTAGATTATGTGCTCAAGTCTCTGGAGTACAGCTTGAACCCATGACCTTTTGACTTGGAGGTGAGAATGCTACTGTGGAATTAAGTCTGAAAACCTAACAAAAATGAAACAACAAAAAGGATGAAGGAAGGAACTCAAGATTGCGCAATTTTATAGAAGAAACATGGAGGTAGATTTTCATCTTCACTACCTGTGTAGTAATCTGGCAGAATGAAAATTGGGTGAGTTCTATAAAAGACAGGGTTCCCCTCCGTCAAATTATTGCCCAGGCAGTGAAGATGAAAATCTACCCTATGGAATGGCCAGAGAGGAAATTTTAAGCTCCCGGTGCCAGCATGTTTTTTTATATGTTATCAGCTCACTCATTATGATGTGACCAAAACACCAATATTAAATATAAATTTTCTAAACTGTCAGGGCTTGTTTTGTTTCTATAATATTCGTTTTAGACTACAAACTTTAAAATTACAAACACTTTTCTTAGCTGTTTTCTTCTTTTCCTGACTGCCAGTGCCCATTTTAGAGGTGAGTGCAACTTCTAAAAAGTTAGAAATAAAAACAGAAAATGCTGGAAGCACTCAGCAGGTCAGGCAGTATCTGTGGAGAGAGAAACAGTTAACTTTTTCAGGTCGATGACCTTTGGTTGATTGTAAACTGATTCCAAAGATAATTTTTCAGTCAATTGAAAATCAAGAAGTGTAAAAATTGATCTAGCTGTATCATAGGTGTGACCAGGTCAATAGACACATGACACAATGGGCCCGATTTTAGCACCCGCTACCGGGTGCGTTCTCGGCGGGGGGGGCCCGAAAATCCCGAAATCCAGGTGCGGGACCGGATCACGCCTCGATCCCGCCCACTTCTGGGTTCCCCGATGACGCGCCGGCGTGCGCGCGCAACTCCCGCTGGTGGGAATCCCGCAGGCAATTAAAGCCAGCGGGATGCCACTTGAGAGTATTTACTTTGCTTGTTCAGGTCATTAACTGACCTGATTAAGGGACTGTGTGAGATTTTGGATAAACATGGGAGTGTTTCACACACTGGGGGAAACACTCCCAGTTGAAATGGACGTGTTGCAGCCATCAGCCTGTGGCAGCTGCAAAGGTCCATCTGACAGGTGTGGGGGGGTGGGGGGGGGAGAGACTCTCAGCCATTGCAGGAGGCCGCTCTGTCACTTGGGACAGAGTTTGGCCTCCACCACCCTCCTCCTGATGGTCGAAGTCACCAACCTGCACACTTACCCCGGGGTCCGGAGACATGTACCTACCTTGCGGACCCCCTCAGATGTACATCTTGCGGATGGGGGCCGCCGTAGCTGCAGTCATGACCTCCTCGGAGGGCGAACAGCATCACCAGCCTTGTCGGCCACGCCGTCCACCTCTGACACGTGGTGCTCCACAACACAGTGCTGTGGCACATCCACCTGTACAGCAGGAGGGAGGGCTACCGCAGAGAGAGATGCGTCGCAGAGGGCACTACCCTCGCCACAGGGTCCACAGACCGAGGCTCAGCCTCCTGGACCTCTCTGAGCAGCAGTGCACACGGAGGCTCGGAGTCAGTCGACATGTAGCCGTGGACATCTGCAGCCTCTTTCATGCCGAGCTGCTCCTGGCTGGCCCGAGCACCATCTTCCTACCTGTCGGTGTCAAAGTCACCACTGCCCTCCCGAACTTCTGCTCCACAGCCTTCCAGGCTGCAACCGGGGACATCCCCGATGTCTCTCAGTCGTCTGCGCAGAAGAGCCCTGTGAATACACCTACACCCACTCTGCAGTGACACACTGGGTGGCATCAGTGGTGGGTCCTCATAGGGATACCCAGGAGCGGGCATTATTGCACAAACCGGACAGGATTCGCGAAGACATGGCAGTAGTGGTGCCAATATAATGTGTGATATGAGTTGTTCTTTAATTCAATAGAAGAACCCTCAAACACCCTTGTGCATCCCCTTCATGCTCACGACACGTTTGCCTTACGCTGCCTACTGCACATATGTGATGCATGCCCTGTGGCTGCAGCACAGGTGGTGGCAGGTTGAGTGAGGCTGGCCGTGAGAGAGATGCACGAGAGGGCGAGTATGGGATAGAGCCATGAGATTGTATGAGGATTGGGTTGTGTGTTAGTGGCGGGGTGAGTACTCGCGAGGTGAGTAGGTGCAGGTAAGATGAGGATGAGGTTTGAGTGGGTGTGAGGAGTGATGTGGCAGAGTAGTGTTGGCAGTGCCGAAGGAGATGTGGGGTGGGGGCAGTGTTGTGGCAGACGGAGTGTAGGGGAAAGACTATGGGCTCGAATTTAGCAGGCCTGCGGGTTCCCAGCGGGTGGTCCTCCGGGAGCGTCGAAAACGCGAACGGCGAAATTAGTGGGTTGCCCACGCGATCGTAGCAGGCAATCCACTAATAGGATCCAATTACCTGCTCCTCCGGGGTCCACGGCGCTGGCCTGCGCGTCGGGCGGGCTGCGCATGCGCAGTACGATCTGTCAGCTGGAGGCTCTCTAGTTAAAGGGGCAGTCCTCCACTGACAGATGCTGCAACCAATGGGACAAATTGCAGCATGGAGCAGCCCAGGGGGAAGGCTGCTCCCAGTTTAATGATGCCTCACCCCAGGTATCATCAGATGGGGTGAGGAGGAGGGGGAGGACACAGATCTTCCCCCCGGCGGGCGGGAGGAAGCGGCCTGCCTCTGCCACCAAGAAGGCCTGGCTCGAGGTGGGAGAGGGGGTCACCTGCGCCACCAACATATCGCCCACCTGCATACAGTGCAGGAGGCGCTGCAATGACCGCAGTAGGTCAGCCACAGTGAGAACACGAAGTCTTTCCCCTACACTCCGTCTGCCACAACACTGCCCCCACCCCAAATCTCCTTCGGCACCGCCAACACTATTCTGTCACATCACCCTTCATGCCCACTCACACCCCATCCTCATCTTACCTCCACCTACTCACCTCGCCAGTACTCATCCTGCCACTAACACGCGACCCAATCCTCATACAATCTCATGGCTCCATCCCATACTCACCCTCTCGTGCATCTCCCTCACGGCCAGCCTCACTCAACCTGCCACCACCTGTGCTGCAGCCACAGGGCATGCATCACATATGTGCAGTAGGCAGGGTAAGGCAAACGTCTCGTCAGCATGAAGGGGGTGCACAAGGGTGTCTGAGGGTTTGTCATGGGTGTTACCCATATTGAATTTCAGAGCCACAAACAGCACACATTATATTGACACCACCACTGCCATGTCTCCGCGAATCCTGTCCATTGTGTCCAATAATGCCCGCTCCTGGGTATCACTATGAGGACCCACCACTGATGCCACCCATCGTGTTACTGCAGAGTAGGTGCAGGTGTATTTGCAGGGCTCGTCCGCGCAGACAACTGAGAGACATCGGCGGTGTTGCCGGCTGCACCCTGGAAGGATGCGGAGGAGAAGGTGTGGAGGACAGTGGTGACTTTGCCAGCGACAGGTAAGCAGTTGGTGCTGGGGCCAGCCAGGAGCAGCTCAGCATGAAAGAGGCTGCAGATCTCCACGACTACATGTCGAGCGAATCTGCGCCTCCCTGTGCACTGCTGCTTGGAGAGGTCCGGGGAGCTGCGCCTCGGTCTGTGGACCCTGTGGCGAGGGTAGTGCCCTCTGCGACGCGTCTCTCTCTGCGGTAGCCCTCCCTCCTGCTGTGCAGGTGGGCGTGCAACCACACCGTGTTGGGGGGATCCACGTCTCTGCGGCGGACGGCGTGGACTGCGAGGCTACTGGTGGTGGTCATGCTCTTCGTCCTCCGAGGGTGTCCACACACCACCCAACTGGCAGGTGTTGGTCTGAGGGGTTGTGCAGGGTAGGTGTGTGGGTCCTCGGACTGGGGCTGCGGTTTCGTGTCGGTCTGTCCTCTGGCTTGGCCGGGGGGTGGTGGGGGGCAGGGGTTGCCCTATGTGACGCGGTGGCCTCCTGCGTGGGTGAGGGCTCTCCCCCGTGGAGCGCACCTTGGCACCTGCCACAGGCTGCTGGCTGCAACACGCCTGGTTTGAAGGGTCCTGTTTCCCCCAGTGTGGGAAACTGACTGCTTTGAACGTAAAATCCCACACTTCCTCTTTTGACAGCTGCTTCAGCTCATTAACTGACCACAACGAGCAAGTTAAGTGCTCTCAAGTGGAACCCCGCTGGCTTTAATTGCCTGCGGGATTCCCACCAGCGGGGCTTGCGCGCGCAGCCCCGCACGTCAGCGCGGTACCCGGAAGTGGCCGGGATTTCGTCCGAATCCGGTCACGTGATCGGAGATCGGGATTTTCGGGGCCCCCCCGCTGGAAACCCGCAGGTAACCCGACCCTAAAATCGAGCCCTATGTGTTCTCACTGTGGCTGACCTACTGAGGTCATTGGAGCGCCTCCTGCACTGTATGCAGGTGGGCGATATGTTGGTGGCGCTGGTGACCTCCTCTGCCACCTCGAGCCAGGCCTTCTTGGTGGCAGAGGCAGGCCGCTTCCTCCCGCCCGCCGGGTGGAAGATCTCTGTCCTCCCCCTCCTCCTCACCCCATCTAATGATACCTGGGGTGAAGCATCATTAAACTGGGAGCAGCCTTCCCCCTGGGCTGCTCCATGCTGTAATTTTTGCTGTTTGTGGCAGCATCTGTCAGTGGAGGACTGCCCCTTTAAATAGAGCGCCTCCAGCTGACAGATCTTACTGCGCATGCGCAGCCCGCCCGACGCGCAGATCAGCTGCTACGATCGCGCGGGCAACCCACTAATTTCACCGCGCCCGCTGGCCCACCCACCGAGAACCCGCACCCCTGGTAAAATCGGGCCCAATGCATCAATCCAAAAGGGCTTTTGCAAGACAAGTGAACTCTTTGGCAGTGGCCAGAACCCCATTGTGCTGGATGATTGAACTCATTTATTGTTTGGTAAAGGTTAATAAAATTAATTAATAATAAACTTTGTTGCTGAATGGTTCAGTCAGTTTTGTACTGGAGTTTCTATCGTCTGACTGTGTCAGTTCCGAAGAAGGTCCCACCCAACAAGTTAATATAGCTTTTTCAGATGCTTGCTGGTCATTTACAGCATTTTCTGTTCTTATTTCAGATCTTCAGCATTCACATTTGTTCTGTCTTTAATCTCCAAAAATTAGATACCTTACATGGATATTTCCCGCTGCTGAGCAGTTCGCTCCCTGGTAGTATTTGGGCAGTGCTTTTCATTATGGAAAATGCTACTTCTACCAGAAAGAACAGAAATCACATTTTAATGATCCTGGAAGTACCTCTGGAACAGTCAACATTTTCCTGCAAAATAATGTGATATTATGCCGTTACTGAGAAGTAAAGCAAACATAAAGTTTTTAAGTGAGGAATAATACTCCAATCATGGTATTTAATAATTAATTGTTTTCACTTTTCCCTAACATTTAACAAGAAGATAACGTCAGTAAACATAAAAGTTACCCTTCAGCAGCTGACATAAAATTGAAAATATGATGCTTGCTTTAAATAATCCTTGCACCACCCAAGGGCTACATCTGCCACTAAAGAATAATGGCTCTTTGGAACACCTCATGCATAAATTCACCTAATGCTTCGCCTGTCCTTCAGGGATAGTCACTTGTCATAACACAGCTAGAGGAGACTTAACTCTTTGAGAACTGCAGTGGCTTTTCAGCTTCATGTCCAAAAAGGCTATAAGGATTGAAACTGCCATTTTATTCAGTTTGTCATAGAACTAGGAAGTTCGAAGTGAATGTCACAGATCCTCTTGCCCCTGTTGTGCACACTAAACTAGACATTTTGGCAAAGCATAGAAAAAGGTCCATTAGTGAACCTGATGAATCAACAGTGGAACGTGAACTGAATTTCTTAGTGTCCAGTTGTTCAAATCCTCATTTTGGTTTGAGTCAGATGACACATACACATTTTCTTTTCATCTGTTTGTTTCTGCTGTTTCTGCTTCAAGTTTTAACCAATATAGCATGTATTGTTGCAAGTATTATAAATAATCACTTATAGGAGTGTATTTTGAGGTAGTTATATGTTTTGGGGTTTACATATGAGTGGTAAACTGCTCAAATTTTGACTTTGTGGGTTATGATGTAATCTGGATCTCAGCAGGTGATACTGCCTGTAACATGTTCATCAGTGCCTGATACTCGACATGCTGCATTTGTTTTTAATCTGCAAGTGATGAGAACGCAGGTTAATTTGGGCTTCAGGTTTCAATGTGACTTTGGTTATGGTGCTTTGACGACAACGATCATTTTTAGAATGACATTCAAATCAAAATGGCAACAGATCTTGACCCACGCTTCTTAGTACATGTGAAACCTTTCTAGAAAGGCACAAAGGGTAATTTTTCCACTTCACGCTACTGGCGGAGGGGGAGCTTTCCCACCAAGAGTGCGTATCAGAAACTTACAGAAAAGCACTGCAGACAGTTTTCTAACTATTTAAAATAATGTTCTGAAAATCGTGTGTAGGGTACCCTGAAATTTCCGACGTGCACTCCTGGCACGTAATCCTCCAGCTGGCAAGTTGGAGAATTAACCTTGAACTAAAAAGCATGAAAAAACTCGCAGCTATTATAACTTTCTTATCACACCACTAAGAAGTCAAGCTTCACACTAGGCTACAGTGTTGTGACACTGCAAAAAGAATGTATTCATAAAATAAATATATCAGACTCAATCAAACGCAGTGTGGCTCATCAACTGATGTAGATAGCAACCTACGAACAGCAATAGGCTAATCACCCCATCGAGTCCACTCTGCCATTTTATTAGCCATGATGCTTGCTTTAAATAATCCTTGCACCACCCAAGGGCTACATCTGCCACTAAAGAATAATGGCTCTTTGGAACACCTCATGCATAAATTCACCTAAGCAGGGAAGACACAAAATTAACATTAATAACCTGAAGTGAGATTAGTGATTAAAGGAATTTCTCTACTCACACAGCAGTGATGTGGAGATGCCGGTGATGGACTGGGGTTAACAATTGTAAACAATTTTACAACACCAAGTTATAGTCCAACGATTTTATTTTTAATCCCACAAGCTTTCGGGGGCTTTCCCCTTCCTCAGGCGGTGTGGAAAAGACAATTTCGAATCCTTTGCATTTTAAGATCACAGAACAAAGCCTGGTGATTACTGCCCGTTGCCAAGGCAATCACAGTGAGCAGACAGAAAGGTGTCATCTAAAAGGCCACTGAATATACAACCCCCCCCAGAAATTAATAGCCAAGTTCCGCACCCATGAGGACGGCCTCAACCGGGATCTTGGGTTCATGCCACACTACACGTAACCCCACCAGCGAACAAATGTTATCTGTTTTTAATATAACGGGTCATTGACTGTCTTCCTTATCTCTCTCTCTCTTTTTTTTGGGGGGGTTGTATATTCAGTGGCCTTTTAGATGACACCTTTCTGTCTGCTCACTGTGATTGCCATGGCAACGGGCAGTAATCACCAGGCTTTGTTCTGTGATCTTAAAATGCAAAGGATTCGAAATTGTCTTTTCCACACCGCCTGAGGAAGGGGAAAGCCCCCGAAAGCTTGTGGGATTAAAAATAAAATCGTTGGACTATAACTTGGTGTTGTAAAATTGCACACAGCAGTGGACATTGAAAGAGACTCCCAGCAAAAGTCAACTTATTTTATATCGAAACTGGTACAGTGGAGAGAACTTTGAATCCCAAACAATACTCACAATGCACACTACGGCTGCTTTAATCATACTTTCAATGTGTGTTGAAAGCCAGTGATTTGATTCGGGAATAAAAATTTCACCGGATGAGCCGAATGGGACTTAAACTTAAACTTGACCACTCAGATTACCTGCAGTAGCAGCTGTGGTGCTGGATCAGTTGTAGTATGTCAGTAGAAAGCTAACATAGATTCTACTGGGAAATTTAAAAAGATCTGCTGCTAGTAAGAAATGTTTTGGTAAATTCTGCCTTTTAAGATAGTTAAAAGTTAGAGGAGCATTGGGATCAGGGAAAGTGTGACAGGATTATCAGCTGTAGTTTGACTGTGCACCACAATGCATCTACAGTCAATACACCAACTGATCCAACCACTCAAGTTTAAGTTAATACCAAATTAAAAGGCACAATTTTACAAACAAATTGGTTGATAGCAGTGGATTTAAAAAAAATAATCCCAGTAGTGTAAGTATCTAGTTGTCTGCTGGCACTCTAAAGCTATTACTCTATCTGATCCCAGAACTCCTAAGGTAAATCACACAGCTACCTAGGGAAAAAAAATGAGGAAAAAAAAAAGCACAAACCAATCCATCACAAGCAGCTTCTACTGTTTTGATTAACTCCTTCAGAAAGACAATTGGTAAATATCTGGTTGGGACAAGAATGGGATATTATAAGAATAAAAATAGATTGGATAAGATCAGGCATTCCTCATGGAATACTAGTTCCTCTACTGGGATGGAGGAGATGTTACTGCCCATGGAAAGAAAGAAAGATTTGCATTTATATGGTGTCTTTCATGATGTCAGGACATCCCAAAGCATTTTACAGCCAATTAAGTACTTTTGAAGTGTAGTCACTGTTATAATGTAGCAATGGCAGCCAATTTTCACACAGCTAGGTCCCACATACAGCAATGTGATAATGACCAGATCAACTGTTTTTAGGTATTGGTTGAGGAATAAATATTGGCCAGGACAGCTGGGAGAACTCTTCTTTGAAATAGTGCCATGGGATCTTTTACATCCACCTGACAGGGCAGATGGGGCCTTAGTTCAATGTCTCATTTGAAAGACGGCATCGCAAACAGTGCAGCGTTCCCTCAGTACTGCACTAAAGTTCCAAGCCTAGATTTTGTATTCAAGTTTCATAGAGGCAAGAGCTCTACCCACTGAGCCACAGCTAAAACAGGGACGAGGTCCAACTTCTAAACCTAGACCATATATGCAATTCCTTCAGCAACTATACCCTAATTATACCACTGAAATGGTCTTTACTGCCTTCAAACTGTAGCAATACTTTTTCTTTACTCTTCCCTAGTCATTGCAATCTAATTTCACAAAAGCAACAAAAAAAATCTTTAATTTGTGAAACTTTTCTTGCTGTTAGCCTTGCTTCATTCATTACAGAACAACAAGTCAAACTGTTTTTGGAACAGCATCCAGAAATCATCTCGTAAAAGACATCAAAGAACCACCTCGACTGTCAAATAATTAGATTTTAAAAATAAAATCAAATTTCCACTTCTCTTCAGAATTTAAGTTCATTAAGGTGTAATTGACAGCAGGTGCTCATTTTGAAATAGTGCTGCTTAGCCACTTAAAATCTCAACCAGTCTTGCACATCGTTAAATTTAACAGACCCTCACACAGAGGTCCACCAAGGTTAATTTTAGAATAATATTTCACTTTATATATAACAGTGTGCATGTAATAACCATCCCCTATGACTCATGTAGGTGCCCCACTAGTGAATGGAGTCCTGACAAACTTTCTGTCCTTTTTTGAAGGAAACAGAATATCTCATTTTGAAAATAGTGAGGACAGTTTTCATTTTGAAAATAAAAGACAAACAGGTAAAACGAAGGATTTCCTTTGGTTTGACTAAACCAGCAGTTTGTGTGATGCCAGATTTAAGATTTATATCCTCACAGTATCAAAAAATATATGGTTGCCCTATTCTCCAAAACTCTTAACAATAATTCATTCAAGACAATCCTCACCACTCATTCCTGTCACATTGTTTAAATTCTTTAATCCTTCCATTATTCTGGTATATCACATGCAACACAGGTTCTCCATCCAGTTGTGCAGGAATGTAGGTCAGAAAACTATGGTTGTCTCTATTGCAAGTAAGATGGAACAGAACACAAGGAACATCCTTTTTGCCCCCTTATGTGAGAAATTTTGCCTACCTGACTGCTTACCTTAACACTCACATGTTTGCAAGATAGTTGAATTATTGGCCACTGTTGGACTCCAAGTAATTTTCAAGGGCCTGCATGGTAATCCCTGATCATTCTGAATTCAAAGTCAGATTTCTAGCAGCAAGAAGGGAATATATTCAGTTACTCTCATCTCCGTCCATTCCCTAAACAATTATGCACAAGCAACAACACTTAGTTCTTTATCTTCCATTTTCTGAATTATAATGAGTGCTGTCATACTTATAGATGTATACAGATATACAATGTCAGAGTTATTAATGCCTCAGGCTATGTGAGTGAAATAGTATACAACATCAACAGAATGTGATCCAAAAGATACCTGATCCATGAAGCAAGCCATAATTCTTACTTTAATTGCTATTATAATCAAGTAATAGGGGTAAAAGACACATTTTATGGATGAAATTATCTTTAAGTGGGTGATGTGATTAGCATTAAATTGTAATTATATGAATTAGAAATTAGGTTAGCAGGCTTCAGTAATAACACAGTGAACATTTTCTTAATTGAATGGCGTAACGGGAAAAATATGCTGTGCACACTAATTAACTAAATGAGTCAATTAGTCACAGAAATGGAGAGAGAGAGAGAGATTTGGAACTTGTTTTGTTGTATAGTCACAAAAACATTAAAGATACCTAAGAAAAAGCTTACTGTAAAAGATATGCAGAGAACATTGCATTTATTGTCTTTCATTAATTTTTATGTGATTGCACATTTAATTCATTGGCATTCCAGTCATTAACTGCAATTGCTAATCTGAGTTGCAGAAACATAAAAAAACGATGAATGATTAAAGACCACCTGCCCCATCAAGCTCACTCCTTCTAACAAACTACGAATAATTAGCAATGTCAATGAAAAGGTCCTAATGCTTTTGTAAAGTGAGAGAAGATAACAAGCTAAATACAAATTTCTAATAAAATCAGCTAACCAACTATACCTCATATATTTATATGCACAGCCAAAGTATGAAAGCCTGCTAATGCAAACTGTCATTTCCAAAGTTCACAAATTTTAATGGCCATGTCTTAGGGCACCCTGATAGCTCAGCAGATTAGGGTCGATGGGCCGAATGGCGTCCTTCTGTGCTGTAACCTTTCTATGATTCAAAGAGTAACATACAGACCTGAAAGGTCTCAAGCTCAATTCCTGGTCTATACTAAATTAGCTGATCTCAGCTAAGGTAGACATGCTACCATTGGCCTGAGTACTTTGGATAAAAGAATGGAATATTAGTCATGGTTCCTGCTCCTGAATTCAATGATCCAAGTTGGAACTGTGTGTTGTAGATATTGTAAACAATTTTACAACACCAAGTTATAGTCCAGCAATTTTATTTTAAATTCACAAGCTTTCGGAGATTTTCTCCTTCCTCAGGCAAACATTTGCCTGAGGAAGGAGAAAATCTCCGAAAGCTTGTGAATTTAAAATAAAATTGCTGGACTATAACTTGGTGTTGTAAAATTGTTTACAATTGTCAACCCCAGTCCATCACCGGCATCTCCACATTGTAGATATTGGTTGAAGATGTAATCTTGTGAAGTTTTTCCCTGGTCGAGCAGCCTGTTCACACTGACATGCTCATGCATGAAAAATAATCATTTGTGCAAGGTATTCATGTTTGCTGGCAGCTGCAGAACCATCCTGTGGAGTCAACACCTTCAGGAGAAAAGATAAGGAAGGGAGAAAATTGACAGAGTGGAAAAAGGTCTTTCTCTTTTTTTTAAAAAAAGGTTTCTTGCATGTCCAACAACCATCTCTCTATTTGCTGATTAAAAAATAATAAAAATGTCAACTCAGTATCCCAACTCAGAATTGTTACATAAAACTACCAATCACCTTTTATTAAGAGTGGCATTTTGTGTTATCCTTAAAGAAAGAAGGGCAGAGTTTCGGTGGGGTTTTCTTCTGCTCATCTTCTGTGGGCGGAGATGGGCGAAAACCCTTGAGGAACGGCAGACTTTGCCGTGTACACGATTCCTCCGAGAGTTTGCTGATATCCAGCTGGAGAACTCCTGCAGAAATTCCAGGCGATAGTGTCTGTAGAACAAGCTTATGTAGATCCTGTAATACCTTGTCAGAACGATCCGTTTGTGAAAAGTTAGCCATTTGATTCAATATTTCATTTTGAAAGAGCCAATGAAATCCATTACCAGCATTTTTGTTTTTGTTTGTTTAGACAGTCAAATCTACTTTATCCAATTATTTGTAGGCCTAATCCTTAATATCCAATTAAATAATACAGTCACAGAAAATTGGACACACTATGATGGTTCCATAAATGGGGTCATAAACAACATCAGCTACAATGCAGTGCAACTTCATTTCACATGCTTTGATTTTGTGCTCAGGTGTAAGGTTTTGCAAACTAGATAAGGATGTATCAGAAATGGTGTTGAAAGAATTGATCTAAAGGAGAACAAACTAGTTTGTCAACACTATTGCCCCTGATAGCTTTATTTCATACAATGTTATAAAACATGTAGACGTTGGCAGTAAAAATTGTTGCAATATGGATAAGCTATAGCAGACATGTCTCACAAGGGAGACAAGTTGGACATAAGTGATATACTACAGATCCTGAAAATCGCCACTTTGCAACTCTGGCCAACCTGGAAGCTGTTAAGTTTTATGTGTCTTACGCATTAAAATTAGAAAACAACTCTTATGAATTTAAATTTATCGTACTCTTGCCATAAATAATATTTGATTTTTTTGGTTTATTTTGCATTATACAGTGTATATGCTATATCTGAAGCAATTACTTCTACAGTAAAAAGCAACAAACTGCAAATGCTAAAAGTCTGAAACAAATACAAAAACATGGGTGTTGATTTTTCACTGCCCTCATCTAGCATTAACGGGATGGTAACGGCCTCAAAATGGGGTAGGTGGCCTTACCGCCTCGTTAACAGCAGCGATGTGGCCGGCTCCATTTTAAACGGGGGTGTCCGAAGCGCACCCCTGACTCAGGCAATGGACCCCTTTCAATACGGAAATCAGGGTCTTATAACGTAAATAGGACCCCCACTGCCATTTTAGTTCGGAACTGGTAGAAGCAATGCACACTCTGACCAGTTCTATCGGTGATGGAAGAGAAGAGGCCCTCTGAAGGTAAATGTTCAATTATTTTTGTGCACCCCTGAGGAGCAGAAAGGGGGCATAAAGATTATCTGGACCTGTGTGTGATCCCTTGGTTAGCAAAGACCTGAGAAGCTAGGGACTACACGAGTGACCTGCATGTTTAGGTGCTGGTGGCTTCATTGATTTGGAACTCATCAGGGTTAACAACAGGGCTGTGTAAGGTGATTGACACCAAAAGGATTGAACTGTAACATGTGCCATTTAGATTGGTCAATAGAATTGTGGAGGTTTCTTGGGAAATTAAGGATATATAAGATAAGGTTTTTGACACTAAAACTCAGTCTTCACTCCTTCAGTTTTTAGTTCTTAGTTTTATTCTAGTTATTTTAGTAGTTCTTATAGCAGTTTTTGTAGTAGAAAACATAAGTTCTATGTCTAGTATATGTAGAAAGGAGTCTTTGTACAATCAGAAAATGCATCTCCGACAGAAAAAGTGACCTGCTGTAGAAGTTGTACGCTAATACCAGTTGGATATAGGCAGATATAAGTATGCCATTTAGATGTACAAGTTCCCCTGAGATTAAGGGTGATGAGATTTAATCTGAGGCAAGCGGCTCCACGTTGATCTTCTTAAAATGTAGAGGTCTAACCGGTGCCGATACCTCATACAAATAATATTAATGAGACCCGAGGCTCAATTTCAGGCCCCAAAACTGATCTAAAGGAATTTTTGCCCCAGTGTTTAAGTTTCAGTGCTTTTTTTTATTCGTTCACGGGATGTGGGCGTCGCTGGCGAGGCCAGCATTTATTGCCCATCCCTAATTGCCCTCGAGAAGGTGGTGGTGAGCCGCCTTCTTGAACCGCTGCAGTCCGTGTGGTGACGGTTCTCCCACAGTGCTGTTAGGAAGGGAGTTCCAGGATTTTGACCCAGCGACAATGAAGGAACGGCGATATATTTCCAAGTCGGGATGGTGTGTGACTTGGAGGGGAACGTGCAAGTGGTGTTGTTCCCATGTGCCTGCTGCTCTTGTCCTTCTAGATGGTAGAGGTCGCGGGTTTGGGAGGTGCTGTCGAAGAAGCCTTGGCGAGTTGCTGCAGTGCATCCTGTGGATGGTACACACTGCAGCCACAGTGCGGCGGTGGTGAAGGGAGTGAATGTTTAGGGTGGTGGATGGGGTGCCAATCAAGCGGGCTACTTTATCTTGGATGGTGTCGAGCTTCTTGAGTGTTGTTGGAGCTGCACTCATCCAAGCAAGTGGAGAGTATTCCATCACACTCCTGACTTGTGCCTTGTAGATGGTGGAAAGGCTTTGGGGAGTCAGGAGGTGAGTCACTCGCCACAGAATACCCAGCCTCTGACCTGCTCTTGTAGCCACAGTATTTATATGGCTGGTCCAGTTAAGTTTCTGGTCAATGGTGACCCCCAGGATGTTGATGGTGGGGGATTCGGCGATTGAAATGCCATTGAATGTCAAGGGGAGGTGGTTAGACTCTCTCTTGTTGGAGATGGTCATTGCCTGGCACTTATCTGGCGCGAATGTTACTTGCCACTTATGAGCCCAAGCCTGGATGTTGTCCAGGTCTTGCTGTATGCGGGCTCGGACTGCTTCATTATTTGAGGGGTTGCGAATGGAACTGAACACTGTGCAGTCATCAGCGAACATCCCCATTTCTGACCTTATGATGGAGGGAAGGTCATTGATGAAGCAGCTGAAGATGGTTGGGCCTAGGACGCTGCCCTGAGGAACTCCTGCAGCAATGTCCTGGAGCTGAGATGATTGGTCTCCAACAACCACTACCATCTTCCTTTGTGCTAGGTATGACTCCAGCCACTGGAGAGTTTTCCCCCTGATTCCCATTGACTTCAATTTTACAAGGGCTCCTTGGTGCCACACTCGGTCAAATGCTGCCTTGATGTCAAGGGCAGTCACTCTCACCTCACCTCTGGAATTCAGCTCTTTTGTCCACGTTTGGACCAAGGCTGTAATGAGGTCTGGAGCCGAGTGGTCCTGGCGGAACCCAAACTGAGCATCGGTGAGCAGGTTATTCGTGAGCAAGTGCCGCTTGATAGCACTGTCGACGACACCTTCCATCACTTTGCTGATGATTGAGAGTAGACTGATGGGGCAGTAATTGGCCGGATTGGATTTGTCCTGCTTTTTGTGGACAGGACATACCTGGGCAATTTTCCGCATTGTCGGGTAGATGCAAGTGTTGTAGCTGTACTGGAACAGCTTGGCTAGAGGCGCAGCTAGTTCTGGAGCACAAGTCTTCAGCACTGCAGCTGGGATGTTGTCGGGGCCCATAGCCTTTGCTGTATCCAGTGCACTCAGCCGTTTCTTGATATCACGTGGAGTGAATCGAATTGGCCGAAGACTGGCTTCCGTGATGGTGGGGATATCGGGAGGAGGCCGAGATGGATCATCCACTCGGCACTTCTGGCTGAAGATGGTTGCAAACGCTTCAGCCTTGTCTTTTGCACTCACGTGCTGGACTCCGCCGTCATTGAGGATGGGGATGTTTGCAGAGCCTCCTCCTCCCGTTAGTTGTTTTATTGTCCATCACCATTCACGACTGGATGTGGCAGGACTGCAGAGCTTTGATCTGATCCGTTGGTTGTGGAATCGCTTAGCTCTGTCTATAGCATGTTGCTTCCGCTGTTTAGCATGCATGTAGTCCTGAGTTGTAGCTTCACCAGGTTGGCACCTCATTTTTAGGTACGCCTGGTGCTGCTCCTGGCATGCTCTTCTACACTCCTCATTGAACCAGGGTTGATCCCCTGGCTAGTAGCTATGATTCTAAGGTTGATAAACAATTGTTAGTTGATGACTCTGTTGTCTGCCTTCTTAGAATCATACTGCACAGAAGGAGGCCATTTGGTCCATTGTGTCTGTGCCGGCTCTTTGAAAGAGCTATCCAATTAGTCCCACTCTGCTGCCCTTTCCCCACAGCCCTAGAAATTGTTCCTTTTCAAGTATATATTCAATTCCCTTTAGAAAGTTATTATTGAATCTGCTTCCACCACCCTTTAGGCAGTGCATTCCAGATCATAACAACACGTTGCATAATAAAAATTCTCCTCATCTTCCCTCAGCTTCTTTTGCCAATTATCTTAAATCTGTGTCCTCTGGTTACTGACCCTCCTACCAGTGGAAACAGTTTCTCCTTATTTACTCTATCACAACCCTTCTTCTTAGAAGGGTTAATTCATTCATTCCGTAGCTTGTGTGGATTCTGATGGGAAATTGCTGGTGTAAATGTTAATATAAGCCAACTGATTGATGCAAGACAGTTCGGCAAGCCAAATTTAAGCATCAATTACCTCCTAGACATAAACTGTGCAGTAAACCCCAGACGTATTCTTCACATGGAGTTAAGGTGAAGGGTTAAGGATTCGTCTTGCCTTTGATAAATATTCTTGTCAGGGTATCGATCGCACTGTTCTTATAACATGGAGCTCAAGATCTCACTTGTGGACAGAACAGAGGTATTCAGCAAAGTGGTTATCTCATCTGTGTTTGGTCTTCCCAATATAGAGCAGACTGCATCATCAGCAACAAATACCGTATACAGATTAGAGGAAGTATTCGTAAATTGCTCTCTCACAAATACTCAAATGGTTTTTGTCTTCAACTATATTTTATGTTATTGTATAAAAATCTTTTTAAATATGCGGATGAGCTAATATATTAGCAAAAGCAGACTACTATATCCATAAAATTTAGGAAATTAAATTTAACATTGGTAAGGCAAATAGTTTTTAACAGATTCTATTTTGTTCTTAATTTAGTGTTATCATTTATTTTGTTCATGGTATCTTGTTGCCTCAAACTGCCCTTATCAATATACTGTACTCCTGCTCCAGTACTAGGTAGAGCTGTATGTACAGCATTTCACATTAATAATACAGAAAAGATCCAAACAGACTAAGCGTGTCAGAAAACAAGTGTAAAATGTACAAGAGCTGACTCCAAACTGCACAATGCATTCCATCTATTGAATAAACTGGTTCGGCAGTATTTTCATTATAACTGACATCATCATATATTCTTCTAGGCCCTCCCGATTTCTATTCTGGTAGTGAGAATGGACCTCACAGAACAAGAACATAAGAACATAAGAAATAGGAGCAGGAGTAGGCCAATCGGCCCCTCGAGCCTGCTCCGCCATTCAATAAGGTCATGGCTGATCTGATCCTAAACTCAAATTTAAATACATGTCCACTTTCCTGCCCGCTCCCCGTAACCCCTAATTCCCTTTACTTCTAGGAAACTGTCTATTTCCGTTTTAAATTTATTTAATGATGTAGCTTCCACAGCTTCCTGGGGCAGCAAATTCCACAGACCTACTACCCTCTGAGTGAAGAAGTTTCTCCTCATCTCAGTTTTGAAAGAGCAGCCCCTTATTCTAAGATCATGCCCCCTAGTTCTAGTTTCACCCATCCTTGGGAACATCCTTACCGCATCCACCCGATCAAGCCCCTTCACAATCTTATATGTTTCAATAAGATCGCCTCTCATTCTTCTGAACTCCAATGAGTAGAGTCCCAATCTACTCAACCTCTCCTCATATGTCCACCCCCTCATCCCCGGGATTAACCGAGTGAACCTTCTTTGTACTGCCTCGAGAGCATGTGGTCAGAAGGCACCACAAAGGAGTTAGGAAACTGCCCTGATATTAATGACCTTGGGAGCAATGTGTCCTAAGCCCCAACTTTAATTCACGGCGGGAATCATGCGGACCGGGGACAGGTTAGGCGGCAATTCCCCATGATATTGTCGGAGTGACGAGTGGGCATTTTTAACTTCTGGAAAGGCTGGTGGTGTACCTAAGCAGGGTGTCTGCAAATTATTTGTATCCCTTCATTCAACTTAGCACAGATGCAGCAAAGTTAGTAACTTCAACCTTCGTTGTCAAGATTGTCACATGTACAGCTTCTCTTTCCCATTGTAACTCTTCTCCCTTTTCTCTTTCTTCCAGGGCCTTCTCAAGACCAAGAAGCACCTACAGAAGAACAAACTTTGGAAGGAGACAATCCTTCTGAGGATGCATCAGCAGGTGCCCCAACCTTCCCAGGTTCCAGCTCAGACATTGGCACTCCGTGTGGGCTAGATAGTGAGCTAGAAGGGTCTGCACACAGTGAAACACGCAGCATCAGCAGCTACTGCTGGCAGGGACAGCCTATAGGCGTCCTCACCAGAGGGTGAGGCCCTCTCCCAGTTTTGCTGAGGACAACAGAAATGAGGACTTAGTGGGCCCAGCCATGAGAAGAAAACTGCTGGCGTCTCACAGACAGCTCTACAGAGTAGTGGAAGGTGTGCCAAGGAGCTTCAGCACTTTGGCTGAGAGAGTGGAAGAGTACGCATCCATCCTCAGTGGCGCCATTTCGCATCACCGTGCTGCAGTCTATCCTGGACAATGTGGTCGCAGCTAGATCCGCTGCACCTGGCCCACAAAGCAGGAGTCCATGCTAGCACGATTTGCAGCTTTCGTGGAAGCTCAAACAGCTGCCATGCAGACTCTGGGCTCCACAATAGAAAGATTGGTGGATCGAATGGATACGGGGGTTTTGAAGGGGTCGGTCGCCTTCTGCAACCTGGTCTCCCACAGATCAGTGGAAGTGACGAGACCCAGCTCCAAGGGAGTGGCAGTGGCGCGATGAGAGCAGTTTGTGCTGTCCTGTCAGCACGTCTGCAAATTCACCTCCCCCCTCAACTAATACCTGCCATAGAGCCAGCAAGTCAGCTTGGCCCGACTGCCCCGGCAGCAGCCTGTGGCCAGGCCCTCACAGGCTCGAGCACCCGCTCTGCTTAGGCTACTAGGGGAGCACCTTGTTAGAACAGTAGAGTTAGGAAGGGTGTGGGGAAGATCGTAATAAGCACTATAATGCCGAGGGGCTCTGTCTAAGTTCTCAGGGCAGTTCTGAAAAAGGTTGTCAACCTGAAACGTTAACTCTGCTTCTCTCTCCACAGATGCTGCCTGACCTGGTGAGTGTATCCAGCATTTTCAGTTTTTATTTTAGATTTCCAGCATTTGCAGTATTTTGCTTTTGTTTTAGTGACTAAATATACAGTAATCAGTTCAACCGAGAACTAAAGTATTTCATTACATTGTAATGTCCTCCTTTATTAGAAACAGCAGCCCATCTTGTTGCTTCAATGTGATGTACAATGGAAATTCACGTTTACAAGTTTCTACGTAATGATCTCCCAAGCTTAGCTGTCTTGTCTCGGGAAGATATTGTGGAACTACTGGCTTTTATATGTCTCTCCTATGTGCTTTTGTAATGCTCAGTTCTCAGGTGTAAAGGAGCGAACAAAGGGGTGGAGATCGGTGATGTTAGGTCTTTACCCCCATTAAGTTGTTCCAGGACTTCCAGGCATTCCTCCGGGGGTGAGGGGAGGTGCAGTGCCAGTACCTACAGCAATCACAAGTATTGTAATAGGATGGAAATGAGGGGGAGGGTCTGCCTCATTTTCCTCCCTGAGGACAGTCACCTGGAGGGGCCCTATCTACTCCTGATTCTGAGTGCACATCCTTGCCAGGTGGTTAGCTGCGCAGGGGGCACACTGGTGCCATGATAATGACTTGAACCTGCAAATCCAGACAGGTTCAAGTCTGGTGCAGTGCACAAGGGGTTAGCAGCCTAGCAGAGTGAGAAGAAGAATATTGGGGTTGCCATGTTTTTCTCCACAAGGAGAAAGGTGAATTAGAGTGTGAGCCACTACAGAGTGCTCTTAGGTACATCCTATCATCTAGGTAAGTAACTACATTGGCTGAGGGCTGGCAACAGGTTGTCTGACCACCCTTTCCATTGGGAATTATGTGTGACATAAGGAATCTAGAGAAATGTGAGAAATAAATAAACGTGAGAAAAAGATATAAAAATATCAGCTCAGGAATCATGTGACCATTTTGATGGTGGTGGAGATTTAAAAAGATCGAAATTTTATTGAAAATACGTTATTAATGGTAGAACAAAGAGCTAAACTGTTGACTCATTTGGAATTGTTCAAGTTTAATAAATTGAAGCTGAATATGTTTCCTACGAAGAAAGGGCCTAAAGTAGATTTGTTAATGAGGGATCAGCCAGAGGAGGCCGAGGAGTCACGTACGTTTCAACAATACTTGTAATATTCAAGCTTTTGATAATAAAGTGGTTTCCATCCATATCAGTATAATTGCCCTAAGCAACAGGATCTCCATTATGGTGGAATATAGCTTTCTGAATATTTCACTTCGTGTAATTACTTTACCAATTAGATTCTGCTTCTGCAAGTGGAGTAGAATAAAATTATGTAATTAAACGAAAGGTTCTGTATTCTTCATTGCACATCCTTTATTTCCATTTTCTTTATTTTGGTGTCAAGCTGAGTTTAATTAATTAGTGTTAATATATTATATTATACTTTACTGAGACAGTAATTGGAAACTCTTTTCCTGAATGATATTTTAATTCAAGTAATTATTTTACTAATTAGGCCTTAAGTGTTCAAGTACTGTAGATTCCTTTTCTTTTTTCACTGACAGAACTAATCATATTGGTTCATGCTTGGTGTTGGTACACAACTGTCGTAACCCTTAAAAGAAAGATTTTGATTTTTGTTTCGTGCAATAACAACAATCCGGACTTACATTGGACATATTTCACCGTTCATTGTCGCTGGGTCAAAATCCTGGAACTCCCTACCTAATAGCATTGTGGGAGCACTTTCACGACACGAACTGCAACGTTTCAAGAAGAAGGCTCACCACCATCTTCTCAGGGCAACTGAGGATGCGCAATAAATGCTGGCTTTGCCAGCGATGCCCACATCACAAGAATGAATTAAAAAAACATAGAAATACATAAAAGTTACAACATGGAAATATGCCATTCATCCCAACCTGTGCGTGTCATCGTTTGAACAAATAGTGCTAATCACATTTACTATTCTGTTCTCATATCCCTTCATTCCATTTTCCTTCAATGACCTAGCCAATCTAATCTTAATGGTTGATATAGTTTTTGCCTCAGCCACTAATCCACTAAGTGAATTCCACAGCCTTACAACTCTCTGTATAAAGAAGTTTCTCTTGCTGTCTGTTCTAAATATCTTACATTTAATCTTATATCTATGGCCCCTCATTCTAGCTCCCTCAACTTCCATCTACTCTGTCCCATTGTTTCATAATGTCAAACACTTCTATCATATTGGTCTGTAATCTGCATTATTCTAACGAGAAAAGCCCCAATATTTCAAATATTTCTCCATGGTCATTTCTCCTCATACTAGGCAGCATCCTGGTGAATCTGTGTTGTGCCCTCTTTAAAGCCTCAATATGCTTCCTATTATGTGGAGCCCAATACTGCACACAGTACTCTAACTGTGGTGTTATTAAGATTTTATATAGATGCTCACCGTAACCTCTTGATTTTATATTCTCTACCTCTTGAGATGAACCTGATAATTCCATTAGCTTTTTTTAAACCTGAGGTGTTGCCTTTAATGTCATGTGAATCTGCAACTTCAGATCCCTCTGCCCTTCTACATCACTGAACCTGCTTCCATTCAGAGGACAATTATTGCTGTATTTTTTTACCAAAATGTATCACCTCACAAAAGTGGTTCTAGAGTTGCTACTTTATTTTCAATTTTTTACCACTTAGTAAACTTTTTTTAAAATTATGCATACTTATTATTTTCCACATTTAAATGGAGCACATGTTCACTGTTAAGGAGACTTGGCAGGTAAGAATGTTTTTCTGGATTCCCATGACAGTGATTATCATTATGTGATATTTCTGCTAATGTTCATGTAAGTCATTTGAATTGTCTCGTAGAAGATGACTTATGATTTGAACTGTGAAAAGTGTAATGGCTTCAAACGGTATTCAAATTTTGCTAAACATTAAGTAAAAGAAAATTTTAAATGTATATCTTCAACTACTATAGTACATTATAAGAGAATTAAGAGCCTTTCAGAAGGCCAATTTAGAATGTGTTAAATAAAGCTCGTTATAAAGGAAAAATGCTGCAAAGTATCAATTGCATTCACTGACTGGATGAAGTGCTGTTGCCTTTGAAATAGTGGCAAATTATTTCATTTTATACAATTTATGAGTACAGCTCTGTTACTTGTGTAATACTACTGATGTGAAAGGTTCTTCCAGGTACACAGAGAATTCTGCTAATGGCATGCATTGAGGCATATTGCTGAACTACTTCATGTATTGAGGAGGATAGCCTCAGTCTGCAGGACGATATAGATGGGTTGGTCAGATGGGCAGAACAGTGGCAAATGGAATTTAACCCGGAAAAGTGCGAGGTGATGCACTTTGGAGGGACTAACAAGGCAAGGGAATACACAATGAATGGGAGGACCCTAGGCAAGACAGATGGTCAGAGGGATCTTGGTGTGCAAGTTCACAGATCCCTGAAGGCGGCGGAACAGGTAGATAAGGTGGTAAAGATGGCATATGGGATACTTGCCTTTATTAGCCGAGGCATAGAATATAAGAGCAAGGAGGTTATGATGGAGCTGTATAAAACACTGGTTAGGCCACAGCTGGAGTACTGTGTGCAGTTCTGGTCGCCGCACTACAGGAAGGATGTGATCGCTTTGGAGAGGGTGCAGAGGAGATTCACCAGGATGTTACCAGGGCTGGAGCGCTTCAGCTATGAAGAGAGACTGGGAAGATTGGGTTTGTTTTCCTTGGAGCAGAGGAGGCTGAGGGGGGACATGATTGAGGTGTACAAAATTATGAGGGGCATAGATAGGATGGATACTAAGGAGCTTTTTCCCTTCGTTGAGGGTTCTATAACAAGGGGGCATAGATTCAAGGTAAAAGGCAGGAGGTTTAGAGGGGATTTGAGAAAGAACTTTTTCACCCAGAGGGTGGTTGGAGTCTGGAACTCACTGCCTGAGAGGGTTGTGGAGGCAGGAACCCTCACAACATTCAAGAAGCATTTGGATGAGCACTTGAAATGCCATAGCATACAAGGCTACGGACCAAATGCTGGCATATGAGATTAGATTAGACTGGGCTTGATGGCCGGCACGGACACGATGGGCCGAAGGGCCTCTATCTGTGCTGTATAACTCTATGACTCTATGGCTCCATATCTGTGCAAGCAAATACTTTTGCTAAAATTTAAATGAAGTAAATGTGAGGGAAACATACATTAACCCCATGCTTTTGGCAGCCGCTAAATGCTCCATTACTAATATAATGTGAATAAAGCTGAAGGTCTCAGTGAAAGAAAGAAAGACTTTACAGCTAGGGAAGTACTTTTGAAGTGTAGCCTCTGTTGCAATAAGAACATAAGAAATAGGAGCAGGCATAGGCCATACGGCCCTTGAGCCTACTCCGCCATTCAATAAGATCATGGCTGGTCTTCTACCTCAAGTCCACTTTCCCGCCCTATCTCCATATCGTTTGATTCCCTTAGTGTCCAAAAATCTATTGATCTCTGTTTTGAATGAACTCAATGACTGAGCATCCACAGCCCTCTGGGGTAGAGAATTCCAAAGAGTCACAACCCTCTGAGTGAAGAAATATTTCCTCATCTGGGTCTTAAATGTCCAACCCCTTGTCTTGAGACCATGACTCCTAGTTCTAGACTCTCCAGTCAGGGAAACGGCCTCTCAGCATTTACCCTGTCAAGCCTCCTAAGAATTCTATATGTTTCAATGAGATCAACTCTCATTCTTCTAAACTCCAGAGTATATAGGCCCATTCTACTCAATCTCTCCTCCCAGGACAACCCTCTCATCCCAGGAATCATCCAGTGAACCTTTGTTACACCCCCTCTAAGGCAAGTATATCTTTCCTTAGGTAAGGAGACCAAAACTGTACATAGTACTCCAGGTGTGGTCTCAACAGAGCCCTATGTAATTGCAACAAGACCTCCTTATTCTTATACTCCAACCTCCTTGCAATAAAGGCTAACATACCATTTGCCTTCCTAATTGCTTGCTGTGCCTGCATGTTAACTTTCTGTGATTCGTATACAAGGACACCCAAATCTCTTTGAATACCAACATTTCTCAGTCTCTCACCTTTTAAAAAATATTGTGCTTTTCTATTCTTCCTACCAAAGTGGAAAATTTCACATTTCCCGACATTATACTCCATCTGCCACCTTCTCGCCCACTCACTTAACCTGTCAATATCCCTTTGCAGCCTCTTTGCATCCTCCTCACAGCTTACTTTCCCACCTAGCTTTGTATCATCAGCAAACTTGGATACATTACACTCGGCCCCTTCATCTAAGTCATTGATATATATTGTAAACAGCTGAGGCCCAAGCACTGATCCTTGCGGCAACCCACTAGTTACAACCTGCCAACCCAAAAATGATCTGTTTGTTCCTATGCTCTGTTTTCTGCCTGTTAACCAATTACCAATCCATGCTAGTATATTACTCCCAATCCCAGGAGTCCTAATCTTGTGTAACAACCTCTTGTGTGGCACCTTATCGAATGCCTTTTTAAAATCCAAATATACTACATTTACTGGTTCCCCCTTATCTACCCTGCTAGTTACACCCTCAAAAAATTCTAATAGATTTGTCAAACACGATTTCCCTTTCATAAAACCGTGTTAACTCTGCGTAATCATATTATGATTTTCTAAGTGCCCTGTTACTATGTCCTTAATAATAGATTCTAGCAATTTCCCTACTACTGGTGTCAGGCCAACTGGCCTACAGTTCCCTGTTTTCTCTCTCCCCCCTTTCTTGAATAGCAATACTACCTTCCAGTCCACGGGGACCGTTCTAGAATCTAGGGAATTCTGGAAGATCAAAACCAATGCATCCACTATCTCTGCAGCCACCTCTTCTAAAACCCTAGGATGTAGGCCATCAGGTCCAGGGGATTTGTTGGCTTTTAGTCCCATTAATTTCTCCAGTACTTTTTCTTTACTAATCTTAATTACTTTAAGTTCCTCACTCTCATTGAACTCTAGATTTTTTTTCTGTCTTCTTCTGTATAGACAGATACAAAATATTTGTTTGACGTCTCTGCAATTTCCTTATTCTCCATTATAATTTCTCCTGTCTCTGCCTCTAAGGAATCCACATTTACTTTTGCCAATCTCTTCCTTTTTATATACTTGTAGAAGCTCTTATAATCTGTTTTTATATTTCTTGCTGGTTTACTCTCATCTTCAATTTTCTCCCTCTTTATCAATTTCTTGGTCATCCTTTGCTGATTTCTTAAACCCTCCCTATCCTCAGGCTTACTATTCTTTTTGGCAACATTGTAAGCCTCTTCTTTTAATCTAATACTGTCCTTAACTTCTCTAATTAGCCATGGTTGGATCACTTTTCCTGTGGCATTTTTATTCCTCAAGGGAATGTATACTCGTTGAGAATTATTAATTATTTCTTTAAATGTTCTCCATTGCTTATCTACTGTCATATCTTTTAATCTAATTTCCCGATCTACCTCGCCAACTCGTCCCTCGTACCTGCATAATTGGCCTTATTTAAATTTAAGACCCTAGTTTCGGACTTAACTACATCACTCTCGAACTCAAATGAAATTCTATCATTTTAGGATCACTCTTCCTCAGAGGATCCTTTATTATCAGATTGCTAATTAATCCTGACTCGTTAGGCAATACTAGATCTAAAATAGCCTGTTACCTAGTTGGTTCCTCAACATTTTGTGGTAGAAAACTCTCTTGGATGCATTCCATGAATTCTTCCTCTAAACTACTTTTGCCAATTTGGTTTGCCCAGTCTATATGAAGATTAAAGTCCCCCATGATTATTGCATTACCCCTTGTTACATGCTCCTCTAATTTCCTGATTTATACTCTGTCCAACACTATAACTACTATTAGGGGGCCTGTAAACTACTCCCACCAGTATTTTCTGCCCCTTGTTATTTCTTAGCTCCACCCATACTGATTCTACATCCTGTAGAATATAGGAAATGCGGCCGCCAATTTGGGCACAGCAAGGTCCCACAAACAGCAATGTGATAATAACCAGATGATCTGCTTTTAGTGATATTGCTTGAGGGATAAATATTGAGTGAGAGAGCATTCAATATATTATTGGTCCTGTGCAAGATAGGTCTGTTATACATTTGTATTGCATATTTAAAGATTTCTTTTACATCTCATCCATCATCTTGTCAAAAGTTCTATTATAGTTTGTAGAGGGACACAGATCCTGAGAAATCAATCCTTGACTTTTTTGGTCCCATGAGTACGGTCACAATGTTTGACAATATACTGTACAATTCACATTACATTTATATAATAATAAACCACTAATACAAGACTGAATGGGGAACAATGAAGTCACAGGAGTGTTTTATCTTAAGCTCGAACTGCATAAGTATTTTAAAATATCAAATGTTGATGCTCCTTCCTTCCAGCTGCAAGATAAATAATTCCTTACCTTATGGCGGATTTTGCTGACTTTTTGGCACTCTGCCAACAAAATAGATGTATAAAAATCACACATCTTACAAATTGAGAGCTGGTTTACATAAATTAGGCTTCACAGTCCCCTGTCAGACACTGAGAATTTAGATTTTAATAACTTGATTATACAGACAGAAGTGCAAAATTGGCCTTGATGACATTGACAATTTGTCATAATTTCTGGTGTTGCTGCCATTTTGAGTAAGTATGTTCATTTCACTTTCTGTTAGCACTAGATCTACTAATGTCAAATACAGTAAGCAGTATCATAATTCCTGTCACCAAAAATAATCTTATAATAATCTTGTTTGAAGACACCTATAAATATATTATGTGTAAACTCTTGTGTGCAACCATCTGATTGTGTGAGTGGATTTCGGAGAAATAACAATATAAGTACACAAAGAACAAGAAAAGTCAATTCAACTCATTGAGCCTGCTCCTTCCACTGGACCATGTCCAATTTGTACGATCAGGGACTCATTTTGATTTATTTAATCTCCTGAATGAAACAAATATCTATAGGCAGCACTTCCAAAAAAGAGGGAACATTGTAAATCTACTCCTTGAATTCTAAAACACCTACATGAAAAACTCCAGGATATGAATCTCACATGGTTAAAGGCTGACTGTTGTATTCCACAAATGACACTTCTATGATCAAGCAGATCTAGGGCCACACGCCGCTACCCGGCCTCTCCAACATCCAAGATGGTGTCTTGGCTGTGCAGACACGTTTTCAGCGTGACGTGCACCGGACAACATCTTAGTATAGGAGTTAGCACATGCACAAATACCGAACGCCGGAAGCATCCATAAAGAGAAAATGGATACAAATAGTGTGCATTGCTGATTTAAAGTGATAGACACCATTTTGGGACTTAACGCACAGTCTTAACCACGACCATCTGAACGTGTCTTAGAGTGCCTGGAGTACCCTCACCAGCGCTATTTAAAGGGACCATGCAGGATTTACAGGTTAGTGGCTGGATTATTGCTTCTGGCGGCTGAGACATTTGTAACTGATGTTGGAGGTCTCCTATACTTGAATACTCGGGGACACAGCCTAACACTTAGAGCCAGAATGTGCAGGAGTGAAGTTAGGAAACGCTTCTACACGCAAAGGATGGGAGAAATTTGGAATACTCTTCTGCAGACGACTGTTGATGCTAGCTCAATTTTGAATTCTAAATCTGAGATTGATAAATTTCTGTGAACCAAGGGTATTAAGGGATACGGGGCTTAGGCGGGTATATGGAGTTAGGTTACAGGTCCACCGTGATTTAATTGAATGGCGGAACAGGCTCGAGGGGCTAAATGCCACTGTCACTTGCTGCCTCCTGATATGCGCCACCTTCTCCTGCAAGAAAGCGGGACGTGTGTCTTGGTGATGTGCCTGTCATGGTTGAATAGCTGCCAGCATGTGTGGCCTGTGAATTGTGGGTGGGTAGCTTGCAACAGTGGTAATGTGTAAGGGTGAGAGGAAGCATCTAATTGGAAGAGTTGAGTACGAATGGAAAGAGTTTATTGGTATGTGGGTGATGGGGTGTGTAGTGTGTGGAGCAGTGGATGCGGCTAGTGGGGCAGTTGGTAGGAGACGTCACTTGACAGTTGACCTCACTCACCTTGACCACTCATGTCAAAGCATTGAACTTCTTCCTGTACTGCATCCATAGTCATGATGCTGTGCTCCTGGCAGTGACTTCGTCCCCTGCTGCCTCCCACTGCCTTTTGGGTATATGTCTGGAGGGCCTCTTGCCCCCCTCCCCCCCGATGGATACAGGTGTCCCTCCTTCTGTCCACCTCTTGCACCAATGCCTCTAATGCATCAGTAGAGAACCTTGGTGCACGCACTCTCGCAGGCTTGGTACAAACTCAGATCGCCAGATTGGTGAGGTCTGGCATGCAGATTGGAGGATGTGTGATTTAGTAGTGTGCAACCTTTATTCAATGTTTTAACATAACTCATCAGTTTGTAAACATAGGGACGGGAGCTGCATCAGTGTTTTGTATGTGTGATATCTGATCTCCGTTCAGACTCCGTGCAGACAGCAGACTGTTATTTTCGGCAAATAACAGGTACCAGCTGCGTTTAAGAGATTTTTAAGAGACAGCCTGCCTTTAAGAGATTGGGTCTCCCCCTGCTGGTGGAAATTGTGAATTGCATTGAATCCTCGTTCAGCGCTGATTCCTAATGCAGATTGCAGCTAAGTCCTCAGGCTTGATGAAAGTCTCGTCCTGCCTGCACAGGGGCCATTGGGCGCAGGATAATAGTGGATCGCACTGCGCCTGCCCAATAATAGGCCCTATCTAATTATGTTTCCCCCCATAGTCTTCTATAATGTATTTATCAGCTATTCCTATACTTAAAACCTTCAATCCATTGTTTCACCAGATACTGTATATATCTAGTTCCTTTTTAAACAGTTAATCAATATTAACAGCAGCATTAATCAATTGGCATGGAACTAACGTGTATGTTTTTGTGGGGGGAACAATATTTCTTTTAATTTCTAATCTAACTTGATCTCAGAAGTGTGCCTCTTTTGGATTCAGTCTCTAGTTCTACAATTGCATTATAAGTTAATTAACGTACTAATTATCCCGATGATACTAATTATAAGTACACAAGGAAGAAGGAAATAGAAGGATATGCTGATAGGATTAGATGAAATAAGGTGGGAGGAGGCTCATGTGGAGCATAAACACCAGCATAGACTGGTTGGGCTAAATGACCTGTTTCTATGCTGTAAATTCTATGTAATTCTATGTAATCCATGAATCTCAGCATTTTGAAGACTTGGATGGAAGATTTCCTCAGCATTCTATGTGCGTCAAGATCATAAAATCGTCTATAATATATTCAATTTGTTATGTATGTTGTGCACTCCTTATTTGGACTTCACCATTCTGTCAAGTCTCTATGTGGCATCTCGATAGAATCACTAATGCACGCTAAGGGAAATTTGCTTTGCCCTGACTTCCTATGGGCAACGACATGGGAGATCTATTAGCTTATAAAGAATATAATTGCGTTTTTTTTTTATACATAGCGCACTAGTCTCCATTTCTAGTGAAATTGTAAACGGTTTAGAATGCTTTTATGATTTCATCACATAGTAAACATAGGAAATTTTTCCACAATGTTTACAATATGGCAAACATGTAAGGCCAAATTTAGCAAGGCTGTGCTCCCAGAGCATGAATGGAGAATCAGGGCTATTGTGTAATTGTCCTACTTTCGACTTATGTTCCCTCTACTGAGGCTGCACTCTGGGGGGAGGGAACAGGTCAAGAACGTGACGCAAACCCCATCTGCCATCTTACACCCCCCTCTCGAACATTCCTGCCGGGTGGTGGGGAGGAGGGATTAAAATCGGCCCTTTCCTTTCTGGCAGTTTAAAATGTGCATTATGCTGTATTAGCACTAAATGTCAATTTCCTAAAAAGAAAACAGAAAATAATTTGCACAGAAAGGTGAAGGTTCAATAAGATTGATGCTAGATGTCAAATTTGTTAGCAACAAATTTCAGATACAATCAAATTCTGAAAAAAGTTCTGATAGGTAAGCGAATTTTACCACAAGTTTATTCTTGAGTTATTGGCACAGCCACACTTATCAACATAGATTTAGTTGGAAATATCTTTTTTGTATCTCTGAAACATTTAAAGGATTGCTATTTGTTTAAATGCAAAGAAGTGACATAATACCTTTGGAATTAATCAGCTGAAAAAGTAACCCTCAAGCCAAACAAACTATATATTTGTATATACTGTAGTTGCCATACATAACAACCATCAGTATTTTAAGCTGACAGTCAGTGTTTCAACTCTTGTGTCAACTTGTTAGTATTTCACAGAAGTATCAGCTTTTTCAGTGGACTTGGAGGTTCAGTTAGAACGCAGGTCTGGAGCTTGTTGGAACCAGTGAGATTGGTTGGAGCCTGTCACAACCAAACGGATTTATTGGAGAGTGAGATTTAGAGCTAGTTGGAAACAATTAATGAGATAATACTTTTTCCTACTGTTGGTTGTACATTAACTTGTGGCAGAAAAGTTTAAGATAAGCTGATGGTTTCTGAATGATGTGTTCTAAAGGTATGTTTATTAAGTGTTCCCAAACAGGTTACATTGAATTACCTCGAATTACATCGAAACTACAGCACAGAAACAGGCCATTCAGCCCAACTGGTCTATGCCCCGGCATTTATGCTCCACATGAGCCTCCTCCCTCCCTACTTCATCTAACCCTATCAGGATACCCTTCTATTCCTTTCTCTCTCATGTGCTTATCCATCTTCCCCTTAAATGCATCTATGTAATTTGCCTCAGCTACTTCTTGTGGTAGCACATTTCACATTCTTATCACTCTTTGGGTAAAGAAGTTTCTCCTGAATTCCCTATTGGATTTATTAGCAACTATTTTATATTTATGACCACTAGTTTTGGACTCCCCCACAAGTGGAAACATTTTCTCCACATCTACCCTATCAAACTCTATCATTATCTTAAAGACCTCGATCAGGTCACCCCTCAGCCTTCTCTTTTCTAGAGAAAAGAATCCCAGCCTGTTCAGCCGTTCCTAATAAGGATACCCTCTCAGTTCTGGTATCATCCTTGTGAATCCTTTTTGCACATTCTCCAATCCTTCTATATCCTTTTTATAATATGGCGACCAGAATTGTGTACAATACTTCAACTGTTGTCTAACCAAGGTTCTATACAAGTTTAACGTAACCTCTTTGCTTTTCAATTCTATCCTCTAGAAATTCTATCCTCTAGAAATGAAACCTAGTGCTTGATTTGCCTTTTCTATGGACTTATTAACCTGCACCACTACTTTCAGTGATCTGTGTATCTGTACCCCTAAATCCCTTTGCTCCTCTATCCCATTTAGACTCTTATTATCCAAGCAGTATGTGGCCCCCTTATTCTTCCTACCAAAATGCACCACGTCACACTTATCTATATTGAAATTCATTTCCCAATTACACACCCACTCTGCAAGTTTATTAATGTCCTCTTGCATTTTGACACATTCTTCCTTTGTATTAACAAATTGTATACAACAAATAAGCTTCAAAAATTGAGCTACCATAAATTTTTAAAAAAACATTTCTGTGAAGGACCCTTTTCTAGCATGCCCAGCAGTTGCCTTAGGTGAAGGTTTATTTTCTTCTAGCCTGGTTGATGACACTTTCTTTTGAACAGAGAATATTCTCTCATGTGAATGTATTAATTGGCTTTATTTGATCATTCTTCTCACTGCACGTGTGGAACTGTCAGCATTTGGAAATAAAATAAGGAGTGAGGTAGGAGTACGGAAGAGTTTTGCTTAATTTTAACAATTATATTGAGATTCCCCTATTTGGGATTGTAGTACAGTGTATTGCTATAATACAGATCATTGGCCGAACATGACCTGTTCTCCAACCAATATTACCTTTGACCAGAGTACTAGGAAGTTTGTGAAAGTAATGCATTTTGACTTGTTCTCCTCTTTTCAAATAGCTTGACTCAACCTAGCAATATACCCTTTGGTGGGAGAAGGAAGGAGAGTACCTTAATTCTATGCTGACATGGCATCCCATATACATACTTCAAACCTCCGTGCTACTTAGCCATAATTACCCTAATTCTAACCTCCCATAATAATATTGATTTTGCTCCTAGAGTTCAAAATGGCAGAACAACTATGAGGCTGAATATTTAACCAGTGCAACCTGGCTTCTAGTTGGAAGGAGCAACAGGGACAGATAGACCTGCTGGCCTAGATTTTCCAATTGGCATTAAAATAACACTAATACAAACATAGGAACAGGAAGAGGCCATTCTGTCCCTCGAGCCTGTTCCGCCATTCAATTAGATCATAGCTGGTCTGTACCTCAACCCCATTTACCCACCTTCGATCCATATCCCTCGATGCCTTTACCTAATAAGATTCTGTTGATCTCACTCTTGAAAAATTCAATTGACACAGCATCTGCAGCCATTTGGGGAGGTAATTCCACATTTCCACTAACTTTGTGTCAAAAAGTGCCTCCTGATTTCACTCCTGAATAACCCAGCTCTAATTTTAAGATTGTGCCCCCCTGTACTGCATTTGCCCACCAGAGGAAGTAGCTTCTCTGTATCTACTCTATCATATTCTTTTATTATTTTAAGCACCTCGATCAGATCATCCCTCAACTTTCTACACTTAAAGGAATACAACCAAAGTTTATGCAATCTGTCCTCATAATTTAAATCTTTAAGCCCTGGTATCATTCTGGTGAATCTGTGCTGCACCCCCTTCAAGGCCAATATATTTTTCCTGAGGTGCGGTGTCCAAAACTGAAAGTAATACTCTAGATGGGGTCTGACCGAGGCTCTGTACAACTGAAGCATAACTTCCTCCCCTTTGTATTCCAACCCCCCTTGAGATAAAGGCCAACATTCCATTAGCCTTTTTGTTTGCTTTTCGTACCTGTGCACTAGCTCTTAGTGATTTGTGTACCTGGACACCCAAATCCCTTTGCTCCTCCACAGTTTCTAGTCTCTCGCCATTAAGAATATATTCCGATTTGTCTTTCTTGGATCCAAAGTGGATGACCTCACACTTTCCCACATTGAACTCCATCTGCCACAGTTTTCCCCGCTCACATAATCTATCAATGTCCCTTAGTAACTTCCTGCTTTGCCCTACACAATTTACTGTGCCTCCTATCTTAATGTCATCTGAAAACTTGGATATTCAACTCTATTCCTTCATCCAAGTCATTTATTTATTTATATATATAGTGAGAAGTTGATACCCCAGTACAAATCCTTGGGGACACCACTCGTCACATTCTGACAATCGGAGTACATTCCCTTAATCCCTACTCTCTGTCTCCTAACTCCCAACCAATTACCAACCCATGTAACAAGGTTACCTCCCTTTCTATGTGCTCTTATTTTTGAGAATAAATACCTATCTGCCCATGCCTGCCTGTATCTCTGGTAGGAGTGGGGGTGGTGCCGAGGCCACACCCCCCAAAAACGGGCGCAGATCAATTTATCCCCCAGCAAATGTTTTATATTAAAAGCAGCCTTGATAATTTATATTTAACTTGGATGTGATACATTTGCTGGATAAATTGCCCTGGGCCTTTCCTCGGACTCTGGTTTCCAGCTTAGCACATGATCTTTTCTATCTCTTATTTTCCCATTGACAGGATTTATTCCCACATGACCAGGTGGGTATTTTGATCAGCTGTTGGGATCCCACAACCCTCCATCTCCTCAGTATATGTCAGTACAGAGAAATTACACTTGTATTTGCAGCTTCCCAAATCATTTACTGAGGCCATACTGTTGCCACGTGCCTTCTCTTTCTTACTCGATAATCCCCCCCTTTACTCCTCTGATGCAATCCGACATGCCTGGCATCCCTCTATTGCTCCTCTTCTGCCTACCTATTTCTGGCGACAGTGTCCTGTGCCTCACTGGAAATCGTGGCATGTGCATAGAGATTGAGTGTAACTCATGTCCAACCATTTTAACGCTCCATTACACCCCATTTGTACTCAAGTTATAAAACATAATGGAGCCAAAAATTGGGACCACTGTTTCTGTTTCTATCTCCACCTTGTATAATTCCACTAGAGTTCCTCATGATTAGGCTTTAATAAGGCTTTATCAATCTTTAACAAGCAATTTTTTCCCCTGGTAATTTCTATGGAAATAATTTAACATGAGAGCAAAATTCAGAGCAGTAATCAAAACAAAGAAAAAGTGTATTACCACTTTCCGCTGATCTTACTCACACGCAACCAGCAGAAATTGGTCCTCGGGCCATAACGTAATAATTCAGGCAAGCTGCCAGCACCTGTCGTGTTTTCAGAGACAGATCACCTCTCTAGTCCCCTACAATTTCAGAGCCACCTGCCTCGCCAACAGTGTCCCTAAGGTAAGTCCTGGAAGGGTTGGGGAGGGGTTTCGGGCATGGTCTGGCTGCAGCCCACAGTAGCGCGAAGGAGCCAAGGGGTGCACTCCTGCTCCTCGCGGTTCCACGTTAAGGTGAATATTTTTAAAATGTACCTATTCGGTGGCTGCCTCCAGCGGTCCCTTTAAGGGCATCTAGTCAGACTGCATGTAAACCAGCCTGGGCCCGATGTCTGTTCTGCTCAGGCGAAACAAATTTCCGAAATGGGTCCTAAATCAGGTGTTGGACCTCTTATTACCATATTGATGGGACCTGACTTGTTTTTTAGATGGCTACCAAGGATGTCTCTGCAGCACCTGAACCAATATGGCGTTGTTCATGTTTCTGACACTGTTCGGGCATGGGAGGCTGCACCCCTAAATTGGACCTCCGTGCCTCTGTTCTCTACCCGGAAAATGGTTGCAACGAGGTCCAATTTCACCCCTCCCTCTGTGTCTTGAAGCCAACAACATTACCTTAGCTAACATAATAACTCATTGAATACAAGCCATTGCTTGGAGCCTAATTTTGTGCTATCATGCACCACTGTAAAGTAAGTACAGGCAGTATCTGAAATGTTTCTAATATTAAAAATCCTTTCATCACATTTCTATTTTTCTGCTTATATATTAAACAAAATTTATATCTGGAACAGAAAGATGTTATCAAGCTATAACATTTGCAAAAATAGATACTTCTCAGAAATTAATTTATAGATGAATGTCCCAAAATGTATACAGAACTTGTAACTCAGTCAATTTCAATTTGAGCCTGACAGCATCATATTACCTGACTATCTAGGGATCAATCATCATTTGTTCATCCATCCTGTAAGGCTATATTATTAATTTTAAGATTAATAACTGGGGGTGTCTTTAATTATCACTGTCGAAATGTGTTTTGCACCAGCACAAATAAACCCGTCATCATGTTAACCTTTTCCTGCTGAAAACTATGTTATATCCCCAGTGCTACAACTTACATAGAATGTACAGCACAGAAACAAGCCATTCGGCCCAACTGGTCCAAGCCAGTGTTTATGCTTCACATGAGCATCCTTCCACTAATTGGTGGTTGCTCAGCAAACTTTGTTGGGTCTCAGACAGCAACAAGAGAATTCTTTACAATTGTACTGGCAATCAATACGAAGATTTTGGTGGTGAGCTTCATAACAGCATGAGAGTAGTTCCAGCAAAAGATAAAGTACGAGCTTGTTTCACACTGCTGCAGAGACACTGAAGTGAATCTTTTTACGCAAACTTTACCACAGTTTGTGTTTTAATATGACATGGCTTTCACTCGACTTTATTTTTGCTGTATAAATTAAAAGCTAAGGAAAGGTTTGTCTTGCGCCTAGAAACCTTAAGGTACCCAACAGATGCCAACTCAACTGGACTGCTATGAATGTTCTTTGACCCCGGTCCACAGAGCGATCAATTGATTTTTGGGAAACCAGCCTCAAGCAACAGCAGCAACAATAAAAGATTTATGGCAGATCCTGGTCCTGTTATGTGGACACACTTATGCTGTGGTAAGGCTCGGCAGCTAAATCCTCTTCCCCCCTTCAGCTGACAAATGTAAGGAATCTTACAACACCAGGTTATAGTCCAACAGTTTTCTTTGAAAATCACAAGCTTTCGGAGGCTTTCTCCTTCGTCAGGTGAAATGTGGGATTCCTTGAATGTTACGGCATTTATAGTCAGAGAACAATACCTGGTGATTACAGATAATCTTTCCAACTGCCCGTTGTCAAGGCAATCAAAGTGTTCAGACAGAGAGATGTTACCTACAGGACCACCGAATATACAAACGGCCAGAACAAAAGACAGAGAAGAGAGAGAAACATCTGAAAGGAAGAGAAAGACAGAGAATGACCCGTTGTATTAAAAACAGATAACTTTTTTTCGCTGGTGGGGTTACGTGTAGCGTGACATGAACCCAAAATCCTGGTTGAGGCCGTCCTCATGGGTGCGGAACTTGGCCTCAACCAGGATCTTGGGTTCATGTCATGCTACACGTAACCCCACCAGCGAAAAAAAGTTATCTGTTTTTAATACAACGGGTCATTCTCTGTCTTTCTCTTCCTTTCGGATGTTTCTCTCTCTCTCTGTCTTTTGTTCTGGCCGTTTGTATATTCGGTGGTCCTGTAGGTAACATCTCTCTGTTTGAACACTTTGATTGCCTTGACAACGGGCAGTTGGAAAGATTATCTGTAATCACCAGGTATTGTTCTCTGACTATAAATGTGGTAACGTTCAAGGAATCCCACATTTCACCTGACGAAGGAGAAAGCCTCCGAAAGCTTGTGATTTTCAAAGAAAACAGTTGGACTATAACCTGGTGTTGTAAGATTCCTTACATTTGTCAACCCCAGTCCATCACCGGCATCTCCACATCATGACCCCTTCAGCTGAGGCAACAATCCCATCAGCACTGTACAGGGTGTTGTGTCTACCTGCCTGTAATATGCAAATGTGCCTGACATTGGGATTTGGAATGGGGTCAGGGTCAGGAAATTTCACCCTGCCTCAGTTTCACTCCAAAAAGCCTCTGCCAATATTTTTGGCCCTAAGGCATCGAGGCAGCAGTTGACCGAGTGTGGCACCAAGGAGCCGTAGTAAAATTGAAGTCACTGGGAATCAGGAGGAAAACTCTCCAGTGGCTGGAGTCATACCTAGCACAAAGGTTATTGGAGGCCAATCTTCTCAGCCCCAGGACATTGCTGCAGGAGTTCCTCAGGGCAGTGTACTGGGCCCAACCATCTTCAGCTGCTTCATCAATGACCTTCCCTCCATCATAAGGTCAGAAATGGGGATGTTCGCTGATGATTGCACAGTGTTCAGTTCCATTCGCAACCTCTCGGATAGTGAAGCAATCCGAGCCCGCATGCAGCAAGACCTGGACAACATCCAGGCTTGGGCTGATAAATGGCAAGTAATATTTGCGCCAGACAAGTGCCAGGCAATGACCATCTCCAACAAGAGAGAGCCTAACCACCTCCCCTTGACATTCAACAACATTACCATCACCGAATCCCCCACCATCAACACCCTGGGGGTCACCATTGACCAGAAACTTTAACTGGACCAGCCACATAAATACTGTGGCTACAAGAGCAGGTCAGAGGTTGGGTATTCTGCAGCGAGTGACTCACCTCCTGACTCCCCAAAGCCTTTCCACCATCTACAAGGCACAAGTCAGGAGTGTGATGGAATACTCTCCACTTGCCTGGATGAGTGCAGCTCCAACAACACTCAAGAAGCTCAACACCATCCAGGACAAAGCAGCCCGCTTGATTGGTACCTCATCCACCACCCTAAACATTCACTCCCTTTACCACCGGCGCACCGTGGCTGCAGTGTGTACCATCCACAGGATGCACTGCAGCAACTCGCCAAGGCTTCTTCGACAGCACCTCCCAAACCCACGACCTCCACCACCTAGAAGGACAAGAGCAGCAGGCACATGGGATTAACACCACCTGCACGTTCCCCTCCAAGTCACACACCATCCCGACTTGGAAGCATATCGCCGTTCCTTCATCATCACTGGGTCAAAATCCTGTAACTCTCTACCTAACAGCACTGTGGGAGAACCTTCACCACATGGACTGCAGCAGTTCAAGAAGGCAGCTCACCACCACCTTCTCAAGGGCAATTAGGGATGGGCAATAAATGCTGGCCTTGCCAGCGACGCCCACATCCCATGAACGAATAAAAAAAGGAGGGAGCCTCACCATCACTCTCTTATTTAAAAATCAGTCATAAAGAATGCTGTTTGTCTGTGACATCTTTTTATCTCTTTCCTGAAATTCTGAATACTTTTGTTTAAAGGAATTGGAAAGATATTTTAAAACGAAGAATTTAAAAGGTATGGGGAACGGACAGGGTAATGGCACTATGCAGACAGTTCTTTCCGAGAGCTAGCATAGGTATGATGGGCTGAATGGCCTCCTTCGCTCCTGTACAATTCCATGATTACATAAGCAAACGAGTATGGATTGTATCAGTTGCAAATTGATGATGGAGCTGAATCAGTAATCTATAATGATTCGGCAATCTTGTCAGTTCAATAACTCCTTGGGGTAATTTTCACTTTTTGGTGTGCATATACCTCACAGTATGATGAACACCATATTACTAAGCAATGCAGATGGAATTCTAAACATCAGGGGGTAATTTACACTTTGAGCAATTGTGTAAAAGGCATGATGGCGAATCGACAGCCCGTTTTACATCTCAATGTCGGAAGTCAATGGAAATAAAAATCGGGAGAGATTTAAAGCTCACGCCAAGTCCCGTTCATCCATCACCCCTATGCTCGCTGACCTACATTGGCTCCCAGTCCGGGAACATCTCGATTTTAAAATTCTCATCTTGTTTTCAAATCCCTTCATGGTCTTGCCCCTCCCTATCTCTGTAACCTCCTCCTGCCCTACATCCCTCCGAGATCTCTGTGCTCCTCAAATTCTTGCCTCTTGCGCATCCCTGATTTTAATCGCTGCACCATTGGTGGCCGTGCCTTCAGCTGCCTAGGCCCTAAGCTCTGGAATTCCCTCCCTAAACCTCTCCACCTCTCTACCTCTCTCCCCTCCTTTAAGACGCTCCTTAAAACCTACCTCTTTGACCAAGCTTTTGGTCATCTGTCCTAATACCTCCTTATGTGGTTCAGTGTGAAATTTTGTTTGATAACGCTCCTGTGAAGCGCCTTGGGACATTGTACTACATTAAAGGCGCTATATAAATGCAAGTTGTTGTTGTTGTAGTAAAATGGGCTGCTGACTCGCTATCACTCGTTTTGGGCTATTGAACAGAGTCAAGATCTACCCCCTCCAAACTGATTCAGCAAAACAGCAAAATTCAGTCCTGAAACAAACATATTTTACAAATCTCCAGAAGATGAAAGAAAAGACAGAAAATGAATTATTAATGACATTTTCATTTTCACAGGGTTGCTAGTGCTGAGACTCCATTAACATTACAAAGGGAAGCAGAAAAGATTTTATTTATTTACAAACCTTTTTTCTTATTAAGATAAATATAAATATTGTGATGCTTGGACTTTTTTTTAAATGAATATTTGGACTTACCATGGAAAGTAATGTAAGAGTGGTAACATATGATCAGTTTAAGGGCAAGCTAGATAAGTACATGAGGGAGGCCAATCAGAGGGCAATTTGAATTTTGGAAATTTGTGCAAGGCCATCTCAAGGATTAAGATTAGTTCATAAGAATTACTAGATGAGAAAAGACCAAGGTCCATCTAGTTTGCCTTCTAACCTCCTAGTAGTCGCATGTTACAATGATAATGGAGTTGTTGACAAATCAAAGCAATCAATCTCTCCCAGAACTGACCCAGAAATGACAGGAGGAAAACCCCGGTGGTGGAGAGTTTTGGGAACCATGGGCTAGAAACTCAGCCGTGTAGCACCCGTTGTAAAGACGCTACACGGCCTCCTGAAATTCCAAAATGGCGTCTGGAATGCGCGCGACGCTTCTAGCATGATGTGCGCTGGACACCGTCTTGGTAAAGGGGTTCGGGCAGGCGCAGATAATGAATGTTGGCTGCATGTAAAGTAAGGAGAAATGCGTTAGATCAATGTGCAATGCTGATTTAAAAGGATAGACACCATTTTGGCACTTAACGCTGCAGCCAATGCACTGTCTTAACGACGACCAGCTAAACATATCTTAGATGGCCTGGAGGACCCCCCACCAGCGCGATTTAAAGGGGTCACGCAGAATTTACAGGTTCGTTGCTGATTATTGCTTCTGGCTGCCGATGCTTTTGTACCTGTTTTTGGAGGTCTCCTATACTTGAACACTAGGACTAGGGGACATAGCCTAACATTTAGAGCCAGGACGTGCAGGAGTGAAGTTAGGAAATGCTTCTACACGCAAAGGATAGGAGAAGTTTGGAACACTCTTCTGCCACCGGTAGTTGGTGCTCGTTCAATTGTTAATTTAAATATCTGCAGTATAAAACCTACTTTGTGATTCTTTATGAAATTGACGTGCTAGTGTGGTGACAGCAGAATATTGCACTATCCTCTGATCGCTCACTTTTTTATTCGTTCATGGGATGTGGGCGTCGCTGGCAAGGCCAGCAATTATTGCCCATCCCTAATTGCCCTTGAGAAGGTGGTGGTGAGCCGCCTTCTCAAGGGCACCCACCTGCAAGACAGCCTTAAGGTTTGCATTAGTGAAAACTTTATAGAACCCACGGACTAGTAACCAGCGTAAAAGTAGCAACTAGAATCAACCTACCGACCTCACTCTAGATACTTAGGGAATCATTTCGCCATTGCATCCTTGCAAAAACTTTGAACTTCCAACTCTTGAGTTGTTCAAAAATGTGAAATATTTTTTCATGTGATTTTATTTATTTCCACTTAAACAGTAGCTGTTATTTTTTTTAAATCCAAAACTAACTGGCAATTAGTAAGGTTAATGGTTTCAGTAGATTAAAACATTTGTTTCTGTTGTATGGAAATGTTCTCATGGTAGAACACCATGCAAGTTAAAATCACAAATGCATCTTAATAGGAATGAGCAGAAGGTGCAACAGAGGCATTTAGTTAATTGTCCATCGTGGTTCCCATTGTTTAGAACTGATGTTTTGCTGTGGTTCTTTTATTTATGTACCTGGTGCCTTTTTTTTGCTCCTGTCATTTAATAGAGTCATAGAGTAGAGTCATAGAGTTATACAGCACGGATAGAGGCCCTTCGGCCCATCGTGTCCGCGCCGGCCATCAAGCCCAGTCTAATCTAATCCCATATTCCAGCATTTGGTCCGTAGCCTTGTATGCTATGGCATTTCAAGTGCTCATCCAAATGCTTCTTGAATGTTGTGAGGGTTCCTGAGGATATTTCATTTCCCACCATTTATTTCCTGTGCAAGCCTCGCTGATGTCAAAACCTGATTCAATCTCATCATGCTCCTCATTCAAGATTGCTCACAAGCTTCTCCTTGCTTACATCATTTATAAATAGCTGATTATCATCAGTTCATTTTGATTAGCCTGCTGAAATATATGTGAGTGAACAAAGGGATGTGTTTTCCTCTTTTGCTCAAAAGAGCAATTATGTTATCTTTGATTGTGTTTAATAACATTCATTAAAATTCAGACTAATTGTGTCCATTCCCAAAGAAAACCGGCCAATCGTGATGCACCTACAAATATGCTCACTTCATTTGTCTCACACAGCTAAACTGGCAAGTCACCTGCATAAATGGTCATGCAGTGTGCAAAATTTAGTGAAAATGATTGAAAGAAGATTTTGCAAAGCTAGGTTTACAGATCAGGACACAAAGATTCTGTTAGATAGCTTGATCAAAACACATGGTTCCTGCTGTCAGCCACAATCTGACCTGACTCCCATTAAAGTGATTGCTGACAAATTTTCAGTGTGTGACATCAGCCACTCCTAATATGGAGAGCTTGGATTTTATTTGGTTAGCTAAATGTCTGACATTCACAGAAAGCCTTCACCATATTGAAGAATCTCTAAACCAAGCTACTGAGAAATCTACAGAGAAGGTTTTTGTTGAGAAGTGTAGAATTTCTGTTTCTGACACACTGCACTTACATAAGTCCGTGGAACCAGTGCAAGATTGAGGGACCCCCCCCTCAATTGTGCACAGTTGTGGTTCAATCAGCTAAAACTACACATCTTACCAGTAAGAGCACTGATAAGCTTCCTGCTGCTTGTTCAGGCAGGACCACACAATCTGTTAGGGCATTACTTGGACGGTTATCTGGAGGCAAGTGGGAAGAATCCCAGTCCTGAATGACAGATCTTCCCCAACAGGTTCCATTAATGAGTGAGACTAGCTATCAATCATTTGGAGCATCTCGTGGCTGTCTGGTTCCAGCATCAGATCATCGAGTCTACCACAGAGGGTTGATTTGGTTCTGAACTTCCATTTTTCAGACATGTCACCTTGACCTTGCTTAGATGAGGATGGACATATTTGGATGATGAAGTTTGAAGTGTCAGTTTTTTGAAGGTATGAATGAAAGAAGTAAAATACTCACACACTCGGATGAACTAACAACTGAAAAGTCAGCCACTCTGAATATGGAATGATAAGCTTTTAGATCATTTTTACCCTCCTTACTCTAGATTTTTCTGCTTCCGTACTACATTACAGGCGAGTGCCAACCCCCTATGACCTCGAGAGTATCATCACAAGCCATGATATTTAGGTACGTTTTCGATAATGAACTCAGGAAAATATATAGCAAAGCATTTCTGCTACTTTAACATTTATAACTTGGTTATTCATATATACTTGACCTCTCCATATTGAGAACGGTTGATTTATAAGCTTCAAGCTGTTCACACCCTTAAACGAATGAACAGGCTTGTCCGTGCTGTTATTGCTTTGAATATGTTTCCTGCCAATGGGAGCTGAGTTGGGTGGGATCTGGTAGTGACTGCTGGTGAGAGACAGGTTGGGTGGGATCTGGTAGTGACTGCTGGTGAGAGTCAGGTTGGGTGGGATCTGGTAGTGACTGCTGGTGAGAGTCAGGTTGGGTGGGATCTGGTAGTGACTGCTGGTGAGAGTCAGGTTGGGTGGGATCTGGTAGTGACTGCTGGTGAGAGTCAGGTTGGGTGGGATCTGGTAGTGACTGCCGGTGAGAGACAGGTTGGGTGGGATCTGGTAGTGACTGCCGGTGAGAGACAGGTTGGGTGGGATCTGGTAGTGACTGGTGAGAGTCAGGTTGGGTGGGATCTGGTAGTGACTGCTGGTGAGAGTCAGGTTGGGTGGGATCTGGTAGTGACTGCCGGTGAGAGACAGGTTGGGTGGGATCTGGTAGTGACTGCTGGTGAGAGTCAGGTTGGGTGGGATCTGGTAGTGACTGCTGGTGAGAGTCAGGTTGGGTGGGATCTGGTAGTGACTGCTGGTGAGAGTCAGGTTGGGTGGGATCTGGTAGTGACTGCTGGTGAGAGTCAGGTTGGGTGGGATCTGGTAGTGACTGCTGGTGAGAGTCAGGTTGGGTGGGATCTGGTAGTGACTGCCGGTGAGAGACAGGTTGGGTGGGATCTGGTAGTGACTGGTGAGAGTCAGGTTGGGTGGGATCTGGTAGTGACTGCCGGTGAGAGACAGGTTGGGTGGGATCTGGTAGTGACTGCTGATGAGAGACAGGTTGGGTGGGATCTGGTAGTGACTGGTGAGAGTCAGGTTGGGTGGGATCTGGTAGTGACTGCCGGTGAGAGACAGGTTGGGTGGGATCTGGTAGTGACTGCTGATGAGAGACAGGTTGGGTGGGATCTGGTAGTGACTGCTGGTGAGAGACAGGTTGGGTGGGATCTGGTAGTGACTGCTGGTGAGAGACAGGTTGGGTGGGATCTGGTAGTGACTGCTGGTGAGAGACAGGTTGGGTGGGATCTGGTAGTGACTGCTGGTGAGAGTCAGGTTGGGTGGGAGCTGGTAGTGACTGCTGGTGAGAGACATGTTGGGTGGGATCTGGTAGTGACTGTTGGTGAGAGACAGGTTGGGTGGGATCTGGTAGTGACTGGTGAGAGTCAGGTTGGGTGGGATCTGGTAGTGACTGCTGATGAGAGACAGGTTGGGTGGGATCTGGTAGTGACTGCTGGTGAGAGACAGGTTGGGTGGGATCTGGTAGTGACTGCTGGTGAGAGACAGGTTGGGTGGGATCTGGTAGTGACTGTTGGTGAGAGACAGGTTGGGTGGGATCTGGTAGTGACTGGTGAGAGTCAGGTTGGGTGGGATCTGGTAGTGACTGCCGGTGAGAGACAGGTTGGGTGGGATCTGGTAGTGACTGCTGGTGAGAGACAGGTTGGGTGGGATCTGGTAGTGACTGTTGGTGAGAGACAGGTTGGGTGTGATCTGGTAGTGACTGTTGGTGAGAGACAGGTTGGGTGTGATCTGGTAGTGACTGTTGGTGAGAGACAGGTTGGGTGGGATCTGGTAGTGACTGGTGAGAGTCAGGTTGGGTGGGATCTGGTAGTGACTGCTGGTGAGAGACAGGTTGGGTGGGATCTGGTAGTGACTGCTGGTGAGAGACAGGTTGGGTGTGATCTGGTAGTGACTGTTGGTGAGAGACAGGTTGGGTGGGATCTGGTAGTGACTGGTGAGAGTCAGGTTGGGTGGGATCTGGTAGTGACTGCCGGTGAGAGACAGGTTGGGTGGGATCTGGTAGTGACTGCTGGTGAGAGACAGGTTGGGTGGGATCTGGTAGTGACTGTTGGTGAGAGACTGGTTGGGTGGGATCTGGTAGTGACTGCTGGTGAGAGACTGGTTGGGTGGGATCTGGTAGTGACTGCTGGTGAGAGTCAGGTTGGGTGGGATCTGGTAGTGACTGCTGATGAGAGACAGGTTGGGTGGGATCTGGTAGTGACTGTTGGTGAGAGACTGGTTGGGTGGGATCTGGTAGTGACTGCTGGTGAGAGACAGGTTGGGTGGGATCTGGTAGTGACTGCCGGTGAGAGACAGGTTGGGTGGGATCTGGTAGTGACTGCCGGTGAGAGACAGGTTGGGTGGGATCTGGTAGTGACTGGTGAGAGTCAGGTTGGGTGGGATCTGGTAGTGACTGCCGGTGAGAGACAGGTTGGGTGGGATCTGGTAGTGACTGCCGGTGAGAGTCAGGTTGGGTTGGATCTGGTAGTGACTGCTGATGAGAGTCAGGTTGGGTGGGATCTGGTAGTGACTGCCGGTGAGAGTCAGGTTGGGTGGGATCTGGTAGTGACTGCTGGTGAGTCAGGTTGGGTGGGATCTGTTAGTGACTGCCGGTGAGAGTCAGGTTGGGTGGGATCTGGTAGTGACTGCTGATGAGAGTCAGGTTGGGTGGGATCTGGTAGTGACTGCCGGTGAGAGTCAGGTTGGGTGGGATCTGGTAGTGACTGCTGGTGAGTCAGGTTGGGTGGGATCTGTTAGTGACTGCTGATGAGAGTCAGGTTGGGTGGGATCTGGTAGTGACTGCCGGTGAGAGACAGGTTGGGTGGGATCTGGTAGTGACTGCTGGTGAGAGACTGGTTGGGTGGGATCTGGTAGTGACTGCCGGTGAGAGTCAGGTTGGGTGGGATCTGGTAGTGACTGCTGGTGAGAGACAGGTTGGGTGGGATCTGGTAGTGACTGCTGATGAGAGTCAGGTTGGGTGGGATCTGGTAGTGACTGCCGGTGAGAGTCAGGTTGGGTGGGATCTGGTAGTGACTGCCGGTGAGAGTCAGGTTGGGTGGGATCTGGTAGTGACTGCCGGTGAGAGTCAGGTTGGGTGGGATCTGGTAGTGACTGCTGGTGAGTCAGGTTGGGTGGGATCTGTTAGTGACTGCCGGTGAGAGTCAGGTTGGGTGGGATCTGGTAGTGACTGCTGATGAGAGTCAGGTTGGGTGGGATCTGGTAGTGACTGCCGGTGAGAGACTGGTTGGGTGGGATCTGGTAGTGACTGCTGGTGAGAGACAGGTTGGGTGGGATCTGGTAGTGACTGCCGGTGAGAGACAGGTTGGGTGGGATCTGGTAGTGACTGCCGGTGAGAGACAGGTTGGGGGTGATCTGGTAGTGACTGCTGGTGAGAGACATGTTGGGTGGGATCTGGTAGTGACTGCCGGTGAGAGACAGGTTGGGTGGGATCTGGTAGTGACTGCTGGTGAGAGACATGTTGGGTGGGATCTGGTAGTGACTGCCGGTGAGAGACAGGTTGGGTGGGATCTGGTAGTGACTGCCGGTGAGAGTCAGGTTGGGTGGGATCTGGTAGTGACTGCCGGTGAGAGTCAGGTTGGGTGGGATCTGGTAGTGACTGGTGAGAGACAGGTTGGGTGTGATCTGGTAGTGACTGCTGGTGAGAGTCAGGTTGGGTGGGATCTGGTAGTGACTGGTGAGAGTCAGGTTGGGTGGGATCTGGTAGTGACTGCTGGTGAGAGACCGGTTGGGTGGGATCTGGTAGTGACTGCTGGTGAGAGTCAGGTTGGGTGGGATCTGTTAGTGACTGCTGGTGAGAGTCAGGTTGGGTGGGATCTGGTAGTGACTGCTGATGAGAGACATGTTGGGTGGGATCTGGTAGTGACTGCTGGTGAGAGTCAGGTTGGGTGGGATCTGGTAGTGACTGCTGATGAGAGACATGTTGGGTGGGATCTGGTAGTGACTGCTGATGAGAGTCAGGTTGGGTGGGATCTGGTAGTGACTGCTGGTGAGAGTCAGGTTGGGTGGGATCTGGTAGTGACTGCTGATGAGAGACATGTTGGGTGGGATCTGGTAGTGACTGCTGGTGAGAGACAGGTTGGGTGTGATCTGGTAGTGACTGCTGGTGAGAGACAGGTTGGGTGGGATCTGGTAGTGACTGCTGATGAGAGACATGTTGGGTGGGATCTGGTAGTGACTGCTGGTGAGAGACTGGTTGGGTGGGATCTGTTAGTGACTGCCAGTGAGAGACTGGTTGGGTGGGATCTGTTAGTGACTGCTGGTGAGAGTCAGGTTGGGTGGGATCTGGTAGTGACTGCTGGTGAGAGACTGGTTGGGTGGGATCTGTTAGTGACTGCTGATGAGAGACTGGTTGGGTGGGATCTGGTAGTGACTGCTGATGAGAGTCAGGTTGGGTGGGATCTGGTAGTGACTGCTGGTGAGAGACAGGTTAGGTGGGATCTGTTAGTGACTGGTGAGAGACAGGTTGGGTGTGATCTGGTAGTGACTGCCGGTGAGAGTCAGGTTGGGTGGGATCTGGTAGTGACTGCTGATGAGAGTCAGGTTGGGTGGGATCTGGTAGTGACTGCCGGTGAGAGACAGGTTGGGTGTGATCTGGTAGTGACTGCCGGTGAGAGTCAGGTTGGGTGGGATCTGGTAGTGACTGCTGGTGAGAGTCAGGTTGGGTGGGATCTGGTAGTGACTGCTGGTGAGAGACTGGTTGGGTGGGATCTGGTAGTGACTGCTGGTGAGAGTCAGGTTGGGTGGGATCTGGTAGTGACTGCTGATGAGAGTCAGGTTGGGTGGGATCTGGTAGTGACTGCTGATGAGAGTCAGGTTGGGTGGGATCTGGTAGTGACTGCCGGTGAGTCAGGTTGGGTGGGATCTGGTAGTGACTGCTGATGAGAGTCAGGTTGGGTGGGATCTGGTAGTGACTGCTGGTGAGAGTCAGGTTGGGTGGGATCTGGTAGTGACTGGTGATGAGAGTCAGGTTGGGTGGGATCTGGTAGTGACTGCTGGTGAGAGTCAGGTTGGGTGGGATCTGGTAGTGACTGCTGGTGAGAGTCAGGTTGGGTGGGATCTGGTAGTGACTGCTGGTGAGAGTCAGGTTGGGTGGGATCTGGTAGTGACTGGTGATGAGAGTCAGGTTGGGTGGGATCTGGTAGTGACTGCTGGTGAGAGTCAGGTTGGGTGGGATCTGGTAGTGACTGCTGATGAGAGACTGGTTGGGTGGGATCTGGTAGTGACTGCTGGTGAGAGTCAGGTTGGGTGGGATCTGGTAGTGACTGCTGGTGAGAGTCAGGTTGGGTGGGATCTGGTAGTGACTGCTGATGAGAGACTGGTTGGGTGGGATCTGGTAGTGACTGCCGGTGAGAGTCAGGTTGGGTGGGATCTGGTAGTGACTGCTGGTGAGAGTCAGGTTGGGTGGGATCTGGTAGTGACTGCTGATGAGAGTCAGGTTGGGTGGGATCTGGTAGTGACTGCTGGTGAGAGACAGGTTGGGTGTGATCTGGTAGTGACTGCTGGTGAGAGACTGGTTGGGTGGGATCTGTTAGTGACTGCCGGTGAGAGTCAGGTTGGGTGGGATCTGGTAGTGACTGATGGTGAGAGACTGGTTGGGTGGGATCTGGTAGTGACTGCTGGTGAGAGACAGGTTGGGTGGGATCTGGTAGTGACTGCTGATGAGAGTCAGGTTGGGTGGGATCTGGTAGTGACTGCTGGTGAGAGACAGGTTGGGTGGGATCTGGTAGTGACTGCCGGTGAGAGTCAGGTTGGGTGGGATCTGGTAGTGACTGCTGATGAGAGTCAGGTTGGGTGGGATCTGGTAGTGACTGCTGATGAGAGTCAGGTTGGGTGGGATCTGGTAGTGACTGCCGGTGAGAGTCAGGTTGGGTGGGATCTGGTAGTGACTGCCGGTGAGAGTCAGGTTGGGTGGGATCTGGTAGTGACTGCCGGTGAGAGACAGGTTGGGTGGGATCTGGTAGTGACTGGTGAGAGTCAGGTTGGGTGTGATCTGGTAGTGACTGCTGGTGAGAGACTGGTTGGGTGGGATCTGTTAGTGACTGCTGGTGAGAGTCAGGTTGGGTGGGATCTGTTAGTGACTGCTGGTGAGAGTCAGGTTGGGTGGGATCTGGTAGTGACTGCTGATGAGAGTCAGGTTGGGTGGGATCTGGTAGTGACTGCTGGTGAGAGTCAGGTTGGGTGGGATCTGGTAGTGACTGGTGATGAGAGTCAGGTTGGGTGGGATCTGGTAGTGACTGCTGATGAGAGACTGGTTGGGTGGAATCTGGTAGTGACTGCCGGTGAGAGTCAGGTTGGGTGGGATCTGGTAGTGACTGCTGGTGAGAGTCAGGTTTGGTGGGATCTGGTAGTGACTGCTGATGAGAGTCAGGTTGGGTGGGATCTGGTAGTGACTGCTGGTGAGAGACAGGTTGGGTGTGATCTGGTAGTGACTGCTGGTGAGAGACTGGTTGGGTGGGATCTGTTAGTGACTGCCGGTGAGAGTCAGGTTGGGTGGGATCTGGTAGTGACTGATGGTGAGAGACTGGTTGGGTGGGATCTGGTAGTGACTGCTGGTGAGAGACAGGTTGGGTGGGATCTGGTAGTGACTGCTGATGAGAGTCAGGTTGGGTGGGATCTGGTAGTGACTGCTGGTGAGAGACAGGTTGGGTGGGATCTGGTAGTGACTGCCGGTGAGAGTCAGGTTGGGTGGGATCTGGTAGTGACTGATGGTGAGAGTCAGGTTGGGTGGGATCTGGTAGTGACTGCTGGTGAGAGTCAGGTTGGGTGGGATCTGTTAGTGACTGCTGGTGAGAGTCAGGTTGGGTGGGATCTGGTAGTGACTGCTGATGAGAGACAGGTTGGGTGGGATCTGGTAGTGACTGCTGGTGAGAGTCAGGTTGGGTGGGATCTGGTAGTGACTGCCGGTGAGAGACAGGTTGGGTGGGATCTGGTAGTGACTGGTGAGAGACAGGTTGGGTGGGATCTGGTAGTGACTGCTGGTGAGAGTCAGGTTGGGTGGGATCTGGTTGTGACTGCTGGTGAGAGACTGGTTGGGTGGGATCTGGTAGTGACTGCCGGTGAGAGTCAGGTTGGGTGGGATCTGGTAGTGACTGCCAGTGAGAGTCAGGTTGGGTGGGATCTGGTAGTGACTGCTGGTGAGAGACTGGTTGGGTGGGATCTGTTAGTGACTGCTGGTGAGAGTCAGGTTGGGTGGGATCTGGTAGTGACTGCTGGTGAGAGTCAGGTTGGGTGGGATCTGGTAGTGACTGCTGGTGAGAGACAGGTTGGGTGGGATCTGGTAGTGACTGCCGGTGAGAGTCAGGTTGGGTGGGATCTGGTAGTGACTGCTGATGAGAGACAGGTTGGGTGGGATCTGGTAGTGACTGCTGGTGAGAGACAGGTTGGGTGGGATCTGTTAGTGACTGCTGATGAGAGTCAGGTTGGGTGGGATCTGGTAGTGACTGCTGGTGAGAGTCAGGTTGGGTGGGATCTGGTAGTGACTGCTGGTGAGAGTCAGGTTGGGTGGGATCTGGTAGTGACTGCTGGTGAGAGTCAGGTTGGGTGGGATCTGGTAGTGACTGGTGAGAGACAGTTTGGGTGGGATCTGGTAGTGACTGCTGGTGAGAGACATGTTGGGTGGGATCTGGTATTGACTGATGGTGAGAGACAGGTTGGGTGGGATCTGTTAGTGACTGCTGGTGAGAGTCAGGTTGGGTGGGATCTGGTAGTGACTGATGGTGAGAGACAGGTTGGGTGGGATCTGTTAGTGACTGCTGGTGAGAGACCGGTTGGGTGTGATCTGTTAGTGACTGCTGGTGAGAGACATGTTGCATTGGAGTTGCCACTGGAAGTCCACTTAAGGGGACTGTGGCCATACCCATTTCAGCCCAAACCTGACTGTGATTATTTTACAACAATAAGCACCAGCTGTGCTTATACCTTCAAATCTTGAGATTTGACTTCATGACTATCTCCCTGTTCTGAGTCGGATTTGAGAACCCAGTTTTCTTTTCCATTCCCTCTGCGGAGGTTGCAGTTTTTTTTTATCACAGTTGGCCTTGAACAACAACCTTCATAATCTTTAAGAAGAGTTTTTTTGTGTTCTTTTTGTCAACTGCCTTTCAGCCTCTTTATGGTGAGTAGAAGGAAGAACTTCCATTTATATAGCAACTTTCACAGCCTCAGGACAGCCAATAAAGTACTTTTGACGTGTAGTCACTGCTGTAATGTCGGGAAACGCGACTGCCAATTTGCGCACAGCAAGCTCCCACAAACAGTAGTTATTAAGTCTCAAGATAATCACAGAATAAGATACTGAATGAAGATGGTAACCAACTTTTTGTTCCATTTTCACTTATAGCTGTCTTGCTCACCTATTTACACACACCTGCCTTTTCATTTTATCTTACATGTGGAGGAAAATAATATCCCCAGTTTTTGATGTGGTAAACTGCAATTCCTAAAGACAGGGGGGAAAGATTGGATAAGGCCTATTATTTGGCGGGGGTAGCGCGATCCATTATTACCAATGGCCCCTGCACAGGTAGGACGAGACTTTCGTGAGGCCTGAGAACTTACCTTCAAGCAGCATTCTAAATCAGCGTTGACACGAGGCTGCAATGCAATTCTCACTTTCCACTAGCTGGGGGAATCCCCAATCTCTTAAAGGCAGGCTGTCTCTTAAAAATCTCTTAAAGGTAGTTGGTACCTATTACTTGATGAAAATAACAGTTTGCCGTCTGCATGGAGTCTGAATGGAGATCAAACATCACACATGCAAAACACAGATGCAGCACCCATATCTATATTTACAAGCTGATGAGTTATGTTAAAACATTGAATAAAGGTTGCGCACTACTAAATCCCACATCCTCCAATCTGGATGCCAGACCTCACCAATCTGCCGATGTGAGTTTGTACCAGGCCTGCGAGTGTGCGTGCACCAAGGTTCTCTGCTGATTCACCAGAGGCCTTGGTACAAGAGGTGGACAGAAGGAGGGACCTCCTATATACGCGGGGGGGCAAGAGGCCCTCCAGATATTTACCAAAAGGCAGTGGGAGGCAGCGGGGGACAAAGTCACTGCCAGGCGCACAGCATCATGCAGTGCAGGAAGAAGTTCAATGCTTTGACATGAGTGGTCAAGGTGAGTGAGGTCAACTGTCAAGTGGCGTCTCCTACCAATTTCACCACCAGCCGTATCCACTGCTCCACGCACTACACACCCCATCACGCACATACCAACAAACTCTTTCCATCAGTACTCAACTTGTCCAATCAGATGCTCCCTCTCACCCTTATACATTACCACTGCTGCAAGCCGTCCACGCACGACTCACAGGCCGCACACACTGTCAGCTATTCATCCATGACAGGCACATCGCCCAGACACATGTCCTGTTTTCTTGCAGGAGAAGGTGGAAGCAGCAAGTGGCAGTGGCATTTAGCCCCTCAAGCCTGTTCTGTCATTCAATGAGATCATGGTTGATCTGTGACCTAACTCCATATACCTGCCTTAGCCCCAGATCCCTTAATACCCTTGGTTCACAGAAATCTATCAATCTCAGATTTAGAATTCACAATTGAGCTAGCATCAACTGCCATTTGCAGAAGAGCATTCCAAACTTCTCCCACCCTTTATATGTAGAAGCATTTCCTAACTTCACTCCTGCATGTCCTGGCTCTAAATGTTAGGCTATGTCCCCGAGTCCTAGTATTCAAGTATAGGAGACCTCCAAAAACAGTTACAAATGTCTCGGCAGCCAGGAGCAATAATCCAGCCACTAACCTGTAAATCCTGCCTGGTCCCTTTAAATAGCGCTGGTGGGGGGGGTCCTCCCGGCACTCTAAGACATGTTCAGATGGTTGTGGTTAAGACCGTGTGTTGAGATGAGTGTTAAATCCCAAAATGGTGTCTATCACTTTAAATCAGCATTGCACACTGATTGTGTCCATTTTCTCCTTACTTTACATGCTTCTGGTGTTTGGTATTTGTGCATGCGCTAACTCCTATACCAAGATGGCGTCCGGCGCATGTCGTGCTGGAAACATGCACGCGCAGCCAAGATGCCATCTTGGATGTTGGCGAGGCTGTGTAGCGCCGAAACAATGGGCGCTACATAGCCCAAATTAGAGCCCAATTAGTTTTGCAAGTGATAAATATGATAATGATTGCCACTTGTATTATCAATAATCTCACTCAGAACATGTATGGGGTTTGAAAGTATTTGAAATAGATATATGTGAAATAAAAATAGTGAGGAACAATCTTTTGAAAATTAGGGTGGGGGAAATGATCAGAGATAGCATTGTCTTGGAAGCTTTCCATTGTATCTTACCAGTATCGACCACAGAGTGTTTGATATTGTCATAGCAATATAATTTCCATTTCCATACACTTTTATTTATCAGCCTGATGTGCGTTTATGAATTAAAAAGTACATAATAAATATGTTTCAGCATTCTTCATGATCCAGACTCGTCAATAGTGTAGCAGGTTCAGTGATCTTGTCATTGTGTAACATTAGATGGGAGTACAACTAGCCTTGTGTACATATATTTTATTTTTGCTGTATAAATTAAAAGCTAAGGAAATGTTTGTCTTGCGCCTAGAAACCTTAAGGTGGCCAACAGATGACAACTCAACTGGACTGCTATGAATGTTCTTTGACCCCGGTCCACAGAGCGATCAATTGATTTTTGGGAAACTAGCCTCAAGCAACAACAGCAACAATAAAAGATTTATGGCAGATCCTGGTCCTGTTATGTGGGCACACTTATGCTGTGGTCAGGCTCTGCAGCTAAATCCTCTTCCCCCTTCAGCTGAGGCAGCAATCCCATCGGCACTTTAAAGGGTGTTGTGTCTACCTGTCTGTAATATGCAGATGCGTCTGACGTTGGGATTTGGAATGGGGTCAGGGTCAGGAAATTTCACCCTGCCTCAGTTTCACTCCAAAAAGCCTTCGCCAGAATTTTTGGCCCTAAGGTATTTAGGAGGGAGCCACACCATCACTCTCTTTAAAAATCAGTCATAAAGAATTCTGTTTGTCTGTGACATTTTTTTATCTCTTTCCTGAAATTCTGAATACTTTTGTTTAAAGGAATTGGAAAGATATTTTAAAAAGAAGAATTTAAAAGGTATGGGGAATGGACAGGGTGATTGGACTATGCAGATAGTTCTTTCCGAGAGCCAGCACAAGTATGATGGGCTGAATGGCCTCCTTCGCTGCTGTACCATTCTATGATTATATAAGCAAATGAGTATGGATTGTATCAGTTACAAATTGATAATGGAGCTGAATAGATATCAGCTTACACAATCAATAATCTATAATGATTTGGCAATCTTTGTCAGTTTATAGAACCATAGAATCATAGAAAAGATACAGCTCAGGAGGGGGCCATTCGGCCCATCGTGTCCACGCCAGTTCGAAGAACAACCAGATGCCCATTCTAATCCCACCTTCCAGCACCAGGTCCGTAGCCCTGCAGCTTACAGCACTTTAGGTGCAGGTCCAGGTACTTTTTAAAAGAGTTGAGGGTCCTTGCCTCTACCATCAATGCGGGCAGCGAATTCCATACACCCACGACCCTCTGGGTAAAAAAGTTTTTCCTCATGTCCCCTCTAATCCTTCCGCCAATCAGCTTAAATCTATGTCCTCTAGTTCTTGAACTCTCTGCTAGGGGAAACAGGTACTTCCTGTCTATTCTATCTAGGCCCCTCATAATTTTGTACACCTCAATCAAGTCTCTCCTCAGCCTCCTCTGCTCCAAGGAAAACAACCCCAGCCTATCCAATCTCTCCTCGTAGTTCAATAACTCCTTGGGGTAATTTTCACTTTATAGTGTGCATGTACCTCACAGAATGATGCACACTATATTAACAAGCAATGCAGATGGAATCCTAAACATCAGGTGGTAATTTTCACTTTGTGCAATTATGTAAAAGGGGTGATGGCGAATTAACGGCTCGTTTTACATCTCAGTGTCAGAGGTCAATGGAAATAAAAATTGGGAGAGATTTAAAACGGACTGCTGACTCGCTATCACTCATTTTAGACTATTGAACAGAGTCAAGATCTACCCCCTCCAAACTGATCCAGCAAAACAGCAATATTCAGTCCTGAAACAGATATATTTTACAAATCTCCAGAAGACGAAAGAAAAGACAAAAAATGAATTATTTATGACATTTTCATTTTCACAAGGTCACTCAGACTCCATTAACATTACAAAGGGAAGCAGAAAAGATTTTATTTACTTACAAACCTTTTTTCTTATTAAGATAAATGTACTATATTGTAATACTTGGACTTTTTTTAATAAATATTTGTATTTACCATGGAAAGTAATGTAAGAGTGGTAACATATGATCAGTTTAAGGGGAAGCTAGATAAGTACGTGAGGGGCAAGCAATACAAGGGTACAGTGATAGGGTGAGATGTAGTAGAGTGGGAGAAGGCTCATGTGGAGTATGAACACTGGCATAGACCAGTTGGGCTGAATGGTCTGTTTCTGTGTTGTACATTCTATGTAATTCTAGTTTGTCTCTTTTTGTGCTAGAAGGGGAGACAATTCCCAATTTAATACAGTAAACTTGCCTCTTCATCTAGCACAGATTCAAGGATCATGGGCTCCAGGAGCGGCACAATGGGAGAAATCAGGGTGAGATTTAGTACATGGATTCTGCAATGTCAGCTCTACCCTCCTGGTGGTCAGCATACGAGTTCAGGTTGTACAAAGCCGCATCTGTGTGAAAGAAAATGTTTCACACTTCCAATTCATCTGTTTTGGGAAGAAATCCAGCACCAGCAAAAGCGTTTGAAAAATAAAGATGGGGAATGAGGTGGTGGAGAGAATTACGGAATCAATGTGCTGCATCGCTAACTGATAAGAGATTACTCCTCGCACAATGGAGGCGATTTTCAAATAGACATGAGGACTGTGGAACGGCTGCTCCACATACCCGTTGGTGATGGCGTGAGCCGAGGACCAGTCCTCATTAACATGTGGCTGGTGATCTGCAGGTGCCAAGCTGGTGCCCCACTGCAGCTCACTGGTTGTGGGAGGGTGGGAAATGGGCTGGCTCCTATGTGCCGGCAGGTCAGGCCTGAGTGGTGAGGAGATCTAGGGAGGACCTCAAACAGGCCAGCAGTGGGACAAAGTTTTTTTGAGGGGGGGCCCAGAAGAAGCAGGAGTGTTTCCTCCTGGTCCCAACAAAAAAAAAATCGATAGCTTCCTGGACCGTTTTGTGAGCTGCCTTCAGCTGTCCCCCTTAAGGGCTGCTGGTTAGGCCGCTCAAGGCCTGGTACAACTGGATGGAGTGTGCAAGGCGCACGCTCTGCCTATTTGTACCTGAAATTGCAATTGTGGTCCAATTTGCATATTTAAGCAGCTCCAATTTGCACCTTCTGCATCAGGCGGGCGGGCGGACTGCTCACCCATTTACAGGCCCCAGCTGAAAACTGCGTCAGGCGGACCTTGGAGGTCAAAGCGGCTGCTGAGGTACCGCCTGATTTTCAATTTGCAGGCGAGGAACGGGAAGCTGGCAGTCAAAAATCTCCCCCACTAGGTTCACGACATTGGCTATGGTATTGGGCGGACCTTTGGTTCTTCCCCACAGGGAGGTAAAATCGGAGGGTAATTTGCCTCCTAGATGTTGGTTGCAAAGTGGTATCCACAGAGGCCTGAGAGCCATATGCCTCCCCAACCATATTGCTAGGAAGTAATATGTGGTAAGAGAGACCTAGAGCTGAAGTGATGAAAGTATGGGCGATATTTTAATCCCCCCCATGACTGGTGGGTTGGGGTTGGGGTTAAATTGCTAAAAATGTGAAACCCAACCCCAAGCCGTGCGAACGCACCTTATTCTGGATTGGGGGGCAATTGAGTGCCTTTCCAGCACTGCTTATGGGCCAGGAGGAGTAGGAGTGCTTCCCCCCCGACCCACAAGCAAGCCTGTTGCGACCTTCCGAACCCCCCCCACAATTTGCCGACCCCCTCGCGATCTGCCGAACCACCCCGCGATGTCTCTCCCCCCCACCCCGCAATGTTTCCCCACCCACGACGTTCCACACACGATGTCTCCCTCCTGGAGATGTCTCCCTCTCTCCCTCCTCACTGCCATGCCTCCCCCACGACCCTCGATCTTCTCGATTGCCAGGGACCCGATTGTGTGAACCTACGTGCAGAAATTCAGTTGTGACTTTCTGTTCATTTGTTCACTAATAATGATGCAACTTAAATATTTTTCCAAGCTCTGTGTTGGGGTTTGGCCAGTTACGGTTACCAACATAATGGCCCAGAATTTACTTACTTTGGACGCCGCTCCATAATGGCGTCCATCCCAAGCGCCGGAGCAAGTTCGCGAATGTGCACGTGCGCACTAAAACCTTGAACTCGCGAACTTGCTCTGATTGGTTCAACGGCATTTTGACAGTCCCGAATTAAAGGGCCAACTACGCTGCAATCATATACAATCAAACACAATCACCAAACAATCGTAAACTTACCATCTGCCCAGCTGGAATGAAGATACTTACACCACGAGAAGGTACGCTTGAAAATATCAGCCCTACACTACTTTTTAAAAGTGCAATGACTTATAATGACAGCAAAACAAAAAATAAATACATTTTAAAAATGTGGAATGTCTAATTATACCTATTTTAATATTTTTTGATGATTAAAAAATAAAAATATAACTTTAAAAAATGTTTTAACTTCAGTATGTTTAAGTATGTTAAATCATTTCCTTGCATTTTTATAATAAGATAAGTTAAATTTTTATTTAGACCAACATAGGGAATGTTACTTTAAATTTATGAGTTTAACTTGCCTGCTTGTGGGTGGGGTTTGCAGTCCCACAGTGTTTCTATGCGCACATGGTTTGCACTGACATTGGAACACACCACTGAGAAAGATCTCAGAATCCAGCAAATTTAGGTCGTGGACCATGCAGTAAGTACATTTGTACTTTTTATCCACAGGAGGTGCGGAGAGCCTTGCCACACCAGTCGGAACAAGTTCCAGCCCATTATGCACACACAGAGAAGGCATCCTGAGCAAGTAAAGAACTGTTCTCCCCATCAATCTTCTTTAATCACAATTGAATCAGAGACAATCACAGGCATCTATCGTGGTATGGACAGGATGTACTATTTGGTCAAATAAGATTCTTTACAAAACCACTGAGCCCCATCCCAGCTGCATAGTCGGTGTCCACGATTGTCAGGAAGCAACTGTGTACAAGCAGTAAATTTGTTTATTTTATCTGTGTCTGTATCTGGTGTATATAGATAGTATATACACACACATCAATTGTCCCTAACTAAATGAAAATTGCAGTTTTCTTCCCTCAATTTTCTCCCTTCTTCTCCGAAGGTGCTGACTCATTCTGAAGTACAACTCCACATGTGCTGGCTGCCATCACTCTTCATGTGTGCGCCTGAACAGTAAGTGTTGACAGGCTATTCCATCAAGACAGCATCACTACCAAACCCAATGCTGTCCTTACCCAGCTCCCATGTCTCCCGATGGAGGTTACTGAGTAGCACTAGGAATGGAAACCCCTCTACTGCAGTGATACTGAGAACAATTGTGGTCCTCTTACTTATTTGAACTTGGGACCTTCCTGGTCTACATAAGAAAATAAGAAATAGGAGCAGGTGTAGGCCATACGGCCCCTCGAGCTTGCTCCGCCATTCAATAAGATCCTGGTTGATCTTTGACCTCACCTCCACTATCCCGCCTGATCCCCATATCCCTTGATTCTGTATGGCTCAGTTTTGTATTGAACACTGCCTTTACAAGCTAAGCCATTAGGAGAAAAAAAATAGGAATTTAAATCATTAACTTTTGAAATATTAAAAGGTAAAATTTGCTGAGCTGAGGATAGCTCAATCATTTTTCTTTCCATGATATAGGATATAGTACAGATGCTATAGGAAAGATAGAGCAGGAGGTAAGAGAGGAGGGGGAGTTGCGTTCTTGATTAGGGAGAACATCACGGCAGTAGTGAGAGGGGATATATCCGAGGGTTCGCCCACTGAGTCTATATGGGTAGAACTGAAAAATAAGAAGGGAGAGATCACTTTGATAGGATTGTACTACAGACCCCCAAATAGTCAACGGGAAATTGAGGAGCAAATATGTAAGGAGATTACAGACAGCTGCAAGAAAAATAGGGTGGTAATAGTAGGGGACTTTAACTTTCCCAACATTGACTGGGACAGCCATAGCATTAGGGGCTTGGATGGAGAGAAATTTGTTGAGTGTATTCAGGAGGAATTTCTCATTCAGTACGTGGATGGCCCGACTAGAGAGGGGGCAAAACTTGACCTCCTCTTGGGAAATAAGGAAGGGCAGGTGACAGAAGTGTTAGTGAGGGATCACTTTGGGACCAGTGATCATAATTCCATTAGTTTTAAGATAGCTATGGAGAAGGATAGGTCTGGCCCAAAAGTTAAAATTCTAAATTGGGGAAAGGCCAATTTTGATGGTATTAGACAGGAACTTTCAGAAGTGGATTGGGAGAGTCTGTTGGCAGGCAAAGGGACGTCTGGTAAGTGGGAGGCTTTCTAAAGTGTGTTAACCAGGGTTCAGGGTAAGCACATTCCTTATAAAGTGAAGGGCAAGGCTGGTAGAAGTAGGGAACCTTGGATGACTCGGGAGATTGAGGCACTAGTCAAAAAGAAGAAGGAGGCATATGACATGCATAGGCAGCTGGGATCAAGTGGATCCCTTGAAGAGTATAGAGATTGCCGGAGTAGAGTTAAGAGAGAAATCAGGAGGGCAAAAAGGGGATATGAGATTGCTTTGGCAGATCAGGCAAAGGTGAATCCAAAGAGCTTCTACAAATACATAAAGGGCAAAAGGGTAACTAGTGAGAGAGTAGGGCCTCTTAAGGATCAACAAGGTCATCTATGTGCGGAACCACAAGAAATGGGTGAGATCCTGAATGAATATTTCACATCGGTATTTACGGTTGAGAAAGGCATGGATGTTAGGGAACTTGGGGAAATAAATAGTGATGTCTTGAGGAGTGTACATATTACAGAGAGGGAGGTGCTGGAAGTCTTAACGCGCATCAAGGTAGATAAATCTCCGGGACCTGATGAAATGTATCCCAGGACGTTATGGGAGGTTAGGGAGGAAATTGCGGGTCCCCTAGCAGAGATATTTGAATCATCCACCGCTACAGGTGAGGTGCCTGAAGATTGGAGGGTAGCAAATGTTGTGCCTTTGTTTAAGAAGGGCGGCAGGGAAAAGCCTGGGAACTATAGACCAGTGAGCCTGACATCTGTAGTGGGTAAGTTGTTAGAGGGTATTCTGAGGGACAGGATCTACAGGCATTTGGAGAGGCAGGGACTAATTAGGAACAGTCAGCATGGTTTTGTGAGAGGAAAATCATGTCTCACGAATTTGATTGAGTTTTTTGAAGGGGTAACCAAGAAGATAGATGAGGGCTGTGCAGTAGACGTGGTCTACATGGACTTCAGCAAAGCATTTGACAAGGTACCGCATGGTAGGTTGTTACATAAGGTTAAATCTCATGGGATCCAAGGTGAGGTAGCCAATTGGATACAAAATTGGCTTGACGACAGAAGACAGAGGGTGGTTGTAGAGGGTTGTTTTTCAAACTGGATGCCTGTGTCCAGCGGTGTGCCTCAGGGATCGGTGCTGGGTCTGCTGTTATTTGTTATTTATATTAATGATTTGGATGAGAATTTAGGAGGCATGGTTAGTAAGTTTGCAGATGACACCAAGATTGGTGGCATTGTGGACAGTGAAGAAGGTTATCTGGGATTGCAACGGGATCTTGATCAATTGGGCCAGTGGGCCGATGAATGGCAGATGGAGTTTAATTTAGATAAATGTGAGGTGATGCATTTTGGTAGATCGAATCGGGCCAGGACCTACTCCGTTAATGGTAGGGCGTTGGGGAGAGTTATAGAACAAAGAGATCTAGGAGTACAGATTCATAGCTCCTTGAAAGTGGAGTCACAGGTGGATAGGGTGGTGAAGAAGGCATTCGGCATGCTTGGTTTCATTGGTCAGAACATTGAATGCAGGAGTTGGGATGTCTTGTTGAAGTTGTACAGGGCATTGGTGAGGCCACACTTGGAGTACTGTGTACAGTTCTGGTCACCCTATTATAGAAAGGATATTATTAAACTAGAAAGAGTGCAGAAAAGATTTACTAGGATGCTACCGGGACTTGATGGTTTGACTTACAGGGAGAGGTTAGACAGACTGGGACTTTTTTCCCTGGAGAGTAGGAGGTTAAGGGGTGATCTTATAGAAGTCTATAAAATAATGAGGGGCATAGATAAGGTCGATAGTCAAAATCTTTTCCCAAAGGTAGGGGAGTCTATAACGAGGGGGCATAGATTTAAGGTGAGAGGGGAGAGATACAAAAGGGTCCAGAGGGGCAATTTTTTCACTCAAAGGGTGGTGAGTGTCTGGAACGAGCTGCCAGAGGCAGTAGTAGAGGCGGGTACAATTTTGTCTTTTAAAAAGCATTTGGACAGTTACATGGGTAAGATGGGTATAGAGGGATATGGGCCAAGTGCAGGCAACTGGGACTAGCGTAGTGGTATAAACTGGGCGAAATGGACATGTTGGGCCGAAGGGCCTGTTTCCATGTTGTAAACTTCTATGATTCTATGATTCTATGATAAGCATTGGCCTTGTAAATGATGTCATCATTTTGGATATAAGAAATAAATTCAATTCAACTTAAAATCCAGATGTCTGAATGATAGAAAAATAAACTAATTACCAACTTAATCTTTTCAACATTAATGCTATTATCTTTGAAATAGATAAATAATCCTATTGGCTAACATTGTAAAAACGTAGGAATGAGAAAAGGAAATTCAGCACATCTAAATTACTCCCATCTCTAGGTCATGTTTTTAATTGAGATTCTGGAAAACAAAGTAACTAAAATTATAAGGCAATTTAGCTTTCAAATTAAGATTCATGATTACTTTTAATGGTTACTTTTAATGAGATGTGTCTAGCATTTTAATTTATTGATTTAAAGCTTTTGCATAATATAAACATTTAGTTTTTTTACAGAAATTATAGAATTGAATAAATTGCATTTATATAGCACCTTATCATTCAAAATGTCTCAAAGTGCTTCATGTAACAAACATATGAATATCCAGGACAAGGGGCCCGATTTTAGCACCGGGTTTTGTGTGCGTTCTCGGCGGGGGGGCCTCGAAAATCCCGATCTCCAGGTGCGTGACCGGATCGTGCCGCGATCCCGGCCACTTCCGGGTTCCGCGCTGACGTGCCGGGCTGCGTGCGCAGCCCCCACTGGTGGGAATCCCGCAGGCAATTAAAGCCAGCGGGAGGCCACTTGAGTGTATTTACTTTGCTTGTTCAGGTCATTAAATGACCTGATTCAGCTGTCTTATTAGGAAGTGTGGGAATTTACCTTCAACCCAGACTGTTTCACATACTGGGGGAAACAGTCTCACTCCAAACGGACGTGTTGCAGCCAGCAGCCTGTGGCAGCTGCCAAGGTGCACTCCACAGGGGGGGGGGGGCGAGACCCCTCACCAACGAAGGAGGCCACTCCGTCACATTGGGCAACGCCTGCCCTCCACCACCGCCCTCCAAGCCAGAAGAAACACTGATGTGGAACCGCAGCCCCGGTGCGAGGAAACACCTACCGACCGTGCACAACCCCTCAGACCAACACCTGCCAGATGGGGGCCGCTTCGACATCCTCGGAGGACGAACAGCATCACCAGCCCCAGCAGCCTCGCAGTCCACGCCGTCCGCCTCATCGACGTGGAGCCCCCCAAGACGGTGCTGCAGCACACCCACCTGCACAGCACGAGGGAGGGCAACCGCAGAGAGAACTGCATCGCAGGAGGCACTACCCTCCCAACATGGTCTACAGACAGAGGCTCAGCTTCATGGACCTCTCCGAGGAGCAGTGCATACGGAGGCTCAGAGTCAATCGCCAGGTAGTCACCGACATCTGCAGCCTCCTTAATGACGAGCTGCTCCCGGATGGACCAAGCAGCATCTTCCTACCCGTCGCCGTCAAAGTCACCACTGCCTTCAACTTCTTCGCATCCGGATCCTTCCAGGGTGCCACCGGGGACATCACCGGGGTTTGCCAGTCCTCTGCACACAAGTGCATAAGGCAGGTCACCGATGGGTTGTTCCGCAGGGCCTCGCACTACATCAACTTTGCCATGGACGAGCGCAGCCAGATGGAGAGGGCGGTTGGATTCCATGCCATGGCTGGCTTCCCACGGGTGCAGGGTGTAATCGACTGCACCCACATCGCAATACGGGCACCTCCGCATGAGCCAGGGCTGTTCATCAACAGGAAGGGGTATCACTCCATGAACGCCCAGCTCATCTGTGACCACCGCCAGAGATTCCTACATGTGTGCGCCAGATACCCCGGCAGCTGCCACGATGCCTTCGTCCTCAGGGAGTCCACCGTCCCGCCCCTCTTCCACGCACCCAACACCGGCAACGGCTGGCTCCTCGGCGACAAGGGGTATCCCCTGCACACGTGGCTCATGACACCTCTGGGGAACCCCATCACCGAGCCGCAGCATCGATACAATGACAGCCACATTGCTACCAGGTCTACAATTGAGCAGACCATAGGGCTGCTCAAGATGCGCTTCAGGTGCCTCGATCGTTCTGGGGGAGCGCTCCAATACACGCCATTCAGAGTGGGACGAATCATAGTTGTCTGCTGTGCCCTGCACAACATGGCCCAACAGAGAGGGGTGCCGCTGGAGGAGGCCCCTTCCACACCCGCCACCCACATTGAGGACGACGATAAGGTGGAGGAGGTGGAGGTGGAGGAGGTGGAGGAGGAGGTGGAGGAGGTGGTGGAGGAGGAGGAGGTGGAGGGGGAGGAGGAGGAGGAGGCCGCGTGACAGGATGATGTACGACCCATGCGCCGAACACCGGCTCACCGGGATGGTCGCCAGGCCAGGGAGGCACTCATACGTCAACGGTTCTCCTAGAGTCAGACAGTCTGAGGCGTTCACATCTCATCACGTGCACATACGACGGGCCATACCAGCACCCTCCTCAGAAGAGTGTCGCCAGTACTCCTGCACCCACAGTAGTGTGCCCAATGGGCGGCAGCAGGTGTTCGTCGTCATGATGGTCCGCACGGAACGCACCTATTGCACAAGCCGCAGAAGAATGGACGAGAGGTGGCAGGAGTGGTGAGAACGATTGTGTTTAATATGTACATGGTGAACGACTATAAACAGAACGTGTATAAATGAACAGACACCCTGGTGCATTCCCTTTGTGGTTATAACGCCCTTGGCTTTCGTTTACAGGAACCCCAACGTGGTGCTACCCCTGTGGCTCCAGCAGAGGTAGTGGCAGGTTGATCCTGTTCTTGCCCTGACCGGGTAGATGCTTTGGGCGGACGGCCCCTGGGTTTCGGTGCCCGTGAGGGCACCTCCACAGACTGCTCCTCCTGCACCTGTGCAGGGGCAGACTCGGCCACCTGGAGAGGAGGCACCATTGCGGGTACTGGTTGAGAGGGGGGCAACGGGTGGGACGTGGGGGCACCTTGAGTAGCGTCCCCGCTTCCATGTCCCCGTTCACCATCATCCCTCTCGTGGCCTCGGCCCACATCACCCCTTCCACCCTGCTGGACGACGGTTTGGATGGCATGTGTGAGGCCTTGCAAGGCCACCCCTAGTGTATCCGTCAGCCTGTTTATGGCGGCGGAATGTTGCTCAGCCTAAATCCGTACAGCCGTTGTCAGGGCCTGCATGGACTCGATGTTCAGCTGTGCGTGACGCTCGAGGGAGGCTAGCCTGTCCTCCACCGCAGACGTTCCCGCACCTACCCGCGACACTATGTCGCCGATACCCTCCTGTCCCTGCGCCACCAATGCCCGCATGCAGGAGTTGGACTCCTCCATGACCTGCGCGATTGTGGACAATGCGCGTGGCACCTCTCCCAGTACCTCGGCAATGTGCTGGTGCCCCTCGACGACTCTCCTTTTGACTGGTGGCCCCCTGGGTTCAGCATCTGGGTCCGGCTGAGCAGAGCCTGGAGATGAGTGCTCCCACCGACGCGGACCCTCCGCGGCTGCCCCTGCCACCAGGGTCTGCTCATGCTCACACGTGCGCGGTGAATCACCATGTGCAACCCCAACTAGTTGGCGAGGGGGACCCACCGAGGTGCGTGTCTCTGCGCTGGTGGATGGTTGGCTCATATGTGACGATGTACCCTCAGAGACCGGCATGCCCTCTGAGGAATCGCCCTCCTCACACACAGCGCTCGCAGACGGCCCTGCAAGAGAACAGAGGGCACTTAGAGGCATGTGCACAAACGTTACCGTGCGCCAGATGCCAGGTGATGATATGGTCATTCGCGATCATGAGTGTGGAGTGGCATCTTTCCCTTACCGGCCGTTTCTGCAGCGCCAGACTCGCCATCCGCCACGGAGAGGCAATGTTGCATTCCGCTGATGTCGAGCGCCTCCACCTCTGCATCCGTGAGTTCCAGCACGTGCGGCGGGCCCCCTCCGGTGCGGGCCCTTTCTCGGTTGTTCTTGCATCTCTTCTCCTGTCAAGGCAAAACACAGATGCGTGAGTGAGTGCAGATTGCATAGTGAAACGCCTCAAGCATTGGTGTGGGTGGGTTGAGCGTGGGGCAGATGGATGGGAGGATGCGTGTGCCACATGCCCAGCCCATTGCATGGGGATTGGGGTGTGTGGTAGTGTTCGAGTGGGGACAGGGACGGTGGGTACTTGCGGGCACGGCGAGGATGGTGAGTGAGTGGCTGTGAGGCTGTGCACAGGGGGTTGTGATGTGTTTGGCGTGATGTTGGAGACGGGTTGTGGGAGGGTGCGTTAGTGTACTTACTTTGCTGGACCTAGTGAGGTCATTGAATCGCTTTCGGCACTGCTCCCATGTCCTGGTGGTGTTGGTCCTGCTGCTGACCTCCGCCGCCACCTCTGCCCATGCCTTCCTGGTGACGGAGCCAGGGCACTTGCGTCCGTCCGTCGGGAACAGCGTCTCCCTCCTCCTCCTCACATCCTCCAGAAGCAGCTGCAGCGCGAAGTCCGAGAACCGTGGCGCAACCTTGCCCCTGGGGTGCGCCATGCTCTGATGCCTCTTGCTTGAAGCAGGAGGGGCTTTGGGGGACTGCCTCTTTAAATGGAGCGCCTCCATCGCGATACCGTTAGTGCGCATGCGCAGCCCGCCAGCGCGCAGCTGGGGGGCGGAGAACCCGTAACCACGGCTTAAGGGGATCAATTAACCCGCGATCGCGCGGGGGGCGCACTCATTTAGGCGTCCGCGTTTTCCACGCTCCCGGAGGACCACCCGCTGGGGACCCGCAGGCCTGCACAATTCGGGCCCAAGATCTCTGGGGGCAGCTGAAACAGTGGCAGTCCCAAAGTTTGTAAAATACTATGCATTGTTACATATCTCAAACCTCGCAATCACTTTCTTTGCTGATTATCGATCTGGTTCTCTCTTGAATTTGCCAACATTGTCCATTACTATTGTTTCTCTGGACAGTCTGTTCTATATGTTCACAATCCACTGTGTAGTTAGACCTAAAGATCTGGATTTTCCTCCCCTCCAAAACCATTTGGGCAGTTGCTGGCCATTCCTGCTGCAATCATCACAGGTAAATTACAGCAGGGGGCTTGGACCCGCCAAATGTCCCCTATCCCTGCCATTCACCGCTATTTTGGCCGTCCCCAGAGAGAGCCAGAAGGGGAGTAGTGATAATTCCTGGGGCAAAGGCAGCCCTGATTGGATAGGAAGACTAAAATCCAAGCCAAACCATCTGTTCACCTTTTCTCATCTGAGCTTAAGTCAATGCCCCTCCTTGCAGAGTTCGTGATTGTCAAACATATTATTAGGGTTAGATTTATCTATATCCCTTAGAAGCTTGAATATCTAAAGAAGATCTCCCATCGCCTTCTTTTCTCCACTATAAACATTTCCAGTTTCCATAGCTTCCCTTCGTAGCTCATGTGCTTCAGCCAAGGTATCAATGTAATTATCCTTTCCTGTATCCTGTCCAATGGCATGGGGGTAAATTTTATCTGCGAGCCAGGAAGGGAGCGGGGGGAGGATTTCCAGGTGCGAAACTTGATTGACAGGCTGATTGGCTGGCTGTCGGGCAGGAAGACCTGCAGCAGCAGGTCGCAGCCGGGGATCGGAGGGAGGGACATGGGCAGGGGAGAAGATTGGGGGGGGCCAGGGGGGAGTTCGGGGGCCAAGGAAGAGATTGGGGGCTGAGGAATAGATCGGAAGTCCAAGGAAAAGATCAGGGGGCTGAGGAAGAGATCAGGGGGCCGGAAAGATGATCAGGGGGCTGGGAAGAAGATTGGGGATCCGAGGAAGAAGATCAGAGGTTGCTGCAGGTTGGGTGAAGAGTTGGAGGTAGGTGGGGGTCCACCGTAGGTTGGGGGGGGGTCCACCATCGGGGTGGGGGGTCCTCCGTGGGGGTGGTCCACCATTGCCGGGGTGTGGGGTTTTGGGATTGGCCGATTGCAAGGGTCCTGTTGGCCAGGTGAGCTTGTTGGGCCTGGATGAAGCACTCCTGCTCCCCTGGGCCCAAAAGGAGTGCATTAAGGGCACTCACCTCATGGATCCGGCCCTTCCCGTCTGCTTTCACTTGACATGAATGGGAAACAACGGGAAACCTGAACAGGTAAGGTTAAGTTCATTTTATTATTCCAATCCAGAAAATATTAAGTATCTTTTAAGTATCAGCCTGCCAGCTTTCAGTGGGGATGATTTCCTGATTTCTGCTGTCCACCTGCACCAAAACCTGCCTGGGTTAAACCCAGGAGTAGGCGTGTTGGAGCCGGGATGTGGTCCCACTCTGAAAACGGAGGATTTTTACTCCCCACCCGCCCCCAACCCACCTGCTCCTGAAGCTTAAAATTTACCCCATGATGTCTCCATTATAGTACAGTGACCAGAATAGTATACAGTGCTCCAGGAACCAAACTAACCTTTATACAAGTTCATTATCACTTCCTAAGACTTATATTTTGGTGGCATTGCCTGAAGGAAGAATGTCGGCCAGGATACCAGGAGAACGTCCTGTATAATAATTGACCTCTACCAGTGCACAAACTATTTGGAAATTATAGTTGGAAACCATTCCAGTTGCTTTGGTAATTGGCTTAGTCTTCAGAAATCAGTAATATAGTTCATGTAAATGGTAGTTTACAAACAAATCTAATTTTAACATCAATATATATGTTAAGGACCCTTTTACATTTATATATATTTAATAAAAACAAGTTTTTATTAAAGTGTAAAACATCAGTAGAATAAATGCATACATAACAACTACAATAAAAATATACAACACATAATTGAGCTGTACTCACAATGCCCATCATTTCAGATGTGGCAGGCAATATAAATCAGAGAGGTTTAGCTACGAACTTTTCAGTCTTCAGAATGCAGCATCCTCACTTGCTGTATGTCAACAGCAGTATGATTGACTTTCCTTTACGGGGAGCTGCTACACGGCTACTGTCTAATGGGTGGATTATTCATGAGCAATTTTATCGATCTTAAGTATATTTTACAGATACTTCCAAACTTGGATTACCATGTTACAAAGATGGCTGAGCGGAGACATGTATGTAAGTTAATGATGGGAATGTAAATTGAAAGCTGGTAAATTCTTGGTTCTATATCCAGAGCTTAGAAATAGGGGATATAGCTATAAAAGGGATCCATATTTATAATTAAGTTTAGAGCTTGTCCATGGAGTCCTGTGTTTGCCCATATTAAATATACTGAAATGATGCAGGCCAATGGGATTCCCTCGCAACGCATGTCCATTCAATACCATTGGTGATAGTTCGACTCTTTATTGTCTATTGCTTTTGTTTGTTGATTGGAGACTGGAAAAATTAATCTTCAAGAAAACTGTAAACAGCCCAATGCCATTGCTGTAACACAATCAACCAAACATGCAAAAGGGACATAAGTGAAGACTTGACATTAATCTGGAATCTGATCACAGGAAAGTAAGAAGACGAGGGGGCAATATCTCTGTGGCAGTTTGGAAAGATGCAACTTTCAAGTATGCTTCAAAATCTAACATTTTCATCAGCCTCTTTGCCGAACCCCATCAAGCACCCGGATATTGAGGGAGACCAGGGGATATTGAGAGTGTTCCTCAACAAGAAATATTGACAGAGTTTAAGGCAATTCCTTACCCCCACAATTACTGCTTTAGAAAGATTCCAAGACTAATGTGAATAGCAGCAGTATTCTTGTCCCATCCCTCTTTTCAAAAATCCCTAAATTCCCCCCCAAAAAAGCCCCTTAATCTGCTTATCTTAAAATAGCTGTCCATTGTAAAGAAGTGCCATATTTTTATGATGGGACCTCACAACTATATAAAAAAATAACAAATAGCTCATGGTTCATCTATACACCAACACTTTATGAAAAGGTTATCTTGAATTTACTCATCTTATTCCTCTTAAAGATTCTGAAAATATTTGAAACCAAGAGCAAATTTGACAAAAGATACTTCAGCAGGCATTTAATTTATTTCTATTGATTCAAAAAAAGCAAGGGGTAACCTTGAGTCATTCGGCTTCTGATCAATTTTAGATGAATTCTAACATAAAAAAGAAACAGGGAAGGAAATTGACAAGCAGTGAAAAATTTTAGAGATCTATGTCTGTCTTTTAATGGGTGTTTTGATTTGCGCTGATGTGTTAAACGAGCAGCTCGTATTGGTGATTCTTCAGCTGGCACATTAAAAGGACACAGAGCAGGAAGACTTAGGATGGATCAGTGCTCCTAGTGCCCAAGCTGTCATTTTGATTTGAAACCTGACTGTGCGCAAAAGAAGCAGAGATTTGTTGCCATAACCATAGTGTTACACAACAGATTGTTTTTATTTGAAACATAAAATGAAAACATTTGGCCAAGGTCCAAAAGTACAATATCAAAACCAATCTGCTTTTTTTCAACAAAACTGGTAAATGGGGATGTAATGATTCTTTACTTACCATCACACAATGTGATGCAGAATGCTGCAAGATGAATTAAGTCTCAATGCAACATTTGTGGTGGTCTGTACTGTGCTGGAAACTACACTCAAATATGGAATTCTTACTAGGGTGCGAATCATCTACAATTGTACCTAACTTAGCCCTAGAGCTACATATTAATAACAATGTAAATATTATCTCTAGCTCCTTGTCTGCAAGAATTTCACGAGCACTGTTTACACTGTGCCACGAGATCTAATTTCGATTTGTGAGCAGAATAATGTAAAAGCAGCAGTCAACTGAATCCTAGTATCTGGCCTCACTTCACCACTCCGTTGCCTATAAAATAATTTTCCATCAGATAATTCCTTAACTTCATGACAGGCAAACGGAAAAAAAAAATTCTCTTTGAAATGGTACTATATATCATTTTGGATTCAAGGGAATTGGGAATGAAAAAAACCTCAGAATAGAATATAAATGTCACACAAGAGTTTTCCTTTTCTTATTTTTGACATACTTTTTACTTTGAAACATCTTTCTTGTGACTGTACCACATTAACAATGCATTAATATCATTGACAATCCTACACAGATTGCCACTTAAAATGTATAATTTCCATCTTTCATTTTGCTTCTGATTTTGATTTAAATCTGTTGTTTTCTCAGGAAGCTCTCTTCTCAGTGAAGATATTATTCAATTAAACTAATAGGTTGACTAAAGAAAAGGATTTGGTTTGTAGGTCAAGTGTAACATTTACAGACAAAAACACATCAATCAAATGGAACATTTTGTAGAAAATATAGAAAAGGATTAAAGCAGACAAAAAATAAAATATAAAAAATTAACTGAGAAGACGGTAAATCAAAAAAAAGTACTGAGAATATGAAGATCATTGCAAAACATCTGTGAAAGGATTAAAGCATAATCCTAATGGCAAAGCTACTTGCATGACAGGGTAAATTGATACCTGGGCTAAGCATGAAAAGTTTGGTATATCTGCGTATCAAATTTACATTGGCTGTGGCTAGCTGAGCCTCCATTAAAGCCCATGACCTAGAAAAGTAATCGTGCCCGAAAATGGTCACATAGGGCACAGGTCACACTGCACACGCTACACACATGGTCACAGGGACCATGGAAAATCGATGCTGGCACCTCATTATACTGAGACAGGTGGGCAGCTAGCGCTACCTGTGGTACTTATTAGCTCGGTGTCTGTTTGGGATGGCAAGAAATCGGGTGTTGTAGGCTCCACTTAAAGGCAACCTGTACCTCTTAAAGGGGCGGTGTACTGTGGCTGCAGGCAGGACAAATTGTTGGTTATATGGATGGCAGGACTGTTGTTTTACTGGGGAGGGGAAGGATTTTTCAGGTGAAGTGCTCTTGAATGAATTGTCTTCTGAGAGCTCTGGTAGCTAGGGGGACTGGTGGATGATGTCTTGATTAAAGTTTTTGCTTGAAGGCCATAGCCAAAAGCTTGAGCTTTGACTGCACCTAATTTCCCAAGATGCATCAGCACTCTTCATTCAGCTGTACTGTTGCAATATTTTTCTTCAGCTTCTAGCACTTCCTGACCAGTAGCTTTTTTCCCAAAATCATTTTGAAACAGAGGACAAATTTCAATAGCTTAATTGAGGTAAAATATATACTGAGTGTGTTTTTAAAGAGGCAGTGTCTGTGTGAGAAAGTGATAAAAAAATGACAATGTACTAATTGTACACCTGTTGTAGTATTTGTTTTGTGTTTATATCAGAAAATATATTAAGCTGAGAGAAAAGGGAAAGACAGAAAGGGAGAAAGAAAGACAGTGCTAATGTCAAATTTTTAAGAAGCACAATTTAGTTATTTGCACCTGCATTTTATTGACAGTTCAAACAGGGCAATGATAATGACTGACATCTGCAAGACAGAGATGATTGAAGAATTTTAATAAAGGTATGTAGAGAAAAGTTTTTACTTTTTTTTTCCCAGATGCTTGGTTTGTTTTTATTCAATGGGACATTTGAATCAATCAGTGAAGCTCACTTAACATAATGGTTTGTGACTGCTTGTTGTCTCAGTGGGGCATTTGAACCAATCAGAATATTTTGCCCTGTCAACATTTTGCACACATTAGGCTTGATTTTTGATCTAAAGATCCCTTGCTTTTGCCCCTGCAAACAGTTCTTATATTTTACCAATATTTTTTGCCCTGCAGACGTGTGCCATATATAAGCTTTTTAAGTAGATAGATTTCACCAAGTTGTAATAGTATTCAGTGTTTCATTGAAGAATAATGCACTGTAGTTTATAAAGATATATATGAGTTAACAGGAAAATGATTTAGTGCCTAGAATTTTATGACAAGAAGTGTGAGAATGGCATCAAGTTGCTACGATGACTAACAAGTGAAGTCAGTAAAAGCCTAATTCAGATTATAGGAGCATATACTGCGCTCCTCCAATTCTAGCCTCTTGTGCATCTCCGATTTCCTTTGCCCCCAGTTGGTGGCCGTACCTTCAACTGCCTAGTCCCTAAACTCTGGAATTCCTACCCTAAACCTCTCTGCCTCTCTACCTCTCTCTCCTCCATTAAGATGCTCCTTTAAACCTCCTCTTTGACCAGTCACCTGTCCTAATATCTCCTTACATGGCTCGGTGTCAAATTTTATTCGATAACGCTCATGTGAAGCATCTTGGGATGTTTTACTACGTTAGAGGAGCTATATTGTTGTTGTTGTTGAAGTGGAAGCAGGAAGACAGGATTTTCAGACAAATTGGGAACACATAGGCTTTTATTATCCCTCGTGGGTGCATCTTGGAAATTAGACTCGAAAAAGCATCCATTCCTGCGTCCATTCCCCCAATCTCAACATACGCCAGAATTCCCCAATATATGACAAGCATATGATGGGTATATGGAGCGAGGTCACAGATCAACCATGATCTCATTGAATGGCGGAACAGGCTTGAGGGGCTAAATGGCCTTCTCCTGTTCCTATGTTCCTACATTCCTGCCAATCTAATTAGAATACTCCCGAATGTAAAAATGGGTATAAATGGGCGTAAATCAGCGTAAACAGGGAAAATGCCAAACTTGCATCATTCAAGTATGAAATTCAAGTTACAACTCATTCAACCGTTGTTCATGCACATTAGGCTTGCGTGTTTAACAACCTGCAATCGGGGAAGCGTTACAATTTTTAATGTGATTTATATTTATGCCATAAGAATGCATAAAAGAAACTGAAAGTACAGTGCAGATCTCAGTGAGGAAAAATTTTTTAAAAGTATGCTCAAAAATTGCAATAAAACACCAGAATAATGACTGTCTCCTGAAAACCTGGTCATAATTTGAAGAGAGCCTTTGAGCAAATGTAATTGCAGGAAACTTGTATATGAGGCTCTGTAACTTGGGGGGGGGGTGGCCAATTTTACGGGTGGAGATGTGTATGGGTGAAGGGATCGATAGACGGCCATAAAAATATCAAGGTTTACTGTAGTTATGCGCGTAACTCATTTATGCCCAAAATTCCACAGTGTTTTAAGCCATGCAATTGGTTTGGGCCAAGGTTATGTTGGTCTCTGGGTGCAAATATGGAGGAAATTCAAGGCCATGGTTGCTCATTGGGACTATGTCTGAGATACTTTTTTTTTATTCGTTCATGGGATGTGGGCGTCGCTGGCGAGGCCGGCATTTACTGCCCATCCCTAATTGCCCTTGAGAAGGTGGTGGTGAGCCGCCTTCTTGAACCGCTGCAATCCGTGTGGTGATGGTTCTCCCACAGTGCTGTTAGGAAGGGAGTTCCAGGATTTTGACCCAGCGACGATGAAGGAACGGCGATATATTTCCAAGTCGGGATGGTGTGTGACTTGGAGGGGAACGTGCAGGTGGTGTTGTTCCCATGTGCCTGCTGCTCTTGTCCTTCTAGGTGGTAGAGGTTGCGGGTTTGGGAGGTGCTGTCGAAGAAGCCTTGGCGAGTTGCTGAAGTGCATCCTGTGGATGGTACACACTGCAGCCACTGTGTGCCGGTGGTGAAGGGAGTGAATATTTACGGTGGTGGATGGGGTGTCAATCAAGCGGGCTGCTTTATCTTGGATGGTGTCGAGCTTCTTGAGTGTTGTTGGAGCTGCACTCATCCAAGCAAGTGGAGAGTATTCCATCACACTCCTGACTTGTGCCTTGTAGATTGTGGAAAGGCTTTGGGGAGTCAGGAGGTGAGTCACTCGCCGCAGAATACCCAGCCTCTGACCTGCTCTCGTAGCCACAGTATTTATATGGCTGGTCCAGTTAAATTTCTGGTCAATGGTGACCCCCAGGATGTTGATGGTGGGGAATTCGGCGATCGAAATGCCATTGAATGTCAAGGGGAGGTGGTTAGATTCTCTCTTGTTGGAGATGGTCATTGCCTGGCACTTATCTGGCGCGAATGTTACTTGCCACTTGAGCCCAAGCCTGGATGTTGTCCAGGTCTTGCTGCATGCGGGCTCGGACTGCTTCATTATTTGAGGGGTTGCGAATGGAACTGAACACTGTGCAATCATCAGCGAACATCCCCATTTCTGACCTTATGATGGAGGGAAGTTCATTGATGAAGCAGCTGAAGATGGTTGGGCCTAGGACACTGCCCCGAGGAACTCCTGCAGCAATGTCCTGGGGCTGAAATGATTGGCCTCCAACAACCACTACCATCTTCCTTTGTGCTAGGTATGACTCCAGCCACTGGAGAGTTTTCCCCCTGATTCCCATTGACTTCAATTTTACAAGGGCTCCTTGGTGCCACACTCGGTGAAATGCTGCCTTGATGTCAAGGGCAGTCACTCTCACCTCACCTCTGGAATTCAGCTCTTTTGTCCATGTTTGGACCAAGGCTGTAATGTAGTCTGGAGCCGAGTGGTCCTGGCGGAACCCAAACTGAGCATCGGTGAGCAGGTTATTGGTGAGTAAGTGTCGCTTGATAGTACTGTCGACGACACCTTCCATCACTTTGCTGATGATTGAGAGTAGACTGATGGGGCGGTAATTGGTCGGATTGGATTTGTCCTGCTTTTTGGGGACAGGACGTACCTGGGCAATTTTCCACATTGTCGGGTAGATGCCAGTGTTGTAGCTGTACTGGAACAGCTTGGCTAGAGGGGCAGCTAGTTCTGGAGCACAAGTCTTCAGCACGACAGCTGGGATGTTGTTGGGGCCCATAGCCTTTGCTGTATCCAGTGCACTCAGCCGTTTCTTGATATCACGTGGAGTGAATCGAATTGGCTGAAGACTGGCTTCTATGATGGTGGGGATGTCGGGAGGAGGCCGAGATGGATCATCCACTCAGCACTTCTGGCTGAAGATGGTTGCAAATGCTTCAGCCTTGTCATTTGCACTCACGTGATGGACTCCGCCATCATTGAGGATGGGGATGTTTGCAGAGCCTCCTCCTCCCGTTAGTTGTTTAATTGTGCACCACCATTCACGACTGGATGTGGCAGGACTGCAGAGCTTTGATCTGATCCGTTGGTTGTGGAATCGCTTAGCTCTGTCTATAGCATGTTGCTTCCGCTGTTGAGCATGCATGTAGTCCTGAGTTGTAGCTTCACCAGGTTGGCACCTCATTTTTAGGTACGTCTGGTGCTGCTCCTGGCATGCTCTTCTACACTCCTCATTGAACCAGGGTTGATCCCCTGGCTTGTTGGTAATGGTAGAGTGAGGAATATGCCGGGCCATGAGGTTACAGATTGTGCTGGAATACAATTCTGCTGCTGCTGATGGCCCACAGTGCCTCATGGATGCCCAGTTTTGAGCTGCTAGATCTGTTCTGAATCTATCCCATTTAGCACGGTGGTAGTGCCACACAACACGTTGGATGGTGTCCTCAGTGCGAAGACGGGACTTCGTCTCCACGAGGACTGTGCGGTGGTCTCTCCTACCAATACTGTCATGGACAGATGCATTTGCGACAGGTAGATTGGTGAGGACGAGGTCACGTAAGTTTTTCCCTCGTGTTGGTTCGCTCACCACCTGCCGCAGGCCCAGCCTGGTAGCTATGTCCTTCAGGACTCGGCCAGCTCAGTCAGTAGTGGTGCTACCGAGCCACTCTTGGTGATGGACATTGAAGTCCCCCACCCAGAGAACATTTTGTGCCCTTGCTACCCTCAGTGCTTCCTCCAAGTGGTGTTCAACATGGAGGAGGACTGATTCATCAGCTGAGGGTGGACGGTAGGTGGTAATCAGCAGGAGGTATCCTTGCCCATGTTTGACCTGATGCCATGAGATTTCATGGGGTCCAGAGTCAATGTTAAGGACTCCCAGGGCCACTCCCTCCTGACTGTATATCACTGTACCGCCACCTCTGGTGAGTATGACCTGCCGGTGGGACAGGACATACCCAGGGATGGTGATGGAAGAGTCTGGGACGTTGGCTGAAAGGTCTAGATTCTGTGAGTATGGATATGTCAGGCTGTTGCTTGACTAGCCTGTGGGACAGCTCTCCCAATTTTGGGTGAGGAGGACTTTGCAGGGTCGACTGGGCTTGGATTGCCGTTGTCATGTCCGGTGCCTAGTGGTCCGTCCGGTTTTATTCTTGTTATGACTTTTCGTAGCGAGATTTTTACAACTGAGTGGCTTGCTAGGCCATTTCAGAGGGCAATTAAGAATCAACCACATTGCTGTGGGTCTGGTGTCACATATAGATAGAATCATAGAATCATCCAACATGGAAACAGGCCCTTCGGCCCAACATGTCCATGTCGCCCAGTTTATACCACTAAGCTAGTCCCAATTGCCTGCACTTGGCCCATATCCTTCTAGACCCATCTTAACCATGTAACTGTCCAAATGCTTTTTAAAAGACAAAATTGTACCCGCCTCTACTACTGCCTCTGGCAGCTCGTTCCAGACCGGGTAAGGACGGCAGGTTTCCTTCCCTGAAGGACATTAGTGAACCAGATGGGTTTTTACAACAATCCAGTAGTTTCATGGCCACCATTACTGATACTAGTATTTTAATTCCAGATTTTTATTTAATTAATTGAATTTAAATTCACCAGCTGCCATAGCGGGATTTGAATTCATGACTCTGGATTTTAGTCCGGGCCTCTGGATTACTGGTCCAGTAACATAACCAACTATGCTACCGTACCCAGGATAGCATAGAAGAGTTCACTAGAAGGTAAAGGAGAGTGGTAAGTCTGGAGCTCGAACTGGCAAAATACATGTAAACTGTTCTTTTAATCTGCAAAGCACATGTGACGGTATGCGCTCAATTTTCTCTTGAAAGAATGATCAGTAATTGCTTAAGGGAGTTCTTGTACAACTCTGACAAGCTTACCAATAATGCTTCTGTGACAAGAAATAAAAAAGACATTTTATTTGAAGGCTGCTTCAGAGCATTTCTATTCCATCAACTAGATTATATAACGATTGCTGTGACACTTCGGCTGAGAATCAGATAGGCTGATAGGTGCCAATTCCCAACAAAGCCATTTTTACAAGATTACTAGATTTCCTGTGGTGTTGCTCCTGATACATCTGGGGATATGCTGCTTTATAAGTGCACATTGGGCTAGAAATGGTGCAAATCGGCGTGGCAACCCCTCATAGCGGCTCCCACAAAGAAAAGATACAAATTTACTTACCGCGGATCGGAGGCGTCCACTTGCGTGAATTGGAAGATTTGAAAAGAATCGCGACATCAGCCCAGCCTCTGAACAGCGTAGACTGGTGCACACGGGAAATGGTTGAGAGAATAAAAGCCCCGCCACAAGCTGGCAAGTAAAACTCATTCATTTAAAGTGAACTTCTCTATGTTAGTGTAAATAAAAATTTAACATATCTTAGTATAAAAAGCCAAACAAATGATTTAATTTAATGAAACTTACAGAAGTTAAAATTTTTTTAAAATGTAATTTTAAAGTTTTTTAATGATCAAAAATATTAAAATAAGTTTAATTTGACAATCCACATTTTTAAAATTTATTTTTTTGTTGTTTCACAGTTATTAATAGTAACTGCGCTTTTAAAAAGTAGTGTAGGGCTGGTTTTTTCCAGTGTACCTTTTGGTGGCGTAAATATCTTCTTTCCAGCTGGGCAGATGGGTGAGTTTACGAATGTTTAATGATTTCTTTGATTTAGCGTAGGTGGCCCTTTAATTCAGACCTGTCAAATCGATGGCGAACCAAAGGGAGCAAGTTTGCAATTTCCTGGTTTTAATGCGCATGTGCGCATTCTCGAACTTACTCCATGGATTTGCCATCGGTCGGAGAGGACGCCGTTATGGAATGGTGAATAATTTCTGGGCCATTATATAAGGCACAGTGCATTAATCTGTTGCTCAGGTGCTGCTATGGGGCACACAGGTCTAATTGCTGCATACATCCTTAAGTCAGTTACAGACTAATTGCTCTTACGTATGGCCTGAGTTTTTTTTTGTAAATTGGTAGGTGGTTGTCAATCTCTGGTAACTCCCCAAGATCGGAAAAAACAATAGGAAATGATTGGCTTTCATTCTCTTTTCATGAAAACTGTTTTGCATCTGTAGCAAAACATAATAGTTTGAAATATGATATTTGAAGTGTGATGGATACAAAACTTGTGTGTGTATATATGATAAGGATCCTGGTGATCGTGGTGAGTTAGAGGATATACTATTGAATACTATGTAACGTACAATATATTATCAGGATCACTGGTTATTGGTGATTGAATAAGTCAGATCGCATTTTTATTACAGATTATTATAGGAATAGTAGTGGCATTTTCAGACTCGAATTCTATGATTATGTGGACACTTGTGTGGAAACGGTAAGTCAATGATCGTGATTACTACTAAAAGTTTCTTCAGTAATGTAGTTAGTTTTATTGCTTACTTTTTTAAAGCCCAGGGTATGGAGGAAAATGGTAGGCAAGATGTTTCAGCTTGTATGGAGATGGGAGGTAGATTGTAGGAACTGCATGTAGAAGTGGAGGGAGGTTAGGGTGGGTTATGTGGGTAGATAGTGTTGGGAGAGTGTTCCTGGGGCATAGGAGCATGGTTTATAAGGTGTCAGAGCATTGCGGATTGGGAGGGGGGTTGAAGTTGAGGGTCTGAGAGTACCAAGAGGTGGATTGCAAGATTTGGGGGACCTGAAAGGTGCCAGTCATGGTGTTTGTGAGCACTGGATGGAGGTACTCCAATCCAGCCTCCTGCACATCCATCTCCAAGAACTTTCCTTGCATGGATCTATTCCTACCTGTTTGAATGGCAATGACTTCTCTTTCCTCTGCTAAGGGCAATCGCTGCCTCTTCCTTAGTTGCCACTGCTTGTCTGACATCAAATCTTAGATAAGTCACAGCCTCCTCAAGCTCAACATCAGGAAGACCAAAGCCATCATCTTCAATTCTTGCTTCAAACTCTGCTGTCTTGCCAACGATTCAAATCCCCTCTTTGGCCACTCTCTCAGGCTGAACCCAACTGTTATAATCTTGGCATCCTGTTAAACCCTGAGCTGAACTTTAAATGCCACATACCATCCATCTCTAAGAATACTTCCTTTCACCTATATATTAATGATTTTGACCCAAATGTAAGGGGCATGATTAAGAAGTTTACAGATGATACAGAAATTGGCCATGTGTTTGATAGTGAGGAGGAAAGCTGTAGACTGCAGGAAGATATAAATGGACTGGTCAGGTAGGCAGAAAAGTGGCAAATGGAATTCAATCTGGAGAAGTGTGAGGTAATGCATTTGGGAAGGTCAAACAAGGCAAGAGAATACACAATAAATGGAAGGATACTGAAAGGTGTAGAGGAACAGAGGTACCTTAGTGTGCATGTCCATAGATCCCTGAAGGTAGCAGGTCAGGTAGATAAGGTGGTTAAAAAGGCATATGGGGTACTTTCCTTTATTAGCCGAGGCATAGAATATAAGTGCAGGGAGGTTATGCTAGAATTGTATAAAACACTAGTTAGGCCACAGCTTGAGTTCTGCAGTTCTGGTCACCACATTACAGAAAAGATGTAATTGCACTAGAGAGGGTACAGAGGAGATTTATGAGGACGTTGCCAGGACTGGAGAATTTTAGCTATGTGGACCCTCCCATCTACCTTCGACCCACCATAGGCAGAAGCTTCAGCTGCCTCAGTCCTACTCTTTGCAACTCTTTCCTTAAATCTCTCTGCCTCTGCATCTCTCTCTCTCCACCTTTATAACCTCCTTAAAACCCCAATCAGTTAACAAATCTGAACAGGCCTTCCATCAGAGAGAACAAAAAATAATAATTTGCAGGACCCTTACAAATGCCAATGTGAAATTTCTGGAGAAGTGTTGGGAACACCAGAAAAATGTTGTACGAAGCTTTCTAAATGGTGCAGCAGTAATATCAGAATAAATCGATCAACACGGCTAACATCATCTGCAGTTTAGATCCATTCATTTGTTCCTTAGACTGTGTTGAGTTAGCTGATGTCATCCAGGATAGCAGCAGGAGCACGGCAATCAGCTTCAGCATTCTACATAAGAACATAAGAAATAGGAGCAGGAGTAGGCCATACGGCCCCTCAAGCCTGCTCCTCCATTCAATAAGATCATGGCTGATCTTCTACCTCAACTCCACTTTCCCGCCCGATCACCATATTCCTTGATTTCCCTAGACCAAAATCTATCTATCTCAGCCTTAAACATATTCAACGACTGAGCATCCACAGCCCTCTGGGGTAGAGAATTCCAAAGAATCGCAACCCTCTGTGTGAATCTGCAAGAGAAATATCAACCAGCTGCCTATTGCTGATTATGATGTATTCACCTCCCCCTCACCCCCACTGGAAATGTGAGTGAGAGATGATGAGGTCAGACCTGGTTTGGGTTTAGTTGTGATGCCACCCCCAGGTATCCTGCCAACATTTACTATCTATGCCTCATGCATAAAAAATAACTGCTTGAATGAGGTACCAGTGGCACTGTGGAATAGTACTTCAGTGTGGCTCAGAGCTTAGAGGAGAGGAAAGAAAATTGTCATGTGATGTTAATTTCCAGGAGGGGGATATACGATCATTAAAAATTCTGGGAGACAATTTAATTTTTTAATTTACTTATTAGAAATTTGAGACCTATGGTGAATTTCCACTAGATAGGGATAGATAGACTTTGCATAAATATATGACAAAGTTCATTCCTAATAATGGCTCCATAAATATTTAACATGGTAATATTAATTTTAATTAATTATTCAGTTTTGCAATGCATGTTTCAAACCTATATAAAGAACAAGTGATTGGTTTGTTGTTTCCTATCAGGAAGCAGTTTATTGCTGCTCAGAGGCAGTCATCTATTGCTGGCTTCTTCTGGGCGTATAAAACACCCGTATGGGTTTGGGCAATGTTAATGTCAAGATCATGTGAACTCCTGTTGGCTCCAAGTGCAGCGTAGAAATAGCAGTGAAAATAATGTAAATAAAACTGATTCATCCAAAAATTGGCATGAGGAAGGCATTACAGAACTAGACCAAGTCCTCCACAATGGGCTGTCTGTGCTCTTTCAAGAACTGACCAATTATCATCAGGTGCAACAAATCCTGTCCAAACTTCTCAGGAACACCTAAAAAATTGAGGTGTGGCCTGAGTAACCCTTTCCAAAGGGTAAAGCCTGGTCCTGATTCTTCTTTTGCAGTGTCACATTGTATTGATATAACCTACTATTCCTTCTCTGACCAGAAAAATACAAACAAGATCAACTATTTTCAGTTTCATGAAAGGAAAACTTGAGCTCAATATTAGTATTACAGCCTTGAAGTGTTTGGCTACAATGTTGGTACATAAAAGCTTAGTAATATTAGAAAATGGTATTTGATTTAATTAGTCGGTCCTTTAATAATTGGATTGATTTTTTGCTTTTAGTTCAATGACAAATTAATATTTACAACTCAGTAAACATATTGGAAATTGTAACTTGGTGTTAACATTGACTAAACAGACATTAGCACCAAGGGGAGAAAACTGCTCTGTGCCTTAGAGCTAGCACATGTGTCAAGTGTGCTTTAAGAAGCAATAGTAGGGGAAAGATCTCTATGTGCTGGTGTAGGGAAATCTTAATTGCATTCTTAATAAACTGGTTTCAGATTTCACGGCAGCTACTACACAAAAGAAATCTGCGCACTTTAGTGCACAGACTTAGTATACATTTTTAGCTTGTTAAATAATTATTAATTGTATTTGTACAAAGTTACTTGGTCATAACATGAATTATACATCGTATTAATGACACTTGACTAAAAGCTGTCATTCAACTGCAGAAGGAGCTAGCAGAGGTCAAATGTAGGGCAGAGGAGCAGATGGTGAACTGTAGCATCTGTGTCAATGTGCTGTAAATGTTGGAGGAAAAAGAGCAGCAGGAAAGGAGAAATGAAGGAAGGCAGCAAGTTTTGAGGGCATATGAGCAGATTCATTAGGACCTACTGAGATGGCAGTTAACATGCCTACTGCAGGCAACATAGCTACTTCACCTGGTGAGCAGGTTAAATCTCGCCGGGGACACTATTTAGTAATTATGCCAGTTCCTGGAATCAGGAGCAGCATCAGTACTATATTGCCAATAGCAGTAGAAGTGGCAATGACTCTAGAACAACAAGTTGCATTTATATAGCACCGTTAATGTAGGAAAACATCCCAAAGCGTTTCACAGAGGTGAAATCAAAAAATGGACGCTGAGTCAAAGAATGAGAGATTAGGAGGGATAACCACAAGCTTGGTCAAAAAGTTGGAGAGAAGGGAGGCGGGTTGCTCAAGAGGTTACAGTTAGAGGAATGGAGATTTGTGGGTGTAGAGCTGAAGGAAGAGATATGGAGGGGTGAAGCCATGAAGGGATTTAAACATGAGGATGACAACTGGGGGACCAGGAGCCAATGTAGGTCAGCAAGGGCAGGGGTAATAGGTGAATGTGAATTGGTACAGGATAGGACATCTGGCCTTTCACCTTCCTGATCTCTTCCTAACTGTGGGGCACCTTTACAGTGGCGGTGATTTTCTGGGACTGTAAGTGGACAGAAATGCAGGGAATTCTTAGTGGGCACTTGGTCATACCCCCACCATTTCATTTGAATGTATCAGGGTCCCAAAGGATCACAGGAGTGAAATTGTGGTGGCCATTTTTTGGGGCAGAATTTCAGCAGAGGGCCTCCCTACCCCATTTTATCTGCCAGTCCACCGGAAGACTGTCCAAAAATGGGTTTTTAGAAGAAAAATCCAGGCTTGTAATTCAGAAATGCATTCTGATACTCAAATATAGTGGTAAGGTTATTCACATTCATCCTCATTGTTCAATTTGCACTTTTCTTCAGGTGACGCACAGGCCAGCGGCATCATGTTTGGCGTTTATAAGTTGCTTCTCTCGTCTGTTGTATCCTCTGTTTGATGATGGGTTTGCCCAAAGAGAACACATTGCTAAGACCTCTCTGTCAACTATAACTTGCATGGATTCTTCTGTGAAGTCGGCTTTGTGAATTTTATGCTCTCCCTTCATTTCCACCCAAAATATCACATTTCACGCAACTAGGCTGGCTCCTCTTGCACCATTTATATTGGTTAAGTGGCTGTTCAGCCGATTGTTGAGTGGTTCATCACCATTATTTCCTTAAAAGTGCAAAGTAAACTTGTATAATCATGAAAATGCACTTAAAAACTATGAGGAGAAATTAACTCTTATTTAACCTGTGCCCTTAGAATAGCTTTATTCCCCCAGTTCTGTTATTTTTCTGATTCATACTAAGTCAGCATAAAACCAATTGATGTAAAAAAAAACCTGGAACCACGCACTTTAAATTGCCTTGAACCAGAAAGAAGAAAAGTGACCTGATATGACAAACTTGCAAACCTTCTATGATATCTGAGAGAAAGGAAACTGAACATTACTGATTACGTATATTAGCTGATGAAAGCAGTATCGAAGTGAGATTCGCAAGGTGACCAATGATTGAGCTGTTTTATGCTAAAACTACCATGAACTCTTTAATAAGTACATTAACTATGGAGTCTATGTCAAAAAGATTTAGTTTAGAAAAGGTCATTCAGAATGAATGTTTCATTGGTGAAAGCAAGAAATGTTGCATGAATTATTAATATGTTTGAGTAAAAGGAGAATTTAGGCTTTTTGCCAAATAATGCAAAGTCTCTGCTACAGAATTTTCAATTAGTTGCAGAACAGTTACAGTGTAGCTTTCACAGCACGCTAATGAGATTACAGATGTTTAAAATCTTCATATAATGAACTCTTATGTTCATACTTATAAACAAGCCTCGGTTTAGCTTTTGGACTATCTGAATTACATAATTCAGTTATTTGAAGTTAAAGGGATACATTCTCTTTAACATCATACAAATTTGAATTAATGTTGAGTGATATATTTCCAGATACAAAAACGCATTTCACTTCATCTGCTTTTCTTTTACTCAATTGCTGTTACCATTTGGATCAATTTATAATGTTTTCTCTTCGCCCACTTGACTTCCTGTGGTCATGAAGCTTTTGAAGGCACAAAGAACTGGGTTCATTGTGTACCAATGTATTTTAATCTGCTCCCAAAGCAGTCTTTTAATAGATCAATTTATTCGATAGTTTAAAAGAAATATGTGCCCAAAACGAACACTGTGACATTTTTTCACTACAGGGAAAAATGGTCCCAAAAATTCTTCAGCGGTTCAGATTACTGTATTGTTTTTTTTTGGTTAACAACTTCATTGGTTTTCTATGATTACCAATAAGCTCTATTGGTAATCATAGTCTGTTTATTATGAGGTTGTACCTCAAAGTCTGAAGAGATTGAGAATACAGACCTTATAACTGGTTGAGCATTTGTTCTTTCAACTTAAGTTGAGGACCATCACGAAACCTTTATACCAAAACTCACATCTTTCACCACATCATAAGGGTATTTTCCCTTGCTGGGTGGTGTTTGTAATGAGCAAACATCATTTGAAGACTCCAAAGGAGCAAAAAAACACAACGGAATAATCTGAGTTGTAGTTATTAAAGCTTTTCAGATACAGTGCTGATTGTAATAGGTCAGAGAAAATTCTCAAGCGAAAGGCAGCAATTCCCACAAATTAATGTTTTAATCAGAACCTACTCGCTATTGTTTAAGTCTACCCCATTGAGGTCCTTTTATGTATTCGAAAACATACTAATGAATACCAATGAATGAAAATGACATCACATGCTGCTGGTGGTAACAATATGGTTTCAACTCTATCTACATCCTGGGTAGATCTGCAAATATTCAGGCTGATTTAGATCTCTTTTCTCCAGAGAGAACTGACAATATTACATTATTCATCCTTGGTGCCAGCACTAATATATTTTGCATGGATATATATATCAGTGTGCATTCGAAGTAATGCAATGCAACATGACTAAGTAACATATTGAATGTGGCTTTCAGCTGTGTACTGATACCCAATGCAATTGAACAAAAAAAGAAAAGAAAAGTACTAACTTAAATGTAATATAATATAACCTTCTTATTACAAACTCCTTTATTACTACAGCTACAGAACATTTTAAAAATTGCTAACCACTTTGGCAAGTAGGACTCAATCAAAGACATCTGTTAGTTGAAATTTAACCAAAGAACGTTATTGAGAGGAAACTAGTCCTCAAAAGGATTAAAATACACACATTTAGTTAAGATGTGGTGCTAGCTTGTCATTGGGATAGGGAAGAAACCAGTGAAACCAGTATATAACTAGCAATGAAAGGGTTTGATAAGGTAGACCTAGAGAAAATGTTTCTACTTGTGGGTGAGTCTAAAACTAGAGGTCATCAATCACCTGACGAAGGAGGAAAGCTCCGAAAGCTTGTGATTTCAAATAAAGCTGTTGGACTATAACCTGGTGTTGTAAGACTCCTTACATTTGCCCACCCCAGTCCATCACCGGCATCTCCACATCATTAATAAATCCAGTAGAGAATCCAAGAGAAACTTCTTTACCCAAAGTGTGGTAAGAATGTGGAACACGCTACCACAAAGAGTGGTTGAGGCAAATAGCATAGATGCATTTAAGGGGAAGTTAAATAAGCACATGAGGGAGAAAGGAATAGAAGGGTATGCTGACAGGGTTAATGAAGTAGGGGGGGGAGGAGGCTCGTGTGGAGCATAAATGCCAGCATGGACCTGTAGGGCTGAATTGTCTGTTTCTGTGATAAAAACAGAAAATGCTGGAAATACTCAGCAAGTGAGGCAACATCTATGGAGAAAGAAAAAGAGTTAACGTTTCAGGTCGATGACCTTTTGTCAGAACTGGAAGAAGTTAAAGATTCAACAGTTTTCAAGCAAGTACAGAACCAGGGAAAGGGGGGAGTGTAAGGAAGGAGAGGGGAAGAAAGAACAAAAGGGAAAGTCTGTGATAGTGTGGAGGGCAGGGGTGATTAAATGACAAAAAGGATGATGGTGCAAGTCAAGGAGAGTGGTAATGGGATAAGTAAAGAAATAAAAGATGGGTCTAGAGGAGCTGTAAATGGCAACAGCAGAACCATTACCAGCAACTGCTGTCCAAAAAAATGGGAGCAATGGTTATGATCTGGTGTTAGTGAAATCAGTGTTGCATCCGAAAGGCTGTAAAGTGTCTGATCAAAAGATGAGGTGCTGTTCCTTGAGCTTCCGATGAGCTTCATTGGAACAGTGTAAGAGGCCGAGGATAGAGCGGTCATAGCCGGAGTGGGAAGGAAAATTAAAATGGCAAGTGGCCAAAAGCTCAGGGTCACACTTGTGGACTGAACAGAGGTGTTTAGCAAAGCGATCACCAATCTGCATTTGGTCTCCCCCCAATGTACAAGAGACCGCATCGTGAGCAGCGGGTATAGTATACTAAATTGAAAGAAGTGCAAGTAAATCGCTGTTTCACCTGGAAGGAGTGTTTGGGGCCCTGGACAGTGGGAAGGGAGGAGGTGAAAGGGCAGGTGTAGCATCTTCTGTGCTCACATGGGAAGGTGCCGTGGGAAGGGGAGCGGGTGTTGGGGATGATGGAAGAATGGACCAGGGTGTTGTGGAGGGAATGGTCCCTTCGGAATGCTAAAAGGGGAGGGGAAGATGTGTTTGATGGTGACATCACGCTGAAGGTGGCAGAAATGGCAGAGGATGATACAATGAATGTAGAAGCTGGTGGGGTGAAAAGTGAGGAGAAAGGGGACCCTATCGTGGTTCTGGGAGGGAGGGGAAGGGGTGAGGACAGAAGTGCGGGATATGGGACAGACATGGTTGAGGGCCCTGTCAACTACAGTGGAGGGGAATCCTCGGTTGAGGAAAAAGGAAGACATATCGGAAGCACTGGTGTTAGAACAGATGAGATGGAGAAACTGGGAGAATGGAATAGAGTCCTTATAGGAAGCGGAGTGGGAGGAGGTGTAATCAAGGTAGCTGTGGGAGTCAGTGGGCTTATAATAGAAATTGGTTGACAGCCTATCCCCAGAAATGGAGATAGAGAAGTCGAGGAAGGGAAGGGAAGAGTCGGAGATGGACTATGTGAAGGCGAGGGAAGCGTGGAAATTGAAAGCAAAGTTGATGAAATTGTGCAGTTCGGGGCACAAGCACGAAACAGCACCGATACAGTCATCAGTGTACTGGAAAAATAGGTGAGGGAGGGGACCTGAGTAGGACTGGAACAAAGAATGTTCCATGTATCCCACAAAAAAGGAAGCATAGCTCGGACCCACATCGCGACCCCTTTTAGTTAGAGGAAGTGAGTGGAGTCAAAGGAGAAGTTGTTCAATGTAAGAACAAGTTCAGCCAGGCGGAGGAGGCTGGGGATTGGTTGGGCCTCCATTCAAGGAAGAAGCAGAGGGCCCACAGGCCGTCCTGGTGGGGGATGGAGGATAAGAGGGACTGGACGCCCATGGTGAAAAGGAGACGGTTAGGGTCGGAAAACTGGAAACTGTTAAAGTGGTGGAGGGAGTGGAAAGAGTCATGGATGTAGGTCGGAAGTGACTGGACAAGGGGAGAAAAATAGTGTTGAGATAGGAAGAAATAAGTTCCGGGGGGCAAGAACAGGCTGAAATGATGGGTCTACCGGGGCAGTCCTGTTTGTGGATCTTGGGAAGGAGGTAAAAGCGGGTAGTACGGGGTTGGGGGACCATGAGATTGGAGGCTGTGGGGGGAGAACTTCAGAGGAGATGAGATAAGTGACGATCTGGGAAGCGATGGCTTGATAGATGGCGGTGGGTTCATGGTCCAGGGGGAGGTAGGAGAAGGTCTCAGAGAGTTAGTGTTCAGCCTCCACAAGGTAGAGGTCTGATCACCACACAACAACAGCACTGCCCTTGTCAGCAGGTCTAATATCAATGTCAGGGTTGGATCTGATAGAACAGAGTGCTGTGAGTTCAGAGGGAGGGAGATTAGAGTGAGTGAGGGGAGCAGAGAAATTGTGGCGGCCGATGTCACGCCGGTAGTTCCCAATGAAAAGATCAAGAGAAGGTAAGAGGCCAGAGGGAGGGGTCCAGGTGGAACGAGAATTCTGAAGACGGGAGAAAGGGTCCACTGTGCGGGGAGAAGACTCCTGGCCAAAGAAGTGGGCACGTAGGCGATGGCGATGGAAAAAGAGCTCAGCATCCTGTCGAGCTTGTAATTCATTGAGGTGGGGCTGAAGGCCTTTTCAGGGTCAGAGAGGGGAAGGTCAGAGGGGATAGTGAAAACACGACAAAGGGTGAGATTGGAAGGAGGGATGGGGTCAGAGGAAAGTGAAGGGGAAGAAGGATCAGGAGGGGAATTGGTATTGAAGAGTTGTTGAAGCTTGTGGTCCTTGATGCATGAAAGGAAGAAAAAAAGTTTTTTGTTAAAGCGCCGGATGAGGCGAAGGATGAAATGGAACTGAGGAACAGGACAACTCTGAAATAGAGTGAGTCA